>NC_081810.1:19277500-19636250 GCF_030704535.1 Vitis vinifera | reverse complement strand
TTAAAATCAAACTAATTGGGATTAAAAATACAAACTTTATTCGATATGATTATTTAAACTAAAGAATTGAGATCAACAAAATACATTTAAACTAAAAAACGAATTGAAATCAAATTAATTGGGATTAAAAATACAAACTTTATTTAACGTGATTATTTAAAACAAAGAATTAAGATCAACTAATGCATTTAAATTAAAAATGAATTGAAATCAAACTAATTGGGATTAAAAATACAAACTTTATTCAATACAATTATTTAAACTTAAGAATTAAAATCAACTAATGCATTTAGATTAAAAATGAATTGAAATCAAACTAATTGGGATTAAAAATACAAACTTTATTCAATACAATTATTTAAACTTAAGAATTAAAATCAACAAAATACATTTAAACTAAAAAACAAGTTAAAATCAAACTAATTGGGATTAAAAATACAAACTTTATTCGATATGATTATTTAAACTTAAGAATTAAGATCAATAAAATGTATTTAAACTAAAAACGAATTGGAATCAAACTAATTGAGATTAAAAACATAAACTTTATTTAACGTGATTATTTAAAGTCAAGAATTAAGATCAACAAAATACATTTAAACTAAAAAACAAATTAAAATCAAACTAATTGGGATTAAAAATACAAACTTTATTCGATATGATTATTTAAACTAAAGAATTAAGATCAACAAAATACATTTAAACTAAAAAACGAATTGAAATCAAATTAATTGGGATTAAAAATACAAACTTTATTTAACGTGATTATTTAAAACAAAGAATTAAGATCAACTAATGCATTTAAATTAAAAACGAATTGAAATCAAACTAATTGGGATTAAAAATACAAACTTTATTCAATATGATTATTTAAACTTAAGAATTAAAATCATTAACAAACTTAAACTAAAAGATAGATTAGAATTAAACTAATTGGGGATTTAAAAAGAAAATAATATAAACTTTAACACAAAGAATTAATCAAAAACTAAAATTTCCAAAAAAAAAAAAAAAAATCTAGGCTAAATAAAAGTACTATATAGAAAACTAGCCTTTGAAGTGAAAGAGAAAATCCTCTCTTGACGATTAAATGACAGCCCGATCTCCGTTCGAAGTCCCTTGCTTTTTTCCAAAATTCCGTGTGCTCTGCCCCCCAAGAAAAATCTCTCTATTCTTTTCCTTTTCTCACCTATATATATCACCCCTCAAGACCTAAATTTGTTTCCAAAAAGGAAAATTCTCCTCCTTCCTTTCTTCTTCTCTTCTTTTTTTAAATCCTCCAATCAAAAGCAATCTTCCCAATTTCAAATTCCCCTCCAAAACCTTCCAAGGAGAGTCCCATCTTCCTTAAACTCCAATGGTAAGTTTCCTTGCAAAAACATGAAATTTTTGAAGTTAAATAATTGCATGTATAGATAAATAAGTAAATAAATTAAAAAATGGTAAAAATAATAAATAAATAAATAAGTTAAGGAAAATAATATAAAGAGGAAGATAACCAATAAAAAGTGAATGATAATCATAAAATTAAATTAAAAACAAAATAAATAAATAAAATAAAATAAAATAAAATAAAAGTCTTCGTAGGCCTAGTGTGCCTAAACGGGCCTAAGGTGAGACTAAGTGGGCCTAGGGTAGTGCCTAATGGGCCAAGTGTATCTAAAAGCTATCCTAAAAAAACAAGAAAAGCCTAAGTCTAAGTTAGGGCTGCCAAGGGTCACAATAAGGGATCAAATAATCCCTCAACCAAAATCTCCGAGGTGACTCAGAAAAAGGTAAGTGGTATGAGTAGCCATGGGCCACCAAGGAACTATTGTGGAGCATTGAAAATGAATTTTAAAGACATGTGCTAAAGGGACAAAATTGAGGGTCTACAAATATGCCCCTCTTCGGTATAGATCACGAGTGTAGAGAATGTGAGTAAAAATACGAGTAATGAGCAGAATGAAGTGAACTATACCGAAGAATTAAAGAAGAACCAGAGATTTTGTCCTAGCACATGAAGAGGTAAGATCAAAAGATGGGGTCTCAATGATATGGATGGGACAACTCTATGTGGGGGAAAACGACAATAAAGAGAGAAGGCATGTGACGAGTAGTACATAGATGGAAAGAGGTGAAAAAGATGATTCAAAGTCATAGATGACATGAATGACTCTGGATCATGGACAAGGTGAACGACTCTGGATCTAAAATAGGATAAAAGACTCTGGGTCATGAGCTCAGGGCTCTAATCGGAAAGAATGACTCTGGGTCAAGATGGAAAACGACTCTAGGTCGAGAGCCTTAGGCTCTAAATGGAAAAGAAATAACTCTGGGCCGTAATGGAAAATGACTCTGGGTCGAGAGCTCCAAGCTCTAAAATAGAAAATAATGACTCTAGGTCGAAATGGAAAGTAACTCTGGGTCGAGAGCTCCGGGCTCTAAATGGAAAGGAATGACTCTGGGCCGTAATGGAAAATGACTCTAGGTCGAGAGCTCCAGGCTCTAAAATAGGAAAGAATGACTCTGGGTCAAAATGGAAAGTGACTCTGGGTCGAGAGCTCCGAGCTCTAAAATAGGAAAGAATGACTCTGGGTCGAAATGGAAAGTGACTCTGGGTCGAGAGCTCCGGGCTCTAAAATAGGAAATAATGACTCTGGGTCGAAATGGAAAGTGACTCTGGGTCGAGAGCTCTGGGCTCTAAAATAGGAAACAATGACTCTGGGTCGAAATGGAAAGTGACTCTGGGTCGAGAGCTCCAAGCTCTAAAATAGGAAAGAATGACTCTGGGTCGAAATGGAAAGTGACTCTGGGTCGAGAGCTCCGGGCTCTAAAATAGGAAACAATGACTCTGGGTCGAAATGGAAAGTGACTCTGGGTCGAGAGCTCCGGGCTCTAAATAGATAGCCGATCAGGATACTTTCCGACTCAAGATGTCGGGTCGAGGCCACTCACAAGTGGCTAGAATGATGAAAACGAAACATCTCAGGGATGTGAATAATGCAAATGACTCCGGGTCGTGAGCTCAGGGCTCGGGGTGCTATGAATGACTCTGGGTCAAGATGGAAAATGACTCTGGGTCGATGAATAGCTCAGGGCTATGAGCTCCGGGCTCTATGACTGATCGGCTAGAAGGAGAATGCGATACGCAAACTCCAAGTCAAACCACTCATGGGCGACCAAGTGATGAAAGCTCAGCTAAGAGCTGGAAAGACTCTGGGTCTATAGGAAATGATAGCTCAGGGCTAGCGGGCTCAAAGCCTAGAAGGAATGAATAACTCATGGCTACGAGGCTCAGGGCCTAAAAAAGGATAGCTCAGGGCTAGCGGGCTCAGGGCCTAAGGGAAAAAGGATGCTCAAGGATATAAGACTCGGGGTCTAGAAGGAATGAATAACTCAAAGCTATGAGGCTCAGGGCCTAGAAGGGAATAATAGAGAAGACCAACTCGAAAGTGGACATGAAATAAATTGGCTCAAAGCCACATACTCAAAATGTCAAGGGTCGGACTACTGAAACTAAGAAGGGAAATATGCCCCAGTATCCAGGGTGCTCACACTGCCGAAACAACCAGTAAATCAATCATCCGCTGAAATCAATAGGTCAGAAACTGATGCATCGCGACAAACCTCTGAAAAGTCTAAACTGAAGGAACCCTCTATGTCTGAAAAGCTGCTCTGTCGATGAATCTCAAAAGGTAAATCTCAAAGAGTGTATACCATGGCTCATCTAAAAGTAAACCTCAAAGTGTGTAAAATACTGCTCATCTGGATAATCCAATCTACAAGGTAACAATGACGAAAACAAATCTGTCTCATGAACATCTGGCTAAAGGATCCACCCACACTCCTCGGGTGAAACCTGATACGATCCGTCTCTATCTCAACAAATCCATGTAGGGAGGCCCTGATACAGTCGATCGTCGGAAGCTCTGGGCTAGTGCTCAATCTAAAACCAAGCTGGCCACTATCTCAATCTCAAGGATACTCAAAGAAAATGGGGGAAATATGCCCCAGTATAAGATCTAACGTCAAAGTCATAAGCTAAACAACCGACACCAGTCATCCATCCTCATATCACTGCCCAAATAAATCTCGTAATGGAGAGGGGAATATGCCCCAGTATGGATATCGGATGTCGAAGTCATGAGGCAAACAAACTAACAATGATCATCCATCCTCGTATCGCTGTCCAAACACAATCTCATCAAGGAGAGTGGAATATGCCTCAGTGTGGATAATCTAATGTCGAAGTCGTGAGGTAAACAAACTAACAATGATCATCCATCCTCGTACCGTATACAATAACAGATAAGAATCTCGGAGGAAGGGGGGAATATGCCCTAGTGTGAATATATGATGCATAACCAAAGGATGAATCCGACATCATCAATCAACTATCCTCAGCTCAACAATAATCCGTTAAGAAGTCAGAATGATGTATCGACCAATGCCTCAAGGGAGACACTCTAAATCTAATCTCAAATGAATAGCCAAAATGATGAGGAATGTGGTAATCTCAAAAGTAGAAACATGTCTCTGATGAATCCCTGACTGAATCTGATAGGAATCTGGTAACCTCAAAATGGGGAAATATGCCCCAGTATGCCTGGTCTATACACTGCACTGAAAACTGCCTCCAACTCAGTAATAATCCACTAGTCTATCTCAGAAGTATTCCAAGAATGGAATCACTAGGGGCTCAACGATGCTCCACTAGAACTGATATAGTCTCAACATACCTCACTAGGGATCTCTGATCGGTGAAAATACCCAGACTCAAAGAAAGTGCTCCACTAGGGGCTCATCTCAACCAAATGAAAGGGGAACATGCCCTAGTATGGATATCTGATGTACAACCAAAGGATGAATCTAATATCCTCAATGAACTGTCTCCAAACCCAAAAATCCATCAAACATCAATATGCCAAGCAAGAAAGAGACCAAATGCTTCCAAAAGTATCTTCCATAAAAGAGAACATAGTAACGACCATACTTCAACCAATCTACAAAAGTCTGTCCAAGTGAAGACTGTCAAAGATAATGTCTGATCTCATGGCCTCAGGGTGGTCTTAAGACACGGGACGTAACGTAGGCCAAGGTGATAGGGTGAAAGAAATGAAGGGAAACTAGGCTCAAATACCCAATGATCAAACCCGTACCCTCGTGCACAAGATGTAATGCATAGAAAAATCTCATGAGTCATGGACTTAGAAGTAACCAAAGGGAATGTCGATAACGAAATGAGAGAAAGGATGAATGGTCAAGCCATCAATGAAATATGTGAATGATGTCAAGAAGGTATCAAATCAGTAATGAGTATCAATATGTAAGGAATGAATAAAAGGTGGAACAAAGATCTGGAAAGAGGTAATGGGATACAAAAGAAAACAATGGGAAAGTGGAATGAGTGATGATCAACCCATGTTAGTACAATAAAGGAAAGTCATATCACCAATGATGGAATGGTGGGTATAAGACAATGATCCGGAGACCCTAGTAAAAAGGTCACTCATCTCTCATACCTAAAATATATCAATCATGATCTAAGAAGCATAGGATCTCATAGAACTCTCATATGAACCCTCGACACTCCAAATGCATAACAGGAGTGGCTCAAGGACTGAAAAAACTCATAAAAACTCACAAAAACCCATAATGACAAATATACCCAATAAATGAACCTCAAAAGGTGGCATAAATACCCAATGGAATGAGATACCATACATGAGCATATCCTTGCGTTTTTTTTTTTTTTTTTTTTTTTGCGCATGCTCTGATCATCAATAAATCAAACTCCAATGGAAAAATATAAGGAATGAACAAACTCTCTCTGACCACTGATGGATACATGAACCCCAACCCCTGAGATAACCTCTCAAACTAAAATCTCTGAATCAATGTCAAATGATGGAATGAATAGAGTGATATGACAACCCTCCTTGCACTAAGACGTGAAGAATCATCAACCCAAGGAAGAGAATAGATAAGATGAAGCAAATAATGATAGGGACAAGAAAGAGAATGAATATGTAGTGATAATAAAATAGAACAAATAGGGTGATAAGAGGATGGTAACAAAATGAGAAGATAGACCTATAAGTCTAAAGCTCATGAGACTTTCCTAGCAAAGCATACATATACATCAAAGGGCCCCAACCCGGGTATAGAAATGGTAATCAAAGCTATAAGAAAGAAATAAGGCTATAACATACCATGCGAAGCTCAATGGGCTAGCAACGGTCTAATATATAGAGGTAATAAAGTATGAGGCTAACCGAAATGGTGGCCACCCATCCTACGACCACGGTCTCAAACATAATACTTCTTCAGCTGATCCACATTGGTAGGCTCTGAAAATTGGTTTCCATCTAAGTCTGTCAACCATGCAGCCCCTTCTGGAGTCAACTCCCGGATAACATAAGGCCCACTCCAACTAGGTCTAAACTTTCCTCTAGGGTCTCCAATCAAACCTCTGAGAATCCTCAAAACTAAGTCCCCTTTTTGCAATGGTCTAGGCTTGACTCGTTTCTTGAAGGCACGAGCCATCTTTCTCTGATAGGCCTGAACATGATCTGCTGCTCTCAATCTCCTCTCATCTAAAAGGTTAAGCTGATCAAATCAAGCCTGAGCCCACTCTGTCTCAGAAATCTGCTGCTCAAGGGCTACTCTCAATGAGCCCATCTCTGTCTCGACTGGCAAAACAGCCTCCATACCATACACTAGGGAGTAAGGCGTAGCTCCTGTAGAAGTGCGAAAAGAGGTGCGGTATGCCCACAATGCAAAAGGAAGCTTTTCTGACCAATCTCGAGAGGTCTCAACCATCTTCCTCAAAATCCTCTTAATATTCTTGTTTGCAGCCTCTACTGCCCCATTAGTCTGTGGCCTATATGCTGAAGATCTATGATGTCGGATGCCATACTCCTGCAACAAAGTGTCTACCTCAGCTCGGAAGTGCGCCCCTCTGTCGGAAATCAACTCATGAGGAACCCCATAGCGGCAAATGATGTGTGATCTGATAAAACTGGCAACCCTAGCAGATGTCAACCTCGCATATGATGCGGCTTCCACCCACTTGGTGAAATAGTCTATGGCAACTAGGATGAACTCATGACCACTGGAAGATTTTGGTGAAACCTTCCCAATAATATCAATACCCCATACTGAAAATGGCCATGGCGAAGTCAAGGCGTGTAACTCTGATGGTGGTGCATGTATGAGATCACCATGAATCTGACACTCTGGGCATTTCTGGACAAACTGACAACAATCTGTCTCCATAGTCAACCAGAAGTAACCCGTCCTCATAATCTTACAAGCTAGCATGTGTCCTCCCATATGCGGACCACAAACTCCTGAATGAACCTCTCTCATCACTCGATCTGCAGAGGCTCGATCTAAACACAACAGAAGCATACCATCAGCTGATCGTCTGTACAAGGTATCTCCGCAAATCACAAATCTAGTAGCCAAATGCCTCAGTGCTCTCCGATCCTTGGTAGTGGCTACCTCAGGGTATGTGCCAGATCTAAGGAACTGATAAATGTCATGATACCAAGGTAGGTCATCCTGGACTTCTGTCTCTCCAATCAGACAACAATAGGCGGGTGCAGACCTGGACTCAATCAGTAATGGACGTATGACTACATCAATCGGAATGTCCACGGAGGAAGCTAAAGTAGCTAAGGCGTCAGCAAATCGGTTCTGCGCTCTAGGCAGATGAACATATCTCAAGTCGTCAAATCTCGCAACCAACAACTCTAAATAAGCATGATATGGCCTAAGCTTCACGTCCCTAGTCTTCCAATCCCCCTGAATCTGCCTGAGTACCAGATTGGAGTCACCAAACACCTCCATCTGTCTAATGTTAAGCTCCAATGCAGTCTCTAAACTAAGGATACAAGCCTCATACTCAACTATGTTATTCGTGGCAGGATGTCGATCAGAGAATGCCAAACGAACGGACCTCGGAATGTGATCGCCCTGAGGGGATACCAATAGAACACCAATCCCATACCCTGACTGATTGGCTGCACCATCGAAGTACATGCACCATCCCGATAAGCTGGTCATAGCAACAAACTCCTCATCTGGAAAATCATCATCAACTGGTCTGTCCTCAGATGTCGGTAGTGAGGCTAAGTGATCGGCAACAATACTTCCCTTAATAGACTTCTGAGAAACATACTGAATATCGAACTCTGTCAAAAGTACAAGCCATCTCATCAATCTACCAGTCAATGCAGGTCTATCAAACAAGTATCTCAACGGGTCCAGGCGGGATATCAAATGTACTGAGTACTCCGTCATGTAATGCCTCAATCTCCTGGTAGCCCAAACTAGTGCTAAGCATAGGCGCTCAATCATAACATATTTCATCTCATACTCCAACATCCTCTTACTTAGGTAGTAAATAGCTCGCTCCTTTCCTAAGTCATCAATCTGAGCTAACATACATCCCAATGTCATGTCTGAAACTGACAAATATAGAAGAAGTGGACGTCCTGGCGTAGGAGGCACTAAAACAGGAGGAGAAAGCAAATACTCCTTGATCTTCTCAAATGCAAACTGACAGTCATCATTCCAAACTGTTGGCTGGTTCTTCCTCAAAAGACGAAAGATAGGCTCACATATGTCTGTCAATCTGGCTATGAACCGACTAATGTACTGTAATCTGCCCAGAAAACCTCTAATCTCTTTCTCAGTCTTTGGTGCAGGCATGTCAAGTATGGCTTTGATTTTATCTGGGTCGACCTCTATGCCCCGCTCACTGACTATATGTCCCAATAACTTCCCAGAAGTCACTCCAAAGGTACACTTCTTGGGATTCAACCTCAATCTAAACTTCCGGATCCTCTCAAAGAATCTCTCTAAAGCATCTAGGTGATCTGCTCTACCTCGGGATTTCACAATCATATCATCCACGTAAACCTCGACATCCCTATGCATCATGTCATGAAACAAAGTGGTAGCGGCTCTCTGATAAGTGGCTCCTACGTTCTTCAACCCAAATGGCATAACTCTGTAACAGTAGGTACCCCACTCAGTAATAAAGGTTGTCTTCTCCATATCCTCTGGAGCCATCAAAATCTGATTATACCCTGAAAACCCATCCATGAAAGACAACATCGAATGGCCTGCGGTGCCATCAACCAACAAATCAATGTGTGGAAGGGGAAAGTCATCTTTAGGGCTGGCTTTATTGAGATCTCTGAAGTCAACACAAACCCTAACTTTGCCATCCTTTTTAGGAACAGGGACGACATTAGCCAACCACTCTGGATACTCAACTACTGATATGAACCCAACACTGAGTTGTTTCTGAATCTCCTCTTTTACCTGTAGACTCCAACGTGGATGCAACCGTCTCAATTTTTGCTTAACTGGTTTAGCATGTGGTAGGGTAGGTAAATGGTGCTGGACTATAGAGGGATCAAGACCTGGCATGTCCTCATAAGACCATGCAAAGACATCCAAGTATGACCTGAGTAAATGGATGAGTCTATCTCTCTCATCTGTAGATAGGGGTGAACCAATCTTCAGCTCTCTAGGCTGATCCTCTGTGCCAAAATCAACAGTCTCAACGTCCCCTGCAGCAGGTGAAACTCTCTCATCTATGGGACCAGAGTCATGATCAAAAGAGTCCCTATCCGAATTGGGCTGTGCAATCTCATCATCTATATCAAATATCTGTGTAATGGGTGAGTGGGGTGCAGACGTAGAGATACTATCACAAGAGACAGGCGAATACTCAAAAATGCTCAAATCCATAAATGAAGCAACAGAAACATCGTCAGAGCGGGAGACAAATCCCGATAAAACATCAAAAGAAAGAGGTGGGTCCACAAGGTCGGACGCTCCCTCAACTGGGCTAACAATGCCCTCAAACAAACTACTATCATCCTCTGGAAGCTTTGGAACAGGAAGAGTCTGAGTCCCCTCAAAAACCTCAATGGTAGATACCCCAAACATATCAAATGCTGAAACAGGCTGAAGCTGAACAATGCCGGCAATCTGGCTCACGGTCATCATGTCCATCTCATCACGGTACTCATCATGGGGAACAACTCCATCAATCACCTCAGTAGGATCAAGAATCACCCCATCACTCATGATCTCATCTGGAAAGCATAGAGACAACATGTTAGCTCGATCTGGAGACGTAGGAGTAATCGCCACAGGGAAAGAAGTGTCGGGAGCCCCATCACTCAACTGTAGCTGGTGAAATAGATGCTGAAGCTCGGTTTCTCTATCTGTATGAACCACACTATCAATCTCCTCTAGACGAGGTCGAGTCTCTGATCCTCTGACAAAGTAGTCAGCCAAACTCATCCTATAGGGTCGAATAGGATAATCAAATGGTGTGTGGGATAAACGGGCTCTCACCCTCTCCTTGCGCAGCCGCGCCATGTGACGGTAATCGGCCTCAGTAGGGATGAATCCAAGTCCAAATGTCGTATCATGGTCAATGGCAGCTATGAACTCGCTCGGTCCCTGCTGACGTCGTCCTAACCCCATGCCAGGTAGAAAGGTCATACCCCTCATCATATCAAGGACCATTGTGCTACTGTGCTGATCAAATGACATAGCCACAAAGTCTCTACAAAAATCCTCAATCTCGAGAGTCTGTATCTCATCAAAAGTAAACCCAGTCAGAAGTAGGTCGTCCTCACTGTGACTGATCTGAAGTACTGGCTCAGAAGACGCAAATATATCCCTAGTAGAACGCACTGTGATGACCTGCCCATCATGAATAAACTTCACCTTCTGATGAAGGGAAGAAGGAATAACTCCAGCTACATGAATCCATGGTCGGCCTAGTAGCAGGTTAAAGGATGCAGGAATCCTCAAAACCTGGAACAAAGTGGAAAATGTGGCTGGACCAATCTGCAAATCGATCATCAAGGTACCCATAACCTCCCTCTTGGTGCTATCATATGCTCTGACTGTCTGAGTAGAAGGACCAAAATCTAAAGGTGCGAAACCAAGGGCTATAGCAGTGGCTAAAGGGCAAACATTCAGGGCTGAGCCGTTGTCCAGTAGGACAGACGGGACTCTACGGCCTGAACATCCAACTGTGATATATAGAGGGCGCACGTGGTCTAAACCATCAGGTGGCAAGTCATCATCTGAAAATACAATGCAAGTGGCCCTGCCAGCCGTCATCATATGAATCAATCCCTCTAGAGTGGTGGTAGTCTCTACTCTGATCTGACTCAAGGCTCGAATCAAAGCATCTCTATGAGTACTGGATGATGCTAATAAACTCCAGATGGAAATGCGAGCCTGAGTGCTCTGTAGCTGCCTCAAAACCTCATCATCCTCTCTCCTAACCTCCTCATGAGAGGTTGTACCCTCAAATGGTCTAACTGCTGGTGGTGGTGGCTGAGCTATCCTCCCACTGCGAGTCACAATCTGTATCTCTCTCCCTGCTGAATCATCATCCTCTGACCATAAAGTGAATGGACAAAAGTATCCTGACATCCGATAACTAAGGGTGTAGGATGAGTCAACTGGAATAGTGCCTCGTCCGGGATCAAACTGAATGGTGCAGGAGCCTGAGGGACCAATGAAACCCCATCAATCTCATAGCTGTCATGCAGAACAATCGGCTCAGGTAATCCATCATCCCAACTCAACATGTGTATACTGTCATCCTCTATAAGGTCCATGTGACGAATATCTCCTAAAGATGGATGCACTGCGTGTGTAGAATGAGCAGGAAGAGGGTTCATAGTCACACTTGGCTGCCCCAAGTTGACCAAACCCTGGTCTATCAAGTCCTGAATAGCATGTCTCAAAGCAGTGCAATGGTCCGTGTCATGCCCTGGTCCCTGATGGTAGGAACAATGTAAGTCCATCCTGAAGCGAGGTGGTATGGGTTGGGGTAAAGGCCTGGATGCTAATGGAATCAGTAATCCACCCTCTGTGAGCTTCTAAAAAGCTCGACTCAAAGGCATACCCAACTGAGCAAACTGACGTGGTGGCCTCTGCACATAAGTAGTGGTCTGTGGAGCTCGGGGTCGAATATATGGGGCAGGAGGCCTCTCTACGACGTGTGCAGCGAAAACAGGCTGTGAGACTGGATGTAGATAGGTAGGAGTCATGGGTCTGGAAGGAGCGAGTGGTCTGTAATGCGCATGAGGTGAAGGTGGATAGTAGTACCCAGGAGTCTGCCCAACTGTCTGATAGTGTCTAGAAGGTCTCATCCCTGCTGAACTGATAGCACCAACATCTCCTGATCTCTGTCCTCCTAAAGGCCTCTTCCCCTTAGAATCAGTAGGGGAAGACTCAGACCATAATCCTCTAGCAATGCCCTCCTCTATACCGTACAAAGCCTGTACCAAAGATCCAAAATCCGTATGGGGAAATCCCATCAAGTGTCTAGCAAATCTAGGCTGCAAGCTCCTCATGATCATGCTAATCTGATCTCTCTCTGAAGGACGGTCTATAATCTGTGAAATCTTCTCCCTCCAGCGGGAGATAAATGAAGTGACTGACTCCTCCGGCCTCTGTCTCAAAGCCTCCAACTCTCTCCTCGAAACATCAATGACAGTGTTAAATGCAAACTGTCTCAAAAACTCCTGGGCTAAGTCATCCCAAGTCCTACGGCGTGATACCTCCAATGAAGCGAACCAACGCTGTGCAGCACCACTCAATGACATAGGAAAGAGCATAACCATCTGGGCATCATCCAGTCCATGGGCCCTCATAACAGTACTATAGAGTCTCAAATGGATGCGAGGGCATCCTATGCCTGTGTATCTCTCAATCTCAGGCATCCTGAATTTGGCCGGTAGACTGGCCACTGGTGCTCCATCAAAATCCTCCCAAGTAATAGCTCCCTCTGAAGTCCTCATCTGTCTCAACTTCTGCTCAAGTTTATCCATACGAGCATGTGGGTCCTCTGAAGCCGAGATAGGCGATGTGATAGGAGGCGGGGCAACCTCGATCTGACTATGCAGAGTGAAAGGTATAGCCTGTGGTACTAACTGACTAGGCAGAGGTGGTGGCGGTACTATGGTATCGAACTGGGTACTCTCCTGAACTGGGACCTGCTGGGTCTGCTGTCCATCTATCCTCTGACCAAGGTTAGCTATAGCCTCCTGGATAGAAGCCATGGCTGCGGCAAACTGGTCAACGGTAACTACCTGTGAGTCCATATCCCTCTGATCTGATCTCTGATCTGACTGGTCTGATACTCTGCTCAATCTACCTCCAACTCTAATCCACAAAGGTGAATCCAGATCGGTCACGGTAAACCCTCCTACAAATATGGAAACACTGAATAAGGTGTAACTCGAAGGTGACTCTGTATGAATCAAAGGCGTAGAAGCAAAGCCCAAATATACTCAATCTGATACCCTCTTCTGATTACACCAAAAGGAGACTAAGGAAGGGATAACCAATTCCAATTGTGACCAAGGCAGCTCTGAAGGTCCACAGATGCACCCACGTGTAGGAATGAAATCTTAATTGGGTCTAGGCTAACCTACAAGGTTAAGGTGGCTCTATAAGATAAAATGGGCGGGTCAAAGGATCCCTAGCAGAAACGATCGTACCCTCCGGCGGTACGCAACCCTCTGCACGCCTCCAAGAAGACGGGGTGCTTCCATGCAAGGTGGTCATCACCTCCACACATGCACTTCCTCGCGTTCCCAGGGGGTTTCTTAATGGTGAAGGCTCTCCCATCTCTCAACACTCAAGGATAATCTAAAGTGCACAATGAAGGATGTGGGTGCATCCGAAAAACCTAAGGTCTAAAGTGAGATAGTGAATGAAGACAAGCAATCATACGAACATGCAAGAGCAAGGGTTGTCATGCAACAAGCAGTCATATGAAGCAGATAAATATCAAACAATCAAAGTCCTATTTAGCATATGTGAGAGTGAATCATGCTAAAGTGAGCAAAACAATCAAGTGATCATCCAAGGCAAACACAACAAACAGTCATGCTAAGCAGATAAATATCAAACAAACAAAGTCCTATCTAACATATGTGAGAGTGAATCATGCTAAAGTGAGCAAACAGTTAAGTGATTACATCAAACAGTCATGCAAAACAAATAAATATCAAACAAACAAAGTCCTATCTAACATATGTGAGAGTGAATCATGCTAAAGTGAGCAAAACAATCAAGTGATCATACGAGGCAATCAAACATGTTAAGATAGCAAACCACCCAAGCAAGCAAATCGAATCACCTTGCCTAGAAAAAATGGGGTATCCTCTAATCGACCAATTAAACGCCACATTTTCCTTAACGAGTGTTCAAGCTTGATCCTCAAAATCCCCAGTGGAGTCGCCAATTTGTGGACCCGCATTTTTCACGTGCGTCCCCACTCGATCGGCGAGACTCGCTTTTTATTTGTGAAAAATTGATTTTTGAAAGAAAAGTTGGAGTCGCCACTTATTTTATTTTTATTTGTGAAGGGAAAATAAAACAAGAAATAAAACCCTAAAAAAATGACTCCATGGTTTTGGAAAAAGCATGTCTTTGAGAAACCCGAGTCTAAGTCCGGGGATCAGGTTACTTATTGGGAAGGTACCTCTAGGAGATAGCACCCCTCTAAGCCCTATAAAGGTCTCTACTGACAAAATTAAGGGAAGTGTGGCCATTAGTCAGTTAATTATGGATACCTAAGTAGGCTAGGTGATTTCAAATATTGCATGCCTAACAAGAAAACAAACCATAAGAGAGAGTCGAAGTGCGTACCTGAACAGCTTCTCAAGTGCTATCATAAAACATAAGAGTTAGCGTAGAAATCTATCACACAACATATGTCTTATCCGGGCAAATCTAATATATATTTAAACACCCAAGAATCACATCATGCATGGATGTAGTCACTAATAGCATACGTGTCCATAGAATTCTCAAAAATAGGTGTGAAGGAGCGTACCTGGGTAGCAAGCTAAAATGCCTCTATGGGAAACAAGATTGCTTAATGATAGGTGCATAATAATCTCACGTATCTCAAAGAGAAAGCACAATTAATCAAATATCAAACAAAAAATATTTGAGGAAATATCATGAATGTCGGGCCCCCCTCCAAAGCCCTAATTAATTTTGCATGAGTTGATTCTATAAATTCCATTGTTTGGAATCATAAAATTTATTCATGCTTAAAAAAAATCGAGAAAAATCAAGAAAATTGGTTGAAAATCAAATAAAATAGTGAAGACGCTTACCGGAAGGAAAATGGCAGCAAAAGGGTGTTGAAATTTGGATTTTATTGCCTAGAGAAGGATCTAAAGATAGATTTTTCAAAGTTGAGAATGTTTAGTTGAACAATGGTTTTGAAATTCAATTTAAAACAGTAAATTCCCAATCAAAAAGGCAAGTAGGGGAGAAGATGCTTGTAGCAAGGTTGCTATGATGGAGTGGAGCTTGTGAACTAGATTTGAGACTGTCTTGGTGGTGTTGAATCCCCAAATACATTCTGCTCTCTCTCTTGGCACTTTCTAGGGCTCTCTATTGTTCAAAGTTTTGGTGACTTCCGGTAAGGGATGAAGAGTTCCAACAAACTTGGGTAGCTCTTGAGAAGTAAGAACCCTGGTGTAATTAGCTTTCCCCATCCGTGTCTCTGTTGGATCCATGGGCTCAAATTGAAGCAGTTACTGAATGGGTCACCAAGCAAAATATATGTCAGTATCCTCGCAAACTGTTCGGGCTATTTGAAACCTTTGCTTCTGGCCTCCATTCATATTTATTCCTCTTTTACCTATTTCCGTGAGGTCACCGCAGGGGAAAAACTCAAAATCCTTAGTTATCATCATACTTAAAACTGTCATGTCGGTTCCCAAAGAGGATGCTCTCTTTGACATTTCCTGTTAGTATACATGGGGACTAGATACATAGGCTTTTGTACCACCGATCTTACTGCAAGTTCTTGTTCTAAGGATTCCAAAGAGGCTGCCAATTCTTCAATTTCATCTCTCCGATCTTTACTATTAGATGCAGACTCCTGTAGTAGGCTCGGATCAAAGAACAATCCTTTCAAAACATTATTCTTCCTCAACAACCCAGTTTGAAGAGACAAATTTTCAGATACCAGCTTTTGAGCAAAGCACTCCAAACACTTGACTTCTTCTATGAACTCAGATGTCTTTTCTCAACTTTCACAAATCTCCTGAAACATTTTATCTACAACTGTATTGCTCTGTTTATCCAGAGTATTACATATTCTGTTGCCCATCATATCTGCATTTTCCACTGCATCAACGCACTTGACCATCTTCGAGCTTGACATTTGAAGTATTTCATACTGAATTTTCTCTTGAGAGCTTCACAAAAGCAATATGTGTTTCATCAACGTTCAGATCAGGTATTGGAGTTTTCTGTAAGCTGGCGGAACGGTTGGAGACTTTGGCATCATAAATTGCAGCAAGATTGAAATTCTGAATTACATCTCTAAGTGTCCCAGAGAACTTAGTCACGTCCTCCTCCTATGCCATTTCTTGATAATTCTCGTTCTTTCCAAATGCTTCCGAAGGTTGAAATTAGTACCCTTGTTTGTCTTAAGGAAACAAACCGTTGTACTGACCATTCTTGTACTTAGAACCTCCATGATCAACTAGATTCAGATTCTGAACCAGCACTTTGCAATTCTGAGTTTCACGTTCATCAAGAAAACCCAAGAGTGTTTCAATATCTTCTTTGCCCATTCTGATGGATCATTGTCTAAAGCATCAAAGACACTCTTCCTAATTCTGGCATAGCCTGTTATGCATTGTGCGAGTTTGAAAAATTGGGCATCAAAGTGGAGTTGGCTCTGGACATTGAATTGCTGAAATGGGAGCCTGATATGAGCATGAAGGAGGCCGCTGTCCAGCACATAAACTTTCTGGCGTATTCAATAAGCCATCAAATCCAACAGCTAAGTATGAATATTCATCATTTAATCCACCGTCTTCTTCAACTGAAAGAAGCTCCATTGATTCTGGTTTGAAACTAACCTTTGCACTGATTTTATCCATGCGCTCATTGACAGTTTCTTCGGATGATAATGCCTCTCCTCTAATTTACTAACACGATCTTTGTAGTCAATTTTCGAAACATTGTCGCTGTTCACGTTATTGCCAGGGTCAAGAAATGGTAGGAGATTCATAAACTCCAACGTGCTTTCCTTTATCTAACCATCATAAAGAAGAAGCCTTAAATCAGCCACAAGTATCTTATATTCTGCAAAATGTGATGAAATTCTGGGGCGTTGACATTCATCAATTATGACAGCTTCCCATTTTGATTCATATTTCCACTCACCCTATCATCGACATTGAAAATTAAGTGTGCAACCTTTACAGGACCAATGGATGGCTTATTGACAAAAGGATCATAGTCAAGAAGGTAAGCTGCCATTTCTTTAAAACCTGTCTTCCCAACCCTCACTGAACGTTTCAGGTCTGATTGCTCAAAGGTTTTCCTTTTCCCAAAACAGTCTCATTCCATTTAAAACTGTGCTTCTCATTTTCCGAAGGCCATATCCGCGTGCCCAAATGTTTGGAATACATAATTCTGGTCAGAATGTCTCTACTGACAGCTGCAGAATCTGAACCAAGCCATTTCGAAAACCTGGTATCTCTTGGTCCCCGATTAAACCATGTCTCTTTCTATTATACAGAAGTTCGAGCAAGTCTCATAAAGCCTGAATTTCTGCATGTAGCCACTGCCGGTGTCGGGTTTATCCAAGCGTGCTGCTTCATTTCTGATGCCAAATTTCAGATTCCTTCTACGCGTTGACAGACCAATACGTTATCCTTACCAGGAAGCTGATATTCGATAGTATGAGATCGATTTGATGTCTCCACTGAACTCACTGTTCCTCAGCAGTCTTTAGTTTTGTTGCTCCCCATAAGAATCTCAAAAGTACTGTCCTAACAATTTCTATGCAATAACTGACAGAAACATTCACCTCCTGTGCAGTTTCCACTGATCCAACCTCAATGCTGCTTGTTGTTACCTTCGACTCAGAATCTGGTACAGGTTTTTGTTTTCTTTAACAGCTTCTAGAGATCTTGAGGAAATTGATTCTGACGACTTCTCTAAACGATGGGCATCTTATTTGAACCCTTCAAGCAATTCACTTGCTCCTTGTCCTTCAGAATTGAATGAGGAAACCAGTTTTCAGCTGTACAAAACATATTTTCCAGCAATTGACTCCCCTCATCTCTGAGATCTCCAATAAACCCTCGGGTCAGTTTGACATCTTTTCTTGAATAACTTTCGTTTTGACAGTTTCGGAGTATTTTGTAGCGATACCCTCAATATGAGCATTTGCACAACGATATATAGTCAGTGGCGGAATGCATATCATCTGCAATTCCAAATGTATAAGCCATGAAGAAGTTAAAGTGCAACCAATCCTAACTCCAATTGCCTTTATCTGGTTCGAATCTTGAGGGAAAACAGCCTACTGATTCAATCAAAGACACAGCTGCAACTTATGGGTCTGCTCATGGAGTTTGAGTACACTTCTAGCAAACTGCTTCTGGGGCTTGTACTGATGAAGCTGACTCTTAAAATCATTTGTAGTTATCCATAATTCCCTTCAACGGGAATTCATTTGGCATCAGTTTCAGATGTATTGACCCACTGAGGTTGAGGAGGGACTAGGGAAGCTTGAGTGCAGGCTCTGTGTGTTGTGTTACCAGCATCAATGAAGGAGTTGTATGGATCCAATGAGGTCTACATTCTGGATGCATCTTCATTATAGTATCTGTAGGGCCCATGGAGAACTCCATCCTTTCCAAAATATACGAATTGGAGTGGAGAGCAAGTTGAAGTCTTTCAAAATTCATCTTTCTCATTAATAATTATGACCGTATTCTGAATCTTATGCAAAATAATTCCTAAACCCTCCATTCTGAAATATAATGCCTGCTTCATAATACTTTTCTGATCAAGCAAACTCCTTCAATAGGCATCCAAATCTTTAGAACGGTTGGATGGGCATCGTCTAACATAGTGGCTTTGGCTTCGAAGGTTTCGGCTGCAAGATTTACCGTGTCCAATACTCCCATGTATATCGTTGCACCAAGTCCTAAAAGAATTGAGGACCTCAACAATCTGGTCTACTGAATCACCAATAGAAAGTGCGGCTTCATCCAAGCTGCTGAGTCCAAATTTTGTAGAAGATGAAGAGAACGTATTCCTGTAAGCATCAGATTCTGAATTGTATGAAAACTGGATTGGACCTTTCTTTAATTGTGCAGACGATGTGACTAAGGTATCCTCCCTACTCCATTGAAATCCTTTGTCAGCTGAAACTTTTGGGAGATGCCCTTCAAAAATATATGTGACAATTGAATCTGGGTACTAGTCTAATTGTTGCTGCTTTGGAATTCTGGTTGTCATCTCCATGGGCTGAATGCAGAGACTTGTCTGAAGAGTTCGAATGAAATCCAACACTACAGATGATTATAATGGTAAGCGAAATCAAACAGAAGGAGAACTTCTGACGAGAGGTCTAGATGGGATTCTGAGTCTTAGTGATGGAATTATTCTCTCAGCGTGAACCTTGGCGAAGATCCCTGCTTCCATGTCATGTCCAAGCTTGACCTGATATCTTCAAGAATGAGACTAAATTCTTCTTGACGAGAAGGAGTGACTGCAGAATCTGGATCTGTTCGTTGACCCTGTCTCATATGAGAACTAGCTGACGTTCCCATATCTCATGCCAAGCGTTGAAGGATGCGAACCAAGATGTAGGGATCAATAAGGTTCTTTTGCACTTCAGTCAATGTTTTAATGACAAACAGCACAAAGCTAATTGAGTTAGCAGAGTTGTCTTCATCCGCTGTCTGAAGAGCCGTAACAGAAGCAAACTGCTTATTCATATGAACCATCTGGGACAGTTTGATTGACATCTTGCTTTATCGAGAATTTTGGGCAACGGAGTCCATGTTAAAGGAACCTATGTTGCTGGGAAAACCTCTTTTTGGGGGATTTTGGGTGAGGAGATTTATCAAACAATCTGGGTACATGAACCAGGGAATTGAATTTACAATACCAGTTCATTAAAGAATTAACTAATCCAAAGTCGGTGATCCTTCTCCATATAATGATAAGATCAGCAGAGAATGGCAACAAGGCTGCCTCCATGTGGATCATCGGTTGCAGTATGAACTCCCATTTTCTAACAGAAACAAACATTAAACTTCCAGAATTTCTCCCATTTTTCCAAGGTCGGTGGTGTGTGCTGGATCCAAATTTTCATGATGCGTGTTCCAGATTTCTGTAGTTCACTAGAAGAACCTCGGAATCCACTATCCAATATTTGAGTGAGATTGTTGCATACTTCACCTCGTATTAACACTTCCGTCATTCCTCAATGTACACCCAAAGGTAATGAGAAGGATTTGGGCAGCATGCAAGAAAAGGGATAGAGGAGAAATAGAGTGAAATAAAAACGAAGTAAAACTCAGACGAAAAAAGAACAGAAGATATTGATCAGTAAACATAAATAGCCCCACTTCAAACATTAAACCGTGGGCTAAAAAAACTGGAGGGACGATGCAGAATGGGATTTGAAAGAAAACAGAGCATGCTCAAATTCATGAATTTTAGAAAACATCAACGACATGTAAAAGAAACATAATCAGAACCAAAATAGGACACACAAAAGATCTACCAATCTCAATAAAGCAATTTGTGGCCCTTAACGTCCACACCAATCAGCAAAGATTGAATATTCAAAATGGTCAGAGGATCATGGAGTATTGAATGTAAACGGGAATAAAAAAAAGTAGCAAGAAGCATACCCGGCAGCTTTGACTCAATTCCTTTCTTCTAGATCTGATTCTCCTCCCAAATCCTTTAGAAACTCGTGTACATCAGTCCCCGTTCCTCCCACCCAAAGCAATCCGAAGAATCCTCTAATATGTGCTGCCGCCAAAAATAATCTCCTCCTGCTATCTTTTCCTCTCTCACATATATATATCAGCCTCCCTCAAAGAACCCCCCAAATCTGCTGGAGGAAAATCCCACTTTCCTTTCATATTTTCTTCCCTTTTGTAACCGATTCCCTCATGGAAATAATATACGTGCTATCCTTCTAAAAACACAATCTCCTCTCTTTTCAAAATTCTGTTGGTTTTCCTTCCAAATAAATGGCGGCCCGTTTCCTCATGCCCAAAAAAATAAATAAATAAATAAATAAAGATACAAATAGAAATAAGAATAAAATAAAGACAAAATAGAATAAAGATTAAAATCAATAAATATCATGAAATTGAAAATCAAAAGAAATTTAAATCACACATCTAAAAAATAAAATAGATAAACAAAAAATACAAAATAAAAATAAAAATAAAAATAATTAAAAACAAAAAATAAAAAATAAAAAAAATCAACCACATGCAAGCCATACGAGCTATGTAACCACCCAAAAGAATATGAGTCATGCAACCATGCAAACCATGCAAAAACATCTAAAGGTGACCTAGGGTGTGTCCTAGTGTGTTAGGGCAAACAAAGTGGACTAAGTGTGCTTAAAAGCTATCCTAAAAAAAACAAGAAAAGCCTAAGTCTAAGTTAGGGCTGCCAAGGGTCACAATAAAGGATCAAATAATCCCTCAACCAAAATCTCCGAGGTGACTCAAAAAAGGGTAAGTGGTATGAGTAGCTATGGGCCACCAAGGAACTACCGTGGAGCACTGGAAGTGGATTTAAAGACATGTGCTAAAGGGACAAAATTGAGGGTCTACAGTGAGATTTCCCCTGCTAATGTCGACTTACACTGTTCAACTTTTCCCTTAAGTTTAACCTTCCTAGTGGAGGGAATGATTGTAGGAAGGAGTTTTTGTGTAACATTATTTTTTGTGTAAAATTTAGCATCAGCAAAATAAGACTCAACTTTTGTAAATGGCTTAGTATTAGCTTCTACTTTCTTTACCCCTCTTCCATAGAATTTGAAACATTGGTGTAATGTCGAAGGAATTACCTCATTCTCATGAAACCATAGTCGCCCAAGTAATACGTTGTAAGATGTTTTTGAATCGATTACATGAAACAATGTGTTCGAACTCAACTCAACCGTAACAAGCTCCAGGCGAATCATACCAATAGCTTGTTATCCTCCTTGGTTAAGGACTTGGATCATTAGGCGACTCCGAGTTAGTTCTTTCGTAGCAATCTCGAGTTGTTTCATTGTTGCTTTAGGCATGATATTTACTGTTGATCCTCTATCAATTAAGATGCGAGTGATATTTTGTTCCCGTATGTACCTGGTAACAAATAGGGGTCGATTATGTGGTTTTGACCCTAACTAAAGGTCTTTGCCAATAAAAGTGATGGCTACACAACATTTGGTGCAATTGTGGTTTTCATCCTCAAGTCTTTTTGCTCTCTTTATTTTGGTGGCATAGAGTGTTGGATTCTTAAGTACTTGAATCAACACATTTTATATCTCATTAGGAAGTTGTAGTGTTTTGTAGCTACTAAACAGTGAGAGTAGGTGTTGTAGGCTTGCTACTAATCCTTCTTCTTCCTTGGTTTTTCATTCTCAACACCAAGAATGCTTTCATCATCTTCACTTAACCCCTCTTCTTTGGAAGTCTCATTGCAAGAGACTATATGAGTTGATACTGTCACCATTTTATCAAAGAACCCTAGGAAGAAGTATCCCCCTAGGGTGATAGGGGTGATGAGTTTCTAGACCAAAAGTTTTTCTATTTGTACCATCGTTTGTTTTCTTTCAGGATTCTTTTTTTCTTTCTTCTTTAGATGTTGATGAGTATTCCACTTATGTTGTCCCATCTTAGTAAGGTTAGGGTATGAATGAGACACTTGCTTCTTGCGATGTCTTCTTCATGTCACTAATGTCCAACCTTCTTCGTCATATGACATTGATTTATTATTAGAGTAAAGCCAAAGAAGGCTATCCTGACATGACACTTGTGTTTACTTTGGTTTCGGTGACTCACATTGAATAGTACTGGAAAATGCCCCAAGTTTCTTAAGTGGAACATGTAATGGAACAGGATCAAATGACCCAAATGTGACCATAGCATGATTTGACTCTACTACTTCTTTTAAATCCAAACGAATTCTTCCTTGTTTTGCAAGTTTCATTATGAGATATTTTAAAATGAAAAATTTCTTCTATGATGACTGACGATTCGATGGTAATGACAATAGTTTGGATCATTAAAATGACCCGTTTCTTCTGAACGCTTGCACTTAAGTAACTCAATAACATTTTTCTGGAGCAAGTCTTCCAACATGTGAGGCACATCAGAGTCAGAAAAATGATATTTCTTATCCTCTAATTCCTTCAAGGTGAACCGATGTATCTCATTTTCCTAGGTTGGTCCAACATTTTTTACTTTTTTTTTTTTTTTATCTTTTGTTGAGATTTTGACGGGAGTTATATTTATTGTCATTGAATCCTGGATGGGTTTTTTTTGAAGTCTTGTCACTCTTTTTCCCATCATGTCCTCTCTCTTTGCTGATCAACAGTAAGGTCCATCTTAGAACCATGATTGGCTATGTTGAGTTTCATGTCATGTGCTTGAGTAGCTAACTCTTCAAACGTATGAGATTGTATCCCTTGGAGAATGTATATGAGACCCCAATGCATTTCTTGTATGCACATATCCACAACTGATACCTCAAATAATCTATCTTTGCAATCAAGACTTAAGGAACGCCAACGGTTGATATAGTCTACAACCGACTCGTCTTTTCATTGCTTAGTATTATTAAGTTCCATCATGCTTACAGTTCGTTGGGTGCTATAGAAACAGTTGAGGAATTTATGTTCCATTTGGTCCCAACTATCGATACACTCAGGTGTAAGGTCTATGTACCAATCGAAAGCATTCCCTCGAAGAGAATGAACGAATTGTTTAACTAATAAGTCACCATCTATACCTACATTGTTACAAGTTTCAACGAAATGGGCAACATGTTGTTTTAGATTTCCCTTCCCATCAAATGATTGAAACTTTGGAGGTTAATAACCCACAGACATACGTAGGTTATCAATCCTCTTAGTGTAAGGTTTAGAGTACATGAGCGTACTCTATGAGGGTCCATCATACTGCACTCTAATGGTGTTAGTTATCATATCCTGAAGTTGTTAGACAGATAATGATGTCATTGAGGCAGATTCTGTCGTTTGTCTCTCAACTTGCACTGTCTCTAACAACATAGTCATCAAGAAGGGAGAAATAAAAGAGTCAGAATAATTGGAGTAGTTTTCCTCATTTGACATTCCAATTAGCAATCTGAAGCGTGAGTCGGTGCTAGAGTTGGCATCGGTAACAGAGCAAGGAGATTTATCCCCAAAGTCCTTTAGTGTTGAAGGAAGTTTTCCCCTACTACGAGGACTATGACTCTTTACCCCTAGAGAGACCAAAGTGATGAGTGGTTGGTATTCATCACGCATTCTTACCGGTTTTAGCAAATAAGCAGACTCACTTGTTTGTTTTGTTGAGAGTGAAAATGTCAATTTTGCTTTGCTAAGAGTCATAGGGCCGTAGCGTTGTCGTGTGTCGATTGTGCAATGATGATCTTGTCATTGCCCTTGTTGACATGCACAACTTGAGTTCTTTTAGGTGTCATTGACATAGTAGAGATTAATCTTCTAACAAAAAAGATGAGAGATAGAGATGTCCCACCAGGTGTACCAGAAATTTGTATGCACAAATTTCATAAATGGTCTAGCGATGTAAGAAAACCAATAAAAATAATGCGAACAAAATATTTATTGAAATTAAAAATATTGTGGGTACAATCTCAAATATAATATTCTTTACAAAAAATATTTTCTCTCCGATTCTTTCACTTTGACCACAACTTGAAGAACAACGATGACATTTTCTTGATTTCGAATATCAACCAAGGGCCACAAGTGGCTTATTCTCAAATGAACTTGTTAAATGGTGAAAAACGCGTGTAGCAGTTCTTTTGTCGTTTACTAAACTTGCATAGAGATTTGATGAAACTTTTTCTTTTGTTGTGAAACTTCTTTTCCCATACAAAATCACCATTGGATTTTCTCCCTAAGATTTTCCTTTCTTGATTTTTCTGATTTCTGAATTTCTTTTCTCCTTCTTGAAAGAAGACACCTCTATTTATAGGTGAAGATAGAGAATTTGAATTTCAAATTCTCAAATTTTAGTTGTTTAATTCAAGGGATTTAGTTTCTTAATTTTAACAATTTTTTCTTCTCCCAGAGAGGTTTTACCAACAAGATAATAATAGTAATAATAATAATAATAATAATTTATTATTATTATTATTATTATTATTATTATTATTATTCTTTTTATAGTTGGAGATTAGGGAAACTTATCCATAAGAGGATATGTATTATTATTAATTTTTTTATTCATTTTGAAGACGAATTAGTGGTAATTTAATCCACTATTTTTTTTTTATGTCCACAATGACAAATCAAAGATTTTATGATTTAAAAAGAAGTTTAATATAAAACATATTTCTAGTTAGAAAAACCATTTTAACTTTTATAATGAAATATTAATATTTTATAATACTAGTAAAAATTATCCTTTCCAAGACAAGTTTGTTACATTTTTAACTAATACAATAAAACCACAAGGTATTAGCTTGGTTGTATTTGGCTCATAGGAATTTAATCAGGGAGTAATATCTTATACTGAAGTATAAAATTACTAACTTTAGGTGCATATAACGTAAAAAAAGTTTTAATTTTTTTCACTATATTTGGTCCTAAGAACATAGTAAGAGAAGAAGAAAAAAATATATTAATTTTTTTTAAGAAAAAGAAAAAGTAAAAGGGAGAATTATAAAAAAAGGTGGACGAGGAACGATAATGATCGAGAAGGGGTGACTATCTCAATAATATTCCTAGGAAAAATCAAATTTATCATATGATAATTTTACCCTTTGAATGTGGTTTTCTAGAGGGAGAAACATAAAAAAGGGTGAGTTGAGAATGATAATGATTGAGAAATGTCGTTTATCTTAATAATTCTTATGTAGAATAAAATTTATCATACGCGGAATTTTACCATTTGAATGTGGTTTTCTATATTATCCATAAATAATATTATCATGATAATAAATGCAATTAATCAATAGTATATATCTTGTTTCCCAAAAAATTACTTTTCCCTTTTGAACAATGAACCAACTATTCAACAAAGTTTTAGAGTGCATTTAATTGTATTTTTATTCAAAATGTTTTCTCCAGAAATGTTTTTAGAAGAATCACATTTCAAGTGTTTCTCAAGAAAACACTATTAGTAATTTTTCAATATTGCAAATGATTTTTCAAATTTTTAAAATTGTTTTCTAAATTTTATTAAACACTTTTTTTTTTTCAAAAACATATTTTAGGCTAAAAACACTTCCTAAAATTATTGTCAAATAAACTATTACTTAAAAAAGTCAAAGATAAAGATAATTTTATTATTTATTTGCACAAACTTGCAAATGATAAGTCCAATTGAATGTTAGATTTTTTATAAGAATAATATAATAAATTATGCATTATTAATCTAATTTATTATTTTGTATTAACATCATAAATATTTTGTATTATCACATCAATTGGGTATATTTAATAAACTTATCATTTTTTTTAAATAGCAAATTATACCATCATCATATATAACAATTTGTAAAGCTTAAAACCCAAAATTTTGGTTTAAAAATTAAGTGTTAATGATTACAACTAATGTCTCGCGAAATGTTTTAAATGCATTGAATTTCAATAGGTTTTAATTGAAAGAAATTTATAACATTTAAGCCTATTATCATCCCCACCCACCTATATGATGATTTTCCTGCTAAAAAATATTTTTTTTAAATTTTTTTTCAAACCTTTTAGTAATTAAACACAATCTTAAATACATAATCCCTTCAAATTTAGGGAAAATCTTATATCCATTGAAGACTTGGCATTTTTATTCCATTGCAAATGAAGATAAAAAGAAAGTATCACGTGTTTCTATTTATTTATTTCATATTTAAAATTTATAAATATTGTCTAAAATTTATTATATTAATTTAGTTTAATTTCAAAATAATTCAGTATTAAAAATAAAATACAAGAAGAAATGGGAGAGGTTCTCCACCAAGCTAAATTCCACTTTGTCTCCCCTAAACCTAAAATATTAATTTTATATCCATATCAAAGATGAAATATTAAAAATAAAATTTTATTAAATAAATAAATTTTAATTATCTCAATTTAAATTTTTTTTAAAGTCCTAAAAGTCATTATAACAATCTTTTTAATGAATTTTTTTTAATACATTTTATATAATAATTAAATGAAATATAAATATAAATTTGTAAATATAATTATAAATATTTTTAAATAAAAATCTACCCACCAATATTTCACAATTTTTTTAATATTTTCATCTTGGGTGGAAGTAAGACAAACAAATGATATTAGTCAAATAAATTTGCAAAGGAAGCGCCCAAATTTTAAACCGATTCTGTTCCACGTGGCGTGAGGCTGCATACGGTGGACAAAAATTAGATGACTTCCTTGGACACAACATCATAGTCTATCAAAGTGCCATTCTTCGATATAAGTCAGGACTGTCTGGCAGACTTTCCAGACAGCGTTGAAAATCAAAATCCAGAATCTCGTCTCTCTCAAACTCCCTGTATCGTTTTTGGTAATGCCCTTTTCATTTCTTCATCAACCCTTTTCGTTTTCCCCTCGAGTTTCCTTCCCCCAATGCCGATACATACACTCCATGCATTTAATCCATTCCTCCATTTTCTCTCCTTTTCGTCCAGTGTGTGCCCATTTGATTTTTGTGTTTAATTCCAGATCTGTATGGTGCCTGTTTGATACATTTATGCATGATTGGGTTCTTAATATTTTGATCATATGTTCTGAAAATTGAGGTTTTTTTCTTCCATCTTTACGACTACCGTTTTCTCTCATTATTCTCGTTCTGTTTTCCTCTTTACGACTGCCGCTTACACTCATTGTTCTGATCTTCTTGTGCTTGCAATGCAGGTTGTTGCTTGAAAACGTTTCTGGGTCTGTGCTGAAATGACTTGAAATTTATGTAATGCTAGTGTTTGTTTATATGCTGCAATGCTGTGTACTAAATTGGTGAATTGGGTTGGAGCTGGTGCAGTGTGTATATAGGAGAATTGGGCGGTTTCGGTTGAATTGGGGTGGTTGAGATTTTATGTTTCGATATTAGTCTAGGATGATTGTGAGGAAAAGCATGGGTCGTGCATCGCTACTGCTTTTGGTGCTTCTAGCACTAGGGTTTTTCTTTGCTACCTATAATTTATTAACTATGATAATGCACAACAGAGGGAGTGGTTTGGGGAATTGGATGACAGATGATTTCGATGTCTTTGATCCCATTACTAGGATGACTAAGGAGACAAAGAAAGTGGGGAATCGTAATTTGTATTTCCATGTCGCCCTTACGGCAACTGATGCTCCCTATAGTCAATGGCAGTGTCGGATTATGTACTATTGGTATAAGAAAGTGAAAGACATGCCTGGATCAGAAATGGGAGGGTTCACCCGGGTATTGCATTCAGGAAGTCCTGATAGTTTGATGGATGAGATTCCGACTTTTGTGGTTTATCCCCTTCCTGATGGGCTGGATCGGGTAATAAATCTTTCACTTTCCTGGTTTCTTTTCTTTATTTTTATTTTCACCTCTGTTTATAAAGTAGTTTCTTTTTAAATTTTATCTGAAAGGCATTTTTTATTACTAACTGGGCTGTGTTTGATTTCATGTTCATTTGTTTATTTTTTATGTTGTTCTTGAAGCTCATCCATATGTTATATTTGGGTAAATTGAAAGGTAGATCCAGGAAATGGTTACATGATTGTTTGGGTAAATTTATGATTGGAGGACAAGACAAGACAAGATACTTGTAGGAACAAATTTTGTTTACTGTACAAACAATGTATGGCAATGTCATCATTTAGTTAGGAGGAGATTGTTGGATAGTGGAGAAATGCAGTAACATTCTTATGATTTGATGTTTTACTTTTATGTCAATAGCCTGAAGGTTGCTGTGAGAGAGCAAGACTCCTGGAACCCAAGTTCCTGAATCTATCTTCAAATAGTTTCATCAAATTTCACAGAACAATGGAACTTTCACGAGGAATACAAAAATTTTCATTTTCAATTTAACTTCCACACTAACCAAACATTATCAAGCCTTAGTACATATCATGTTAGTAATTTATGCACTTACCTATGCTCACTGATAAAAACATCTAGGATGATTATAATATCAACTTGATTCAACAATTGTTAATCTCAACATCTTAAGGTCAACTGGATGAGCAATAATATTGATGTTCAAAATTAAGGAGATACTGGTGGAGATACATTGACGCTGAAGTTGAAACTTTTTTCCAAATAGCATGGAAGGAGGTGTAAAATGTAAAAATGTGGTAGATAAAAATGCAAGCATTCCTATCAAATCTATAATCCAAAATACAAAATGTCACTTGTAACTATCATGACAAAGTATAACATATATACACATCTAAAGTCATTGCACTTCCACAAGAACACATGGTTCATGGGGCCTCAAAAATATCTTTAGCATCTCTCAACTCGATGGAATCATCATACATCTTAGTTACTTGTTTATGATCTCTAGCTTCTTGTTGTTGTTGTTTTTTTTTTTTTTTTTGTTTTTCCTTTTTAAATTTGTTTAGACATTGGATTTCATTAGATGATAACTTCTAAAATCAATATGTATCCTTATTCTCATTGTATTCAAATGTTGTACCCAGGGATACATTGTCTTAAATAGACCATGGGCATTTGTGCAATGGCTGGAAAAAGCTACGATTGAGGAAGAGTGAGTTTATTACTTTTCTTTTGAACAGCCCAGAACTCTATTGTTCTATTCCTTTACAGAAACTTAAAAGACAAAGTGCATCTTAACAATTGCAGATACATTCTAATGGCAGAGCCTGACCACATATTTGTAAATCCTTTACCTAACTTGGCACATGGAGGCCATCCAGCAGGGTTCCCATTTTTCTACATCAAACCGGCTGACAATGAGAAAATTATAAGGAAGTTTTATCCCAAGGAGAAGGGTCCTGTCACTGATGTTGATCCAATTGGAAATTCTCCTGTAATTATTGAAAAGGTCAAAGCTCTTATTTCTAAATTACTTAAATCTTGTTGCGAATGATCAATCATTCATTTTGTGTACATTTTATATCCATTTTATTTAAAACATGCTTCAACCAGATCTAGACTTAAAAGGGTGCTATGCATATTAGCACATGGTAATAATTCCTGTAACAATCATCATCTTCACTATAACTGTTGTTATTTGGGGCTGACCATTTTTCTTTTTCTATGTCACGATATTTCTCTATTGATGTCTTATTAACTGACTTATCTGTTTCAGTCCCAACTGGAGGAAATTGCACCTACATGGATGAATATTTCTTTGAGAATGAAAGATGATCCAGAGACAGATAAAGCTTTTGGATGGGTGCTAGAAATGTGAGTAGTACCTTAAAATATTTCATCTTCTGTCAGGTTCTGTCAGTTGATGGTGACTGTTCTTTGGTTTTCTGATATGAATTTTGATGTGTTTCCATTTTTTCTTTGAAACAAAGGTATGCATATGCTGTAGCATCTGCATTGCATGGTGTGCAGCATATCCTTCGTAAAGACTTCATGCTACAGGTTTGCATGTGTCCTGATGACTCAATCTGCATATCACCATTTCTTCTTAATGTTTATAGAATATCACATGGATCACTAACATGCATCTTGTAAGTTTTCAGCCTCCATGGGATTTGGAAGTTGGGAAGAAGTTTATTATCCATTATACATATGGATGTGACTACAATTTGAAGGTAAAAGATTCTCTCTCTCTCTCTCAACTGCTGTTCACTGGTTTACATTACTATTTTATTATTGAAATGGTAGTGCACTTGCTTTACTGATTTATGCCTTGCTTGTTTTGCCTGCATCAATTTACTAGTGCTGTCTTGCCAAACTTTCTTTTTGTTTAAGTTAAATTCTTGATCATTATTTATTTCTTGAGTAATTTATTTCAAGTTGGTAACCCTTCAGGGAGAGCTGACATATGGAAAGATTGGAGAATGGCGTTTTGACAAGAGATCATTTCTTAGTGGCCCTCCACCAAAGAATCTCACCCTACCTCCTCCTGGTGTTCCTGAAAGTGTGGTATGTCTATGCCTAATCTTCATTCCTCAAGGGCCTGTTGAGTAAACCATAAAACAAATCCAGCTGTTTCAAATAACATCTGGCAGTGCACTCAGCTCAGAATTAAATCAAACCCATGCACAAAAACAAAAGGATTTTTCAAGTGTGCACTTCTCTACACATGCTTAAAAGTTTGTGTTCCTGTTTGGATTGATTTCAGAAAAAGTTAAAAGTTCTTCTTTTAAGTCCAATAAGAGTTTCTGAATTTGTTTGACTACTTCTATTAAAGTGCTTTGGGCTTAAAAAGAGCTTAATTAAGAAGTAAGGAGAATGTTGCTTCTCATGGAAGCCCTTCTTTGCTTATGTGAGAAGTTGCTTTATGTTTAAAGGACTTTTATTACTTCAAAACTGCCCCAATAAAACTTATGGCTTCAGCTTCTAGCTTAAGCCAAAAGGAACAAGCTATCCAAAAGAAGCCTATAAGTAATCTGGGCCATGGTTTTGATCAGTTGCTATATTTGGTTTTTGAAACAGCCATAAAAACTATCTACACTTTTTATTTATTTATTACTATTATTATTTATAAATAAGGCTGCCTCAAATATACGCTGAAGTTGTTATGTAACTCAGATCTTCTTGTTGCTCTAAACTTGTTAGTCATGAGATACCTAGTTACAACTTGTCAGATGAATAGGATTATTAGCTTCATAGTATGGCTCTAATGAATATTACCCATTCAACAAATTTTGTTTTCTCTATTACCATTATCTGACTAATATTGTATACTAGTTTATCTAGTATTAAACTGGTCTAGAGTGTTAAAATAGTTTGTCAGTTTTAATACTGTAATACCAGTTCTCAGTTCATCTCATTCTTGGCATCCTTCTGTATGGATTGTAAATTAGAGGGTTGAATTTTATTTGTTTATGAATAAATTAGAAACCTTTTTGGTGATTTTCTAGTTCTGCTGCTGCTTTAGAAAAGATTATGGGCATTGTTTTTAAAAAAATGTCCTTTTACTTGGTCCCAAAATGAGTAACCTTGGACCTACCCCAAGTGATCAATTGCTACATGATGTGCAATTGGGCTGATACATCATGAGGATCATTCTTGTTACGTAATGTGGGGCATCTATGGGGGATGCTCCTCTTTTCCCTTTTTTTTTTTTTTTTGATAGGTAAATAAGAGCATGTATTAGAAACACCTAGAAACGGCGAAAACAGTACACACGAAGTATACACTAAACGTCCAAAAACTAGGCATCACAAAGACAAAAGGGCCCACCCCTTAAGGAACAACCAATCTATAAAATCAATCAAAGACACAGTATGATCCTCTATATACACCCTAGCCCAATTCACAAAAGTATACAAAAAAGAATATTTGATGGCTTGGTCTGCCCGTTCAACATTGTTGAATGCTCTCCCATTCCTTTCCTTCCATAAGGTCCACAAAAGGCATAAAGGGGCAGCCCTCCACGCCTTCGCCCTTTCTTTACCCACTAAAGCACCATTCCACCCAAGAAATTTCCCCCTCACAGTGAAATGCAAAACCCAATGCACACCAAAAAGGGAGAAGATCAGATTCCACAACATATCAGCCTTGGTACAAAACAGAAAAAGGTGGTCATTTGTTTCTTCTTCTTCTTTGCACAAGAAACATCTATTTGGCATGTTCCATTCCCTTCTTTTCAGCTGGTTGGTAGTCAAAACTCTATTCCAAGACGCTTCCCAAGCAAAAAAATTCACTCTCATTGGAGCCCAAGACTTCCAAATAATGTGCCAAGGGAAAGGATCACTAGAGGCCCTTGTGTAGCGTTAAAAGCCTAGTATCCATGTTAATCTGGTAGACAACACCCACGGTGTCTATTAGTTATTTTTATTTTTTCTTTCAGCTTTTTCTTTTTCCCTTCTCTAAGGTCATTGTATGAGATGTCAGTAGTCACATACATGCCTTCTACACAGGGAGAGCAATTTAGCTTTCTGAGCCACAAGGTGCTCCACAATAACTTGTTTGAATGTTTGTCTCATTGCTTGTTAAGCACCATTATTCCATAGAGTTGGGTTCTTAACCCTTACTTTCTATGCAGTTTTATGTGTCACGTGAATCTAAGGCTGTAATTGGTGGAGAAATATGACTTTGTTACAGTTTTAGGACAAAGTTGACTACTTGAACTAAGTTCATTACTTGAACTAAGTTCACAAAGAACTCACATATTTATCCTTTAGTGAAAATCCACCATCCTAAGAATGGGAGATGGGGTTCTTCCATCAAGGTTTTGTGCAGATTTGGTTTAGCTTCCTTTTATGGGAATAGCTTTATGGGCCTATGACTTGTAGGAACTGCTTCATAATACTGCATATGAAGAACAAATGATGTGTCTGAATGCAGATTAAGTGCTTTAGAATCAAGAATTGCTTTTAGTCTGATAGTGTTTGGTGACAACTCCTTACAAGGACCTGCTACTGCTAAAATGGCAGCCCAAGTGGCAATAATGCCTTTGACAACTGTTAGAGCTGCTTCCATTCTCTGAGGAGGGTGGGTTTTGATTTGTTACCCCAACTAGGGATTCATAGAATCCACCAAAGCTTTATTGAATGATGGTCAGAGCTTGAGTGTGAAGGAATCATTGCAAGGTGGGTTTGTTCTTGAGCAAAATGGACCTTACCCCTTTAAGGGACAGTTTCTCTCAAATTCCATTTGAAGACACTCATTCTGGGGTCTAGAGGCCTTTCTGTGACCACAAGATATCTGCACCAAACACACCTCTTGTTTGCAAAGATGTGTCTTAAGGGATATTCTGATGCGAAAAAAGAACAAAAGGAAAAAAAAAAAATGGGAAACTATAAAGAAGGACAAGAAAAGAAAAGGACAATGTTCTTCTGTTGACAAGAAATCTAGCGAAGATGTTTTTCTTGAAATAACTGAGTTGACAATTTGAAACTAGTACTTGTCTCAATCCAATATGAAAGTCATTCAGTTAGAAAACAATTGAATGAAGTGTAATGATTTTGGGTGGGGGGCCTCAGAATGGTAGGATAGACTGAATAGAAATTATATTAAATCAAATAAAATGCCTAGCAATGAAATAAAATTCTTTTTGTCAAAATGAAACAAATAATATCTACATTAAATTATATTCAGTGAATTGTAGGATCAATACATTTGTTGTTATGCAGAACTTGCTAAACCCACGTCTAATTGTGCAGTCCTGGGATCATACTGTATCAGATCACCTCAACAGTTGCCTCTCTATGCCCTAATGCAGGCATGGGGGCACAGCTAGCTGATGTCTAGTTAGTGTTTGGATAGTAACATTGTCTAAAGTCAGTGTTTGGATGGTGGTATTGTCTATGGCATATTTAAGCATCAAGGAACATGAAGTCCTTTAGTAATAGGGTATTTATTCCTAATCCTATATGCTATACAAACTTTCCAATTAAAATGTCAATTTTTTTTTTTTTGCTTAAATGTTGGCCTTCACAACTGAGGTTGTTCCAAATGGCATTACACCTTAGCATGTATTTCACTTGTGGTTTCTCTGCTTTCATTGGTGATTTATGAGCACTCCTTAGCGATCAGGCCAAAAGAATTGGTAGCCGTTCTTTTTTAAAAAATGAAAATGAAAAAGAAAGCCTATCTTGAGTATTGATAAGTATTTCTTATCTCTTTTAACTTGGCCATATTCATTATGCCTGCTACTAGGTTTCTGTGATTCTTTGTTCTCTATCTTTCATTATGCCTATTGCCTCTCTCCCTCTCTCACTCTCTCTACCTATTAATAATTCCTTCATTAATTCTGTTATTAGGTAAGACTTGTACAAATGGTGAATGAGGCTACTGCTAATATTCCTGGGTGGGATGTGGAGTAAATAGTGGCTTTGATCAAAGGAAGACAACAAGCGTGGATCCTAATTTTGGTTACTGATATCAGTGGCCCCGAGGACAAATCCATGGATACAAATTACAGGTAACAGAAAGGAACGGTCTGCATAGATAAAAGAAATGTCTTGATATGTCAAATAACACATATTTTGTTATTCACATTTCTAAATTTAAACCCTGGAGACCACTAAATTTTTTTGTATAAATATTTGTTACATTCCTTGGATTGAGTTTATAGTTCAAGTTTTTGCTTATCAAATTGTTCAGTGCCTCCTCTAAACTGAAAACTCTTTGTAGTCATGATACCCTTTTGAATTATATACATATTCGGACATGTATACCTTTCATGGCATTTCCTGCCAGTGGGTTTTTTTTTTTTTAATTATTATTGTCATTACTATTATTTATTTTTCCCCAATTAGATGCTGTAACACTTCCAATTCCTGTTGGATGGGCACCTGGCTAAGCCCACCTAATCATTATTGTTATGTTTTTCCTTTTCCCCTTTTTTTTTTCTGCCTTCTTTGCCTCGTCTGGGATTGTGATGGAGTAGGCATCGAGAGCTAAGACTACAATACTCACCCTAAAGATAGGTCCGACTGAGGGGTGTGTTCTGTTTAAGACGTAGGCATTGAGTGTCAAGAGAATACAGTAACCACCTTCAAGACACCTCGAACTGAAGGGTGTGTTGTCTTGTCACCCATATAAATGTGATGGTTTCATTTTGGAGCTTGTACCTGGATTGCCCAATGTTGGTCTTGGAACCAAGTTGAGGCCTTGTTTTATAGGTTTCATAAAATCTAACCAAAGGACTTCTCAAAGCATTCTATGAGATACGGCACAAGCTGTCCTGGTAAAATTATTCTACTATTTTTTCTGACTAGGTATTCCTTGGGGCATAAGACTTGTCCCTGCAGATGATGTAACCAACCATCTTCAAGCCACATAATCGGATAAATCTGGGTAAAGTTGAATATGGGGCTTCTAGTTTCTGAGATATGGTTCCACTTGACAAGCTGTCTTCTGGGTTTTCACAAGAGATAATCTCCAGCTCCTATTTTACCTTGATTTAGAAATCTTATAACTACTCTCTTATGAAGCCCAATTTTCTCCAAACCCAAGAGATACCAATGGAATTTTTTACTGCACTAAGATTAGGCTTTGAATATATTATGAAAAATAAGATTAGCTAAGGACCCAGACTGTTCATGCCATTACTGCCCCTCTCCCCTATTGAGTCCAAACCTCCACTGTACTTAGCAGGGTATATTGTGATGAATTAAATTTATTAACAAACCTACATGATTAACAGTCAAATAATACAATGATTGTACTGCCTCTACTTATTTCATCTTTTTTGCCTTTCTACACCCTCTCTTCCTCATTTATATGGACATAAAACAACAGTTCCAATTTCATATATTTTGGCATCTTTCTCACATAGTATCTTGTTATGGGTTCTTGGTTGAGGGTTATGGTGATCTTGTGGTGAGGGATGGCCTCATTTTGACAATTTGTTCTTCATTAACACCCATTCTCTTAGCAGAAAGCCCTGCCTCGAGGAACTGTTTCACTGCGTCTTCCATATACTTCTTCCCTTGCTTCACATTCATTTGCTTTCCAATCTTTTCTGGGTAACTTGTCAGGATGTTGTCTCCTTTCAGCACTGCTGCAAGCTGCAGTAGCTCTTCCTGGAATTCACTAAGCTTCGCACTCTCATTTGCCTCTCCCTTCCTCATTCTCATCGGTTTTGGAAGTTGCTCTATTGAAATTTGCATTAGACATTTATAAAACAAAAATTAGATCAAAACAAACAGGTTTAGATAAGCAACAGACATGACAAAAGTGAATTAGAGGGGTTCCTGACACTAGGCCAAATTTTGGGTTCGTTGTGTCTAGAGTGACTAACCTGGACAATCAGTTCTGGGTTGGGTCCGGGTCTGGACAATCCCTTCAAAGGTGCCAGCCCATTCGTCCCTCTTGGTTAGGAAAGGAGAGCTCAGGTTGAAGATCTTCTTCACAGTTGCCGGAATGGATGAATGCTCATACTCCGATGTCGGGAATGGTGATCCATTAGGCCCATGAACAACTGCATCACCATCGTAATAAGTTCAAGATACATAATACGAGTTTGGGTTTGACTACATTATTATTGAACTTTCATTTATTCATGTCGTAGTCTCATTATTTGTACCTTGCACCTTCACTTTCAACGGTGAAGATTGGGATTTCAGTACTCACCAAATTGAAGCCTTAGATTTTTCCTATGGGTTGATGGATCAGCTTGGCTTTCAATGTGAAGCAATTTGCAGATACTTTTGAGGAATATCATCATTTTGTGATAAGGTTTGCTCTTTGTGGTGAGTCTGGTGACTACTCTTACCTTTTCTTTTGATTGTCTTGGTATGACATTTTGGAAGTGGTCCATCTTTCTTTTCGGCCTTGAGGAAATCATTAAACCGAAATTGATCCTATAGAGGTGGAACCCCATGTAGCGTTCTAACTAAGAAAACATCTCTACAGAAGTTCGACCAATATTTTTGACAAATTTGCAACACAAGGAAACACCCCCAACCACATTCCAACAAACCCATATGGTTTGTTGCCTCTAACTTTAGACTGCTGGTGGCCGTAAAGGAAGAGCCATTGGCTCCACTTTGCTGTGTCATCGTCTAAGATATGATATCACTGTTAGACAAAAGACCAGAATCCCATGCACCATTTTCAGCCCATCTCACTTTTTAAAAGCAAAGGAGGGGAAGCTTATTTTTCACATCATAACTTACAAAGTGACGTTGTATGAATTAATTATTGTGATAAATCATAAAAAGCATTCTTTCATTCTTCGATGTAAAAGACATTTATTAAATATTTAATTAATATCAAAATGTTAAATTGTTAAATAATAATTTAATATTACATATATAATCATTCTCAACTACATTCTTCTACTCTTATTATTATTATTATTATTATTATTATTATTATATAATATTTTATCTACACGTCATAATAAGCCAAAGTAAATCTAGAATAGTTCATTTAGGATCTATTTGGTAACAGTTTAGTTTCCAAAACAAAAACTCATAAAAGCATTTTTGGGAATAAAAATAGAAAGAATGGATATTTTCGATAACATCTCTTAGTTGTTTTTTATTGTTTTCACTTGTTTTTTGAGAGATGTTTTAAAAAATAATTATAAGTAAAATAATTAAAAATAAAATATTAGATATAAAATTATTTTTAAAATATATTTAAAAATAGGTTAAAAACATTTTAAGTTTTCAAATAGATTTATGTTTTACAAAAACATTAAAAAACTGTTTTTAAAAACTATTTTTTCAGAACAGTTTTCCAAAATAATTACCATGTCCTTATCATTTTATTACAATAGTCAACATAATTTATAATTTGCATGTAAATAGTAGCCATTAAACTAGCAACTTGATAAGAAAACAAATATTTATTTGATTATATTTTCTTAAAACAAATTTTCAAAATAATTAAAACAAAAGACACAAAACACCAATTTATTATTATTACTTGCATTTTTTTTTTCTTTTTTGGTATGCTTTTAGATTTTGAAAACAATCACTAAACATTTTTTAAAAAGAAGTGTTAAAATTAATTAATGAAATTATACAAAATTATTATAGATTAAAAGAAATGATGAAGGTTGTGAGGGTGTGACTCACCAGTGCCCTTGTCAATCCATGGTGAGACCATGATGGTTGGGACCCTAACACCCAAACGGTCGAACCCAAAAAGAAACGGCTCTGGCCCCGCTATCCCGTCCGGGCTCGGCACCCCTCGGACCGGTGTCGGCACGTGATCATAAAATCCGCCATGCTCGTCGTAGGTGATCACCAACAGAGTCTCGTTCCACTGCGGGCTCGCCCTTAGTGTCTCGTACACCTCCTTCACAAACATCTGTCCCTCATACACATCGTGCGACGGATGGTCGTCGTTCCCCGGCTCCACCTTAGTGTCCATGTACCGCTGCTCTATCACAGTATACCCTGGCAGCTTCCCCTCCCGCGCGTGCCTCTCAAAGGACAAACCATAGAAATGGAATTTGTCGAGATACTTGAGCTTCCTCAAGCTCTGGTAGAACAGTGTCGCCGGAATATTCTGGTAGTATATTCCGAATGGAACTCCTGCGGCGTCCAGATTGTCGAAGATGGTTCGCTGGGGGTAGCCCTTGGCCAGCATTGTCGGGATGTTGCCGGTGGCGCCGGCGGAGGTGGCGGAGTGGACGAAGAGGCGGTTGGGCTGGGTGGACGCCGGAACGGAGGCGAACCACCTGTCGAAGACGGCGAACTCCGAGACGAGGGTTTTGTAGACGGCGACCATGGAGGGGTCGAAGCCGGACATGACGGTTTGGGGGGCGGCGGAGGTGGTGGTGGCTTGTTGGGCGAAGCCGTTCATTGGTGGATGGTCGGCGGAGGCGTTGTCGGAACCGAATATTTGCTCGCGAATGGCCTGGAAGGAGTGGGGTGGATCGGCGTCCACGTAGTGGGAGGTGTTGGTGAAGAAGACGAGAGGGGAGGTTGGGTCGGATGGAGAGATGGGGTTATATTCAGAACCATCGACGCCGTTGATTTGAGGGTTGATTTGTTTCATCCAACCGAGCATATGGTCGAAGGAGCGGTTCTCCATTACCAGCACGACGATGGTCTTGATGGGGCTCGATAAAGGAGTCACGGTGGTGCAGAGGAGTAGGTGTATAAAGAAGATGAGGATCTCCATTGAAGAGCTGTGCTTGGTGATGGACATTTCTTGGGAGAGATGGTGATCTGAAGTGTTGTGTTGGAGGGAAGTGGTAGTGGTGGCGCCGCTGGTTTTTGGGGACAAGGAGGAGGTGGGGTAGGTCTGATACGGTGTCGTTTTCAGGTTTGGATTTGCATGGAGGTAGACAGTTGGAAGGGATCTCGTGAATTTGGATACTGTTACCTCGTGACCCTCGAATGCGGGTAGTTTCAGACTTTCAAGGGCTATCCCACAGATTCCCACTCATCCACTCATCCACTCCACTCCTCCACTCATTCGATCTGATTTTCAAAACTAAAAAAATTGTAAATACTAATTTGGAAGAATTGACTTTTTTTTTTTTTTAATGTGTTGAGAGACAAATTTAAAAATAGTTTTAAAAATCAAATAAAAAAACTTCCATCTTTAAATAGAGGAGTTTTTTTTCTACTTTGGGGACGGAAGAGAGACAAAGTTCTGCTTGATCTTTAACAAGTTTAAGAATTCTTTACAAGTCAATTGTCTTTATAAGTCTATGAAAGAAGATAAAAACATCAACCAATCAAATATCCTTCCCCATTTCTTAAGACCTTGGCCAAATCGGTTGCACCCAATTCAATAACATATTGATTATTCCAAAAGTATGTATCAAAATGTGGTTCCCAAGTATAGGGAGTATGTTATAGCTTTAAAATCTTGGTGACACTTACCTTAGGGAGGTGACATTAGGGTACAAGGGAAATGGAAAGATTTTGAAGATGAATGAAACTTTTTTTAAGGAAACTCTTTCATTCGATTGATTAAAAGAAAAAGGTTAATAATTGAAAACATGGGAAAAATCAAGTAATTTGAACTATAATTTGACTTAACAAGATTTGTAAAGTATCGAGGATAGAAGGATCAATCCTTTATGGCTCTGTTTGGTTCCCGGAAAATGCGAGAGAAAGAAAATTGGGAGGAAAAATGGAAGGAAAGAAAAAGGTAAGGAAATGAATATAATTTTTTTCATTTGTTTGGTTATCCATGGAAAATTTAAGGGAAAAAAAAAAAAAATTCATTTTCTTTTGTTTGGTTAACCACAAAAAAAAAATGTAAGAAAAAATGGAAGGAAAATAAAATCAACAATTGTCTTAAATGGTTATCAATTTGTTGAATAATAAAATAAATTAATCCAATAAAAAAACTATTGAAAAACATGAATTTTTCGACATAAAACATTGCTTATAAAAGGTCTCTGCTATTATTTTTTTTATTAATAATTATAAGATTTATGTATAAAATTTTCCTCATGTAATACAAATAAAATATACGAGTAATAACTATTTTTTATTTTCAAGGGAACATTTATAGCTAATAAAAAGCTCTTAAAAAAATTCAAAAGGATTTTCGGAATCAAAATTTAAAAATAAAATATGTTCATATATTTTTACATGGAGAAAGGATTATTATATGTTGCATGCTACACGCACAATATATATACATATATATATTAAAAAAAAGAAAAGAAAAAAAAAGGGTTAATTTGATGTACCTTTATTGAAAAGAAGGGTCTTAGTAGAGCACCAAAATGATACTTTTTGGGTGAGTTCCAAGAACACATACCAATTATTAAGTCTAATGTGTGTAGTCGGTTTTCATAATTTTGTATTTTATTACTTTATACCTAAATTTCATCATTTTTTAGCTAGGTCTTATTTATTTTTATTTTTATTCAATATTATGAAATAATGATAGATATAGTTTCGAATTATGTTTATGAATTATTTTTTAAAACAGTTTCATGTTTTCTAAAATAAAAGATCAAAAAAATAAGTTTAATAATTAGAAAATATAAAATAATTTTATATTTTTAAAAACATAAAATGATTTTCTTAAAATCACAAAATTTTATATTTTTAAATAATATATTTGAATTACTTTCACTTATTTTTAAAAAAATTACCTTAAAAATAATGATAAATAATAGAAAAAGGTAAAATATTACATATAAAAATTATATTTAAAGTATAGTAAAAAAGATTTTAAAAAAAAAACTGGTTAAGAATAATTCAAGTTTCAAAAATAATTTCCAAAAATTGCCTTGGTTTTTTCTTAAAAAAAAAAAAAAATTGCTAGATTGTATAAAATTCTTTCTGGCCTTTAACAGTAGCAAGGTGCTTTGAAGTCCTAAAGGAGAGGAGGCTGAGCAGAATTGATAAAATTTTCCCCCCCTTTGCCCTTCTCTTTTTCCCTTATTTTCCTCCTTATTTTTTTAAGGAAAATAACAGGGAAAATATTACAGTATTTTCTTTCATATTTTCCTTTATATTTTTTTTCCATCTCATTTTCCATGTCATCCAAACTAAAGAAAACTATTTTCCTTTACATTTTTTTTCCTTTCCTTAGCATTTTCCGGGAACCAAACAGAGCCTATATGTTTGGTTCCTGGAAAGTACTAAGGAAAAAAAATATCAAGGAAATTAAATGTTACAAAAAATATCACATATAATTAAGATTAGTTAGAAATTTATGCATTTTAAAATCATTTAATCTTTATATAATTGAAGAAAATAAGTAAAATGAGTTTAAAGAAAAATATGAAAATAATTTATCGACTTTGAATCTATTTTTTATTTTCCTTCACTTTTTCTTCATATTTTCTTTCCCTTACATTTTCCTTCAAATTTTTTGGGAACCAAATATAGCCTTAGGCTTCCGAATTTCATGAAAAGACCCTCAATTGAGACTATTTATAAGTACTCTCAATTAGAGAATTTTTAATACAAGCATAACTTGATTAAACCTAATGCCATATATTGGTGCTTAAGTCATTTAATCTAACCTAAAAAGGTCCTAATTGATTAATTAACTTATTAACACTCCAATATATCAATTAACCTATTCTAGAGATGTCATCCACTAATTCTTATGCAACCTTACATAATTACCAAAACGCCATAATATATATAGATGAACCAAGAGTTAATCTAACCCTCATAAATCATGTCATTAGTGTATATAAGTTTGAACACAAAATACTAGGACCCATAGGACAATACTGACTCCTTCAAAATTTAAATATGAAGTTGACTCAATATCACACTATAGAGAGTCAATTATACTCTAGTACCCTATATATATTACAACCAGACACTAAGTGTTCGAGTCTATAACCTATTATTCATTGTATACGGTCTCCCTATAAATTAGTATCTATAATCTAACAATGTGAAAACTATCAACTTCTCATTACCTTTACTATCCTTGAGTTACAAATCCTCTTATTGTGTGATCAACTGACATATTCTAACTCACAAAGTGCTTATGTAAACTTCCATTAAAGAAACTATTATGACCATAGTTTTCTTAAGCCCATTATCTCAATCCTATGATATATCATGTGTCTTTATTGAGAATACTTGTTGCTATCGACTTCCATAAAAAAATGACCTAATCCATGGAGAATACATGATTACCGTAGGATCTCATCCGTAGGTCAAAGTCATTGTTAACTTTGACACAAACTTAATATTCTTTCAAGGTTGAGAGATAATACAACATTGTAGTTTTGTAAAGTCATGATAACTCAATAGCTTTACATCATAACTCACTATAGTCCAATGTAGTGCACTCACCATGGGAATCTCATCATGATGGTCAAGACCAGTTATTCTTCTAATTAGGAGGTAGTGCACTACAACCTCAAATGGATTGCCTAAGTCCACAAACTAATTATAAAGAAATCATCTACTTGCAAGGAACTCATAACTTGGATCTTCCATGCAACTCCTAATGCAACCAAGTTTTATACCATGCAAAAAATGTAGACCAAAATGCTCATAAAAAATCATGCATGAAACAAGGATAGATAAAAGTGCAACTAGAATATAATTAAAAATAAATAGTAAATTTACATCATGTTATCCTTTTAAGGGTTCTATCCTTACAATCTCTCATTAGTCTTTAAAGCATTATGTTACTAAAGCAAACTACATACACATCTGACACTTATATTATCCTTGTGACTTCAAAGACTTCCCCTATCAATGTCTTGTTGAAGTGATCCATCAAGTTCACTACATAAGGTATCTTCTCAACCATTATATCACTCCACTATACTATTTCACTAATCAAGTGGTACTTTCTCTCAATGTGCTTACCCTTTTAGTAGTTTCTTGGTTATTTAGATTGTGTTACTATCCCATTATTGTCACAAAATAGTGTCACAGGTTGTATAGCCAAGAGTACAAACATAAGTCCCATGAGGAACTTCCTAAGCTAAATAACTTCCTTTATTACCTCAGAAGTTGCAACAAACTCGACTTCTATAATGAAGTCAATAGAAACTACAACATACTCAATTTCATAGTGGAGTCAATAATACAAGATTGCTTCATACTTTTGAAAATAATAGCCACATCACCAAAAGTAAATACCAAATTGGAGGTAGGCCAACAAGAATCTTTATTTGACTGAAAGTCTAAATTTGTGTACCGTTTAGGTACTAACTCGTCATTGTGGAACACAAGCATATAATCTCTCACTCTTCTTAGATACTTGAATATATGTTTGACAATTGTTTAATGTTTTGGCCCTAGGTTAGACTGATATCTACTCACCATACCTACTATGAAGCAAATATCTGATCTAGTAAATACTATCACATACATAAGGCTACCCATTGTTGATGCATAAATGTCACGCCCCAAAACCTACTCCAAGGGCATGATAGTCATTTCACACCTCAAGCCCGAAGAGTCAAAATGGAAATGATACAAACATGCATCTTGTAACTGGAAATTATCAATTACTAAATTCCTATTCAGAGTAGGAAAATAAATGAATTCTAAAATCTCCAGATATCAACTTTAAAAACTAACACATCAACCAAAGTGTTGTTGTCCAAATAACTCTAAACTCAAATAATTTAAACGGGAATTAAATTTTAACATCTAAATAATGTTCAAAATAAAGTTTGAACCAAAATCCTAACAAAGAAAAATTCCCCAACCTAGCCATCATTCCTCGCTTGAACTGAGAGTACTTGAAAAATTATCAATGAAGGGGCATGAGTTTAAAGCTTAATAAGGAACATCAATATAATTTCATGAATCAAACCTTTTCAATTATAATTATAGACCGGAGATATAACATGTAATTATTTTCATAAAAACTTTTGAGTCAAACAAGCTAATACATTCAAAACTTTTCAACAAAACTTTCTCATATCCATTTCAAAACAATTTCACATTAAAACCAAATCAAATATATTCAAAATATCTTTACTCTGGTTATCAAATAAAAAATGATACTCAATTAGGTGAGACTTCATAAATAAATAACTAATTTCAAATTTGTTTCATTTAAGGTGAACAAAACCAAAGGTCAATAATTATAACCCATTGACTAAGGTCATAAGGTCAACTATTATAACCCGTTGACTAGAGTTATACAATGTCAACTATTATAACTCGTTGATTAGGGTTAGATATGTCAATAATTATAACCCATTTACTAAGGCTATAGAAACCAGAGTCAAACACTTCATTTCATTAATTCAAACTTACAAACAAAATGTCATATCTTCACAATTCTCTTTTTTCAAAAACAAAGAAAATACTTAAACATAAGTTTTCATACAAAACATATATTTGATCCATTGATAGAAATAAAAATAACATTTTTACATATTTCAAAATACAATATAAAAAAAAATTATTTCCTTTTACAAAATCTGCATTAATTTCCTTTACATTAAAGAAGCACTTAAAAACCTTGGAGAATTTAGCTTGAAGAGTTTACTCCTCACCTAACATAATATCATACACAATACTTATTATCAATTATTTATCTAAACATATAAATTTGTCAATCCTAAAAATATTTTATTTAGTTTTAGTCACTCTAATCAATTTTCAATTTCCTACGTCAACATTATTATTAATAATATTATTTTCAACTTCCTAAAAAATAATAAATTAATTTAGTGAGTTTCCAAATTTTTATAAAATTCATATTCCTTCCTAATCTTACTTTAAGTATTTATTTCTTGATGTAATTAAATTAAATTAAAACTTGTACAAAAAACTATTATTATTATTATTATTATTATTAATTACAAAGCCTTCTTTCCATCAAGTGCATATGCGTTCCTTTCCTTTTTTTTTTTTCCCATCTCCACCATTTATTATTATTATTATTATTATTATTATTATTATTATAACATTTTTTTTTCTTTGTTTCCCAACATTTAACCTCTTCTCAATTTGTCTACACACATTTTTTTTTCTATAACCTTATAGTACACTATGACACACATGTACACTATTTTTGTTTTTTTTTTTTCTTCTTCACAGTTCCAAAAAATGGTGCAACTCTTATTTTATTTATTATTTATATGTTATTTTTAATTTTCTTTCTTTGCATCCTATAATCCATATATTTTCTTTTTTCAAAAATCCCAGTCTATGATTTTTTTTTTTTTTTATTATTATTCATTTGAATATTCAGAATTCCCTTATTTTCATCAATAAGACAACCTATATTCATAAATTTTCAATATTGTGATCTAAAAATCAAATAAACTAACCCTAATTGAGATTGAAATCTTCCAACAAATTTTTAATGATTCAAAACTAATTAACGAATTTAAAATAATAATCTAAAGGTTAAAATCTTACTTGGAAAATAAATCGTCAACCTTAAACTTCCAATTCCTCCGCCCCAAGTTACCAAATACTATCTGATCTCTATAATATTCGTGTAAAAAGATTTTCTGAATACAAAAGATAAGAAAAAAAATCTAATTTATTCCTAGGGTTTTAAAAGCAAAAAGATTTTTCTACCCTTATTAAGTTAATTTAATTAATTAATTAATTTTTTTTATAAATTATGATTTTACCCCTATTTCTTCTCATGTATCTTAGGGCATTGATCATGAGAAAGAGGAATTCCATGCCTTAAGGGTAATAAACCCTTCTTGGACTCTTGCATTATATACTTTACCAAAAGCTTATCAATGTAGGTGGCTTCAGACAATATCAATTTCCTATTCTTAAGCTCTCATAGGACCTAAATCCTAAGAATATATTACGCTTCTCCTAAATTCTTCATTTGAAATTGAGTAAACAACCAAATCTTGATTGATGACAATAGTCTTACATTATTACTAATAAGTAGAATGTCATTAACGTATAAGATCATAAAGGCCACCATGTTTTCTTGTACCTACAAGGTTCACCCTCATTTTGATCAAAGTCAAAGGTCTTAACTACTTGATTAAAATTGTTGGGATCGAGCCCTTAAAATCAAGACATAATGTAACAAAGTTAGACTTAACTATCATCTTGTTATCATTTTGGTATATTGACATTGATTTGAGTATTCAACTCATATATCTTACATTGTACATGACCTATGTGTATTAGCGGTTGCACATAAGATACAAGTCACAAGTTCTTTGTAAGTAGATAAGTTGTCTACAATTGGTTCATGGATTTGGGCAATCTAGTAGAGACTGTAGTGCATCACCTCCGAATTGGAGGGATGACTTGTGTTGGGCATCAGGATGGGTTTTCCATGGTGAGTGCACTAATGTATGTAATGCACACTAACGCAAAGCTATTAATTATCATGATTTACCAAGTTACTATACTGTATGAACTCTTAAGCTTGAGAGGATATTAAGCTTGTGTCAAAATCAACAAGAGACTTTGACTTACGGATGAGACCCTAAAATGGCCATATATCCTTATGGATTGGGTTACTGATGATGAAGGTTGGTGACAATAGGTATTCTCAATAGAGGCACCATGATATCTCATGTGATTGAGACAGTTTGTCCTCTCGGGTGATCTAAAGGACATGTGATTATGAAATATGTGGTCACAGTAATTTCTTTAGTGGAATTTGACATATGCTCCTTGGAGTTAAAGTATATTAATTGATTGCATAATACATGAGATTTGTAACTCAATGATTTAAGAGGTAATCTTGATAGGTAATAGTACTACTTTATTATATTAAAGACACTATTTCATGGGGACTCTACATGTAATGGATAGTAGGTCACAAACTCAAGCTTCGTCTCATTGTTAATTACATAAGGTATTGAATTGCGGTTGATTCTTTTCAGTGGAATGTTGAATCAACTTTAGAAATGGATTATGAGGGAGCTTGTACTCCTATGAGTCCTAATGGTCCCCGCTCTAAGCTTATATACCATGATGGTACGGTTTGTGAATGTTGGATTGGCTTTAGGTTCATTCTTGTGCATAAGGATGTTTTGGTAATTACGTAAAGTTGCACAAAAGATAATGAACAAGGTCTCTAGATTGGCCTAATTGATCAATTAGATGACCCTACATGGTTAATTAATCAATTAGGACTCATTTTAGGCTAGATTAAGTGACCCAAACCTTGATGGGCTTAATTGACTTAAGACCAATGGGCATAAGTCACTTAAGCCCCATGAGCAACCCTATAAATACTTTTTTTTTTTTTTATGGGTTAGGGTTTCCTAATGACTTTTTCCTCCACCTCTAGAAAGAGAGAGAAAGTGAGAGTCAAGAGATCCTCTCTTCCAAAGCTCACACTTTGAAGTGTCAAGATTGTGATTCGAGTCATCGAGCAGAAGACCTTGGGTGGACGAGACTTCCAGATTCATTGTTCTTCATCTTCACATAGAGGAATTGATTTGGAAACATTCAAATCATAAGTAAAGTTCTCTAAGGGCTTTCTTTTTTATCCTAGAATGTTAAAATTTTGATTTTTTGCTTCCATTGCATAAGATCTAGAGGCCTATGATAGTTTTGTATGCATTTATACGATTCAGGGTAAGGAAATGGAGAAATCCAAGGTTTCCAGTAAAAACATTTATTTCATGAGCAAGATGTTTATCTTAATCTATAAATAGATTTATGCAACTTGCATATCATATGCTCTTGGTTTTTTGCAATGATTACATTTGGTTCCATCATGTAGATGCTCTCGTTAAGATTACCATTTAAGAATGTAATATTAACATCCATTTGTCATATCTCATAGTCAAGATATGTTGTAATGGATGGAAGTATTCTAATGGAATTGAGCATGACTGCCAATGAGAAGGTCTCCTTATAGTCAAAACCAAGCTTCTGGCCATAACCTTGTTGGAGAACCCCGAATTACTCTGTTTTCGTGCCCTTGATCATTGGGGTGCATGAAAATCTATATTAGGCTTTTCTAGGTCTATTGCAACGAAAAACTTGGTATTCAAAAACAATAAAAAAAAATACTAAAAAAATCATAAATCTAGACAAAAATGTTACATACCTACAATTTGGATGTTCTCGGATTGATTCTAGTCGATGTAGAATACTCCAAAGTTGTAGTAGATCTCATAAACGCAGTAAGCTTCTACCTTATGACTCTTTCTTGAGTCTAGGCATTGAGATGTTGAAGTTTTTAGGACTGGAGGCTAGGATTCTCTCTTTGAACTACAGAAGGAAAGTAGCAAAAGTTAAAAACTTAACCCCTAAATCGGTATTTATAGGCTTCCTCCCTAGCTTAATTGACTTGAATCCACCATAGGCTTAGGTCACTTAATCTAACCTAAAAAGGTTGTTAATTGATTAATTAACCCAATAGGGTTCCAATTAATCAATTAACTTAATTAGAGATGTCGCTTACTTATCCATATGCAACCTTGAGTAATTACCAAAACGCCTTTATGCATATAAGTAAACTAAAAACTCATCCAACCCTCATAAATTGTGTTATCAAGGAATATGAGTTCAAGTAGGGACCACTAGAACATAGGACAGTATTGATTCCCTCAAAATCTAATTCTGAAGTTAGATTAACATCTCATTATACAAAGTCAACTGCACTCCAACATCTATGTATATTACAATGAGATACCAAGTGTCTGGGTCCATGACATACTATGTGTTAGAATAAAGCCCTTAAAAACATGACATGATGGAATAAATTCTTGGATTTTATTTGTTTAATATAGTTCCATTTCACTTTTATCTGTCTTATTTCCATGCATTATATCTTGTAAGCACTCATGCCTCCATATTTTGCATTAGTAGTTCATGAAAGATCCAAGCCATGGGTTCCTTCCAAATAAATGATTTATTGATTGTCAATTCATAAGCTTAGGCAACCCATTAGAAGGTATAGTGTATCACCTCTTAACTGGAAGGATAATTGGTCTTAACTATTGAGATAGGTTTCCCATGGTGAGTACACTAGTGTGCATAGTTACACATTGAACTGGTTATGATGAGTCATGACTCAAGGCTATCAAGTAGTCATGGCTTTACCAAGTTGTTTCATTGTGTTATCTCTTAACCTTAAGAAAATATTGAGTTTATGTTAAAGTTAGCAGTAGTTTTAACTTATGAGTAAGATCGTAAGTTGATCATATATTCTTATGAATTGAGTCACTATTGATGGAAGCTAGTAGCAATAAGTATTCTCAATATAAGCACCATGATATGTCATGGGATTGAGATAGTGTATCCTCTTGGGTAATCCTATGGAGGTATATTCATGAAAACTATAGTCATAGTAGTTCCTTAAGTGGAACTTGACATTAGCTCTTTGAGAGCTAAGATATGTCAGTTTAAGAGGATTTGTAACTCAACGATAGTAAAGGTAGTCTTAAAAGGTTGGTAACTTTTACCTTGTTAGACTATGGATACCCATTCATGGAGAGACTAAACGCAATAGATAGCAGGTCATGGACTCGAGCACATGGTGTTTTGTTATTATTTACATAGGATACTAGAATTCAATTGATTCTCTATAGTAGGATGTTGAATCAACTTCAGAATAAGATTCTAAATGAGTCAGTACTCTTATGAGTCCCGATGGTCTCCGCTATAAGCTCATATACTTTGTTGACATGAGTTATAAGGGTCAGATTGGCTCTAGGTTCATTTTTTTGCATAAGGACGTTTTGGTAATTATGCAAGGTTGAATAGGGGTAAGTGAACAAGGTCTCTAGATTGGGCTAATTAATCAATTATAACCTGTTTTGGGCTAGATTAAGTGACTTAAGCCCTTAGTGGGCTCAAGTCACTGAAGCTTAGTGGAAAACCTTATAAATGCCCCATTATGGGTTAGGGTTTCCATAGCTTTTCTAGTGAGTCATCTTCCACGTCTAGAAAAAGAGTTATAACCTCCACCCTCTCTTCCATCCTTATCGAAATTGTGTCAAGGTCAAGGTTCGAGTCATCGGGCTAAAGACTTTAAGTTTACGAGACTTCTTTCAATTTGTTCTTCATCTTCACAACGCAGATTTGATTCGTGAACATCTGAATTTGAGGTATGTTTCTTGTTAGCACTTTTTAAGTTCATTTTATGTTTAAAAATGCAAATTTTCCACTATGCATGGGATTTTAAAAATCCTAGGATAGTTTTCCATGTTCCTAACTTGATTTGGGCTTAGAAAACAAAAAGATTCGGGTTTTTCCTTTCACTATCCATTATATACAATCTCCCCATGAACTGATCGTTCGTAGTCTAATAAAGTGAAAGTAACTAACCTTTTAAGACTACTTTTACCATCCTTAAGTTACAAATCTTCTTATTATGTGATCAAATGACATACTCTAACTCACTAAGAGCAAATGACAAATTCCAATAAGGGAATTACTGTGAGCCCATAGATTTCATGATCACATGTTCTTAGGATCACCCAAGGGGACACACTATCTTAAAGTTCGTGAGATATCATAGTGTTTTTATTAAGAATACCTATTGTTATCGACTTCCACAAGCAATGATCCAATCCATAAGGAATATATGATTAGCTTACAATCTCACTCATAAGTTAAAGTCATCACTAACTTCTACAAAATCTCAATATTTTCTCAAGGCTGAGAGAAAATACAATATAATAGTTTAGTAAAGTCATGACTACTTGATAGTTTTATATCATGACTCATTATAAGTCATGTTTAATGTGATCGTACACACTAATGTACTCACGATAGGATCTTCATCCTAATAGCTAAGACCAATCATCCCTCCAATTAGGAAATGGTACACTACAATCTCAAATGGATTGCATAAGTCCACGTATTAGCTATGAATAATTTATCTACTTGCAAAAAACCCATGACTTGGATCTTCCATGCAACTCCTAATGCTCCCAAGTCATATATAATATAAGAGATGCTAGGCCAAAATGCTTATAAAATATAATTCATGAATTAAATATAGATAAAAGTGAGCCTAGAATATCATTATATGAATAATGTATTCCAAATTTATTACATCATGTCATGCTTTTAAGGGTTCTATCCTAAAAAACCTTTTACTACAGGTCTAGCCTTATAAGTCTTAATCTTTCCATCTACTTCTCTCTTCCTCTTGTAGACCCATTTGCATCCTATGGATTTTATCCCTTTAGGTGCTTCTACAAGTTGCCATACTTAATTAGAATACATAGATTCAAACTTTGCATCTATAGCTTTTTATCAAAGATGTGCATCTACATTGTTCATTACTTCATCATAATATATGGGATTAATCTCATGTTCCTCTAGAATACCCTTGAAAGATTCTCCCAAATACATGTCTCAATTTGGTTGTATAATAAACCTCCTACTACAATGAGGTACTAGTGCACTAGAAATGAGAATAATTGGTATTGGACCTATAATTTTATGTGCTAATGTGGAAGTCCCATTTGGTGCACTCAAATCAACCTCACTCCTAGACTTATTATATATCATATAGTAATCTTCCAAAAATTTGGCATTATATTGGCAAATACTTTTTGGTTGACTTGATTATAAAAGTAACAACCCTTAATTCCTTTTGGATACCTAACAAACTTGTAAACTCCTAACCTTAGTTCCAACTTATATACCTTTGGCTTCATCACATATGTTAGATGCCATCATATGTAAACATGGTGTAAATCAAGTTTACAACCTATCCACAACTCCATAGGAGTCAAGGGTACCAATTTAGATGGAACTAGGTTAAGAAGATACCTTATAGTTTCCAAAGCATATTCCAAAAGGATGTAGGGAGTGTTGAAAAACTCATCATGCATCTCAACATGTCCATAAGAGTTCGATTTCTTCTTTATGCTATTCCCTTATATTATAGAGTTCTAGGGGACACTCCTCTTTTAGGAAATAATCAAACTCACATGACATGTACACTCTACCTTGATTAGATCGAAGTACCTTGAGCCATTTACCTAACTAGTTTTCCAATTTTGTCTTAAATTCCTTGAATTTATCCAAAATATTATATTTCATATGCATAAGGTAAATATAACCATACCTAGAGTAATCCTTAATAATTAAAAAGCCTACACACAGTAGTATGCACTAATTTTAGACATTCTTTGACTCTAACCCCTTTATTAATAAATAACCCTTTTAATAATAAAGAGTCTCTTCATTATTTTACATTTTATACAAGATTCATAGACTAGAAGGTCTTCTAAAACTAGTGAGTGCATTGTTACAAACTTAATCAGTCTTTGGATCATATTTATATTAATATGATCTAGGTGTAGATGTCATAAGTATGTCTAATTAGTGTTATATATTTTCCTCTTCAGTAAGAAATGATGACTTTCAACATAAGGCAAAATATAAGCAAGAGTAATATAAAAGAGATTGTCAAGCGATGGACTTGAGCAAATAAATAAATCATTTTTTCTAATAAAAAACACTTTTATTCAAATAAATTGAATAATTTCATTTATTTAATCTAGAAATCGAAATCAAGTTTTTTCTAGGCTTAGGCACATAAAGACAATCTTTGAGTTCTAGATGACTATTATTCTCTAAAACTAGGGTAATATCTCCCACAACTAGCACATTTATCCTTGCAGCAGATGTCAGAGTCAAGTACACTCTCCTTCATTCAACCTTCTCTATAGTTGAAACTACTAGGATAGAATATTTAAAAGTAAGATATAATTTAACATAGTTAGACTTGATATTCCATTTGCTATCCGTTTTTGCATTGATATTAATTTGGTCATTTAAACTCATAACACTTGTATTGTATATGACTTCGATGTACTAGAAGTTGTATAGAAAATACAAGTGATGAGTTCTTTGCAAGATGTAAGAAGTTTACAATTAATTCATGGATTTAGACAATCCACTAGAAACTATAATGTGTTACCTCCTAATTAGATGGATGACTTGTTTTGGTTGTCAGGATGAAATTCCCACTATGAATGCATTAGTGTGTATGATTACACATCAAATTAGATTACTGTTGTTGGAGGTTGGTAGCAATAGGTATTTTCAATAGAAGCACTATATCTCATGGGGTTGAGACGACACATTCCCTTCGATGAATCAAAAGACATGTGATCATGATATCTATAACCGCAGTGATTCTTTAAGTGGAAATTGACACCTGCTTCTTATGAGCTAGAATATGTCAATTGATTATATAGTAAGAGGATTTGTAACTTAAAGATTAGAGAGGTAATCTTGATGGGTTGATAACACTATCTTCTTATATTACAAACACCAATTCATGAGGTAATCCTAATATCCTCCATTTCCCTTTCATTCTTTTCACTCTCCTCCGCTTTCCTTTTCCTCCCTTCTCTATCCGAATGGTAACCATGCAGTCCGAAGACTCCCATCATTTTTATTCAACATCGTTAAACTCTACTAGCTACTCTTCATTTCTAGATGGGCAAGTTTTGTAAAGTGAATTATATGCAAGATATAGAAAAAGTATTTATTGAAAATTAATGCCAACAGCCATTCCCGCCTCATAGAATGAAATGAACTATCATATGTTTGTAATGAACATGAATTTGGCCTATGATTTTGGCCCTACAGCAGGGGATTCTATAAAACAAAACAAAAGAAAAATAATAAGAAAGAGGCAGCAAGAGTTTACCAAACCAAAATAACAATCACAATCACAGTAGGTAATGAGGCAGTGGGCATGAAGGAAGCAGTTCCCCAACCTCAATTTCACATAGAATACATATTTCAACAGAGGGTACAACCCATAGACATTATTTCATTGAAGGAGGTTCCGAGTCGGTTCTCAACACAGAAAAACCAGTTTTTGCATTTTATCATCCATCATACTTAGCAAGGCATATAATAGTATCATAGACAGAGTCTTAATCCAGACACAAAACCATAGACATAACAATTCAACTTAATATACTGCTCTTTTATGCTTCATTATGATCCTAGAATTAATTTAGCTTCTGATACCCAGGCTCCTACCCAGCAACTTCCTGACTTGAGCTCCAAAGCCTCCAACAGAAAACTGGTTAGGTAGCATGATATGTGTATCATCAGCCAGTTGATGATGGTAACAGCAATGACGATATCGATAACATCACATCTGACATCTAGAATGTTTTCATAGTTTAGTAGACTAGTGAGTACACCATCTGTATTCCACTCAAACTTCTTGAAACACAAGCCTCAAGAACTGTGGATGATCTTTACTAACACGGTATATCTCCATCCCAAGTGACCAGACAAGGGATTTACTCTGAACTTCACATCATAAAGTTGTTTCACAATTTCTCTTCCTCTGGGCTGGGGAGCTCGGTGCAATCTGTATAAAAGAAGAGAATCTTAGTTCCTGCTTCTATATTCATAACTAGTTTGTCGTAGATGTTTATATAAAATAACTCAATTTTTTTATAGGCCATAAACCTCAATAATTGAGCAAATCATTGTAAGATTTTACAGAATGTCTAGGATCAAATAACTTAATACTTGATATATCCATCCTTTCTGGTTGTAAATAACACTATTATAGAAGCATAGACTACCGCCTAGAATGTGCCAGCACATACACTAGTAGGAGAAAAAGAAGGCACAGGGTTGAACAAGAGGTGCTGGTTATTGGATTCTTAAATAATCTAGAAAAACTTTTAAGAGTGGATACTCACTTTTTTAGTAGCACACGCCTGCAAGATGCCAACACACCATCCTCCAACAAAGACTTAACAACATTGACAAGGCTGCAACGTTGGAGTTCCAAATTTGGTACCAACAAAATGCAGGACGATCACGAGAACCATGCTCAAGGACCTCAAGAACAGACAAATGCTAGATCAGAGGAACCTCCAAGAAGAGTTAATAATCAATTAGAAACACATAATACCAATTATAAATTCAGATGCAATGCAAAAAAAAACCATGATCTTACCATCTGTGCTCTCAAAATGATCTCACACGAAATAACGACCTGGCCACACAGACTGTCCCTGATATTGATCTGGCAGTGGAGTAAATTGCTGATATTCTTTCAGGAGTTGTTGCTGTTGTTGTTGTGGTTGCTGCAGCTGCTGTTCATGGTGTAGTTTTAGATGCTCACGAGGTTGGAGATCTTGCCATGCTTTCTGTTTTTCCACTTGGATCTGTGCTGTTGGAACTTGTTTTCCAGGGAAGGGAAAAGTAATCGTCCCTGCCAAGGTATTGCTGTTACTAACAAGTTGAGGGCTTGCATTAGGTGGATAATTGATGGAACTGTTAAGCCCTTTGCCTTTCATTGATGATGGTAACTGATATTCATCCAACCAGCTATAGTCATCCATTAGTGGATTCTCAGTCATTGAATCTGAGCCAGATGTGGGCTCATTTACTTGTTTAGAAGGAACTGAGCTAAAACCAGGTGGAGGTCCAAGGTGCCTAGCAGGTCGGCTCACTGGGGTTTTCCTCGAACTTGCAGGTAAATCTGATGATGTCTTTACAATCAAACAATCAGCATTAAGTCCAGCAGATGCAATAGAGCCAATCTTGGATGGTATGATTGATTCTAGGGGTTTTGTCCGACCATAAAACATGCCATGAGCATCAAGATTGGCATATGGTTGGATAGGAAGGGGAAGTGAAGCAGGATAAGAAACAATTGCATCTTCTTGTATCCCAGGTTTCATTTGGTGTCCATTCTCCAAAAAACTCAAACTTCTCAAACCATTCGCAACAGAAGCTCCCTCTTCCACAAACCAATTTGAAGCACGTGGCAGAAGTTGTTGCAGATGCTGGGGAACAATATTAGCAACAGATACAAGTGGCTGTGAACTTGCATCTAAAGCAGTAAGCTGGTGAAGATTGTTGAGAGGGGCAGAAACAGAACCACCATAAAATTGCAATTCACGTGCAGAAGCATTTTGGTCAGGCTCCAGGCCTTGGTGAGGGCTCTGGGTTAGACCAATCACATCAGTTCGCTTCTCATTCACTGTTGGCTTGAAAACAATCACCTCATCCTCTTCTTCCCCTTCCACATTTGGTGCCTTTGGCTGCATAATTCCCAAATTCATTGTTTTGTCTGCCGGAAATTCTAGTGCCACACCATTAGATTTTGGCATGCCTAAATATGGGGAAAATGTCAAATCATCTGATACTTGAGGCTCAACACCAATGACAAACTTCTTTACCTTCGAATCAAAACAGACTGTTTTCTGATCAACCTTAACCACGTTCGCTAGGGCCTTTCCTGCTGCAAGAATCCTTTTAACACGTGCTTTTCTCTCTTTATTGCCATCACTTCCATATGAATGCTTCCTTGAAAAATCCAAAATGGTTTGTGCAGGAACAAGGGGTAAGAATCCTCTCAGCTCAAAATCCTCCCACAATGCAAGTCGGTTTTCAGTTTCCCCTTCTTCATACCTGCTCATGTTAGAAAAACAAGTCTCATCTTCATCATCATCTATGGACACCAGCCCATCCAACAACAGCTTATTCAGAAAGGATATACAATGGTTCCAAAACACCAATCTAACAGTTCCTTGTTTCTCTTCGACATCATTGCCCACTGCAACATCCGGACAACAGGCCAACCACTCCACAAAAACCAGAATGCCAGGTAAAAGGTAGCTTGATGAAGAATCACAGATCTGCACACATCTCTTTAGTATGTGACCCATAAACTCAAAAACTGCAGTAAATGCATTTTGGAGCAGAACCGTACGCTGTAAGATTTCTGCATAAGTCTGACCTTCAGTCTCCCTATTCACATTGTGAACCGTGAATATGAGAATGGAGATTAGCCTAACAATGACAAGACCATTCTCTACAGCATCTTTACCAAAATTCATCTCTTCTTCCAGTCCAGAAGAAAGAAGCTCATTCAGAGAACTGCTGACCAAGGAGAGAACCTCTGCAAATGTTTCCAAACTGGGAAAAGGAAGTCATATATAAGTGGTTACTTCATAAAGCTTGATTGATGGTAACAATGAATCAGTAGTGTTCAGGACAAAATACCTTGTACGGGTGAAAAGGATTCCATTTAGACGAACAAATCGAATGCAGAAGGTCTTATATGTCTCATGGATACTGGATGCTGTCCCCTTGACAATACTGGTTTCCATGTTGGAATCTTTTGATGGAAGTTTTGCCTCCCCTTTCCCTCTACCTTTGGCAGTCATCCGCACAGGTGACTCCTTAACAGCAGAAGCTTTAGCATCCCCAAGCAGCTGAGAGAAATTCTGACGATTCTGTTACAAAAAGCAGAGTAGGTAAACAATAGGTGAAGCTTTTCCTCTTTTTTGTTTTTTCTTTTTCCTCATTTCTCTCCTGTTACATAAACTCAGGAGGAGCAACTTTGATGGGTTGGACCAACCAAACCAAAATCCGACCAGATGCTTAGGTGGGTTTGCACAAATATTGTTAATACTTGGATTGAGCTTGGGTTGAGTTTTCTCAACCTAAACTTGATTTAGGTTGGGATTGAACCAAGGGTTTAAGCAACCCAAGCCTAAACTTAACTAGATTTGATACATTATAGAATGAATAATCATATTCATTCTATATGATTGCAAATAACTTTAAAGGAAAAAATTGTCAAATTTAATTATTTTATGCATTATTTCATTTTTCTAAGATTAGATCTATTTTTCTTTCCTGTTATTATCTCAAAATGAAGTTTCATTTATTATCTTAATTTTAGTATCAATATATAAAAGAATTCAGTTAAAAAAAAGTCATTATAGATGGGTTCAACTAATGTAATCTGAATTTCACCATACAAACTGAACAACCTACCCAACCCAAGTCTAAACTGATGAACTCAAAAGCCTAATCTGAACTTAACCCCAACTTGGAAAAAAAAGAGATTGGATTAGATTTGAGTTGAGCACCTTGGTTAGAGATCAGGTTGTATTTCAGGCTAAGTGTTTATTAATTTAGGTTTGAATCAGATTGGCTGCAAATCTAACCCAACCCACGAAATTGAGCCTAGAAACTCCCTCCTAAGCCTTGCCACTTCAGCCAAGCTTCAAGGAGATAACTGCTAGGGGAAGATTCCCTCGCTAAATCTTAAAATACCATTTATCCCCTTCATTAAGTTTGAAATAATAACCATCCATTCATATTCTTACAATGCTCTTCTACAATATATACCATACAACTCTTTTGACCACCACCATTACCACAATCTGTCCTAATAAGGGCCAAGCTTTGAGTGCCATGAGTCAAACTTCAGAATCAGCATGCTATTGCAATTCCTAGTCTACGTAATCTAGTCTCTGAAAAGTCCAATCAACTGGGATGAGATTATGGTGTGGAAAGTTGTTACTGGAAGTCAGTATTGCTACTTACGGGAATGAGAGGACCATGGAAGGTTGGTATAGAGGTGTTGGAATGATGCAGTGCAATCACCTACATTGGCTAAAAATAGTTGCTTTTCTATTAAAACCTTCAGTAAAGCTTCATTTCTGGATGGTTTTATGCTCCACCCATGAAAGGGAAGTGTGGCATTTGGGGGCTCCTCTGAAGGTTAGTTTGATCAAGAGAGAGAATCAAAATCAACCCCAACAAATTGTACACGGTGGTCTAATTTACCATCTAGATGGTACATGAATTTTCTACTAAAATAAAATAAGTTGTCATCCAGATATTATTAAGGTGTTAGACTATTCAACGCAGATCAACAAAGCATGCACACCCATACAATCACACATGCGACACATACACATGTGACATGCAGAGACATGCATGCTTCACATTACGCACATGACATGTGTTTGACACATTCACACATTCACACATGCACACACAGGGCAGGATACAGAGAGAATCAAACATGTTCAGGGAAAAAAGAAAAGGAAAAGTAAAAAACTACCATAAACAAGCAAAATCAATTTGTGCAATAAATCAGAACCTTATTTAAGAAGAACATATGACTGTTGCTGCTTTTGGCAGACTGCTTAGTCCATAGAAGATGGAAGAGAAACGCATAAAACAAAATTTTAATAGGATAGGACGAATATGGATTCATTAATCTTTCCAGAACATAAAAGTAAACAGCCCAAATATTTTAACAAAAACAGCATAGCACACAGAGAAACACAGATGAAGCAATACCTTCTCAAATGCAACAATCAAGTTATCCCTTGCAGTTGAAAAGGGACTATCTACAGCCAAACTCCGAAAGTACCGGTACACAGCCACCAACTCATCACCAGAATAGGAAGCCAATATTGCCAGCTGAAAGAAAAAAAAAATAGTGAAATAAACCAAACCAAGGAGAAAAGGATGTAGAGGAAAATGAGTATAAATGAGGTCCCTAAGAGCAGAATTTGAAAGTAAAACCTGATGATGAGGGTTCCCACTTGACGGCCAGAGAGATGCAGCTTGCAGATAGTAACTGGAAGCTGCTGCATAATCACGAGTTTTGGAGTCACCCTCTCCATATAGTCCTTTGTAACGAGCAAGATCACCCAGGTATATCAAACAACGATGACATGATATCAACCCTTTCTTCATCTCCGTAGATTTCTTTACATCTTTCTCCATAACAATTTGATTCTCTGAATCCTCAGAGAAATTTCCCAGAGGAAGCCCATACTTAGCTCTGATTTTTAAAATTAGTTCATGGTAAAATCCAGTTGCTTCAGAAAGGAAGTTTTTAAATTGCAGACGTATTTTTGCAACTCGATCAGGACGCAGTGGGCCTTTTGCACTCTGAGATGTGGCTGAGCCTGAAGAAGCTAAAGCAGCACTGAAGTGCGCCCTTAGTTCCTCAATCCGCCGGTAATGCAACTGCCAGAGAGCATATTCAATATTATGCTGTTCAGAAAAAGCATGATCCTCGAGAATTATGGCTTCATAATTCTCTCGCATTAGTTGCCAGGCATTAGGATCTGAGGGAATTCTTGCCTGGGCCGACTTCCGACGTCTATTCTCCAACTCAATATTCTGCAGAAAGGTCAATGTCAACATACCATGGACCAAAATTTTTAGACAGGCGTCCATGGGATTTGTGTACATAAACAGAAGAAAGAGGAATGCAAAGGTGCTCAAACTTTGCAAGAAAAAATTAGATACCTTGTCATAAAGACGTTGAGCAAGCTCCCGTGATGAAGGAGCAGACATTTTATCCATTTGTACAATCATCAGCCATCAAATATGTGATGAAAACCACTTCAAAATCTGCAGAAATTTTGTATGAATATCAACAACTCAGTGACTCGATAAAAATCTTTTAATTCAGTAAAAGAAATTACAGAGGCAGGGTGGGCAGGGGATAAAAGAGAGAACTTCTAAGAAACTGAAGCAAAAAGATAAACTGCAAGCTACTTCGTTCCAGAAAAATCAATCATACACAAGAGTCCATTCAATACAACCAGAAAAAGTCAAGAAATTATTTATCTCTCTCTCTGTTCACCAGTACTGAATCACATGGACATTTCAGCCACCCCACCAGCAAACAGTGCTTGCATGACTAGATCCTTCTACCACATCCTTAAACCAAGAGCCACAAAATGTTCCCATGGATACCTTTTCTATTGTTGAAGCAATGATAATTAATTTCAGAAAATATGAGGGAACAATTCACAAACTTATATTAAAATATGCAGTGGCCCACACGATAACTGACTTCTTTGGCAGCTAAAAATACTAAGCCAAATAAAAGATCGACATCATATGTTATGAGGAATTCAATTCTCTTTAAACAGCAGCTTCCATGTAAGACTTTTCTAACTTTCCGTATTCTGCAGTGTCCCAGACCTAGGCACAATCAGGTATATTTACACCAAGTAGTTTTCACATTGACCTGCTCCTTAACAATCAATTGTTAATCAAAATCCTGCCTAATCCACATTATTGTAAACCAATTCGATACACACAATAACTGTGTTATCATGAGTAATCACTGCTGAGGTTGCCAACTTCCAAATTAGCGATAATCTGCATAGGAAGCTTAACATTCATTTGATCTAATGGGTTAATAGCAAAGATGTCTCCCCCCATTAGCCTCAAATTTTAATAATCCTCTGAATAAATATTGACTAATTTTAATACCAGAAAGCATTAGAACACACATCATTAAAAAAAAAAATGAAAAACAAGCAGCAAGAAATTGCGCAAACTAACAACTAAAACCCTAAATGAATTGATTGTTTTGAATTCTAGAAATCATATCATGCAAAATAATATAAAATACAATCAAATAATCTGAACTCCCCAACCTTTTGGCTGGAATTAGAATCCAAACATGGTATAAAAATAAAAAATAAAAAATAAAAAATTATATTCCAAATTAAAGGGAAAAAAAACATCCAACCTATTTGGATAACCTGAAAACAAAAGATCAATCTAAAACCTAATCAACCCAAAGTTAAAAAGATCATGTTTTTCGGCCTCAGAAAAGATACCCAATCATCAATTACAGGAACTTGTAGACCCAAAAGACCAAAAACCTTGTCTCCACCGATCCAAGAATCTTAAAATTGCTCATATCAAATTCAAAAGAACCCTCGATTCCACAAAACATGGGTTGCCCCAACCTTACCCTAAGTCAATCTTCTTTTTAAATGCACTTCAAACATGACTTGCACGACAAGCTTCCCAAATTAATTCAAAAAAAAAAAATTCAAAAATCGGAAAACACTCCATTTCATGCACACCAAGACCAAAACTCAAAAACCCTAGAAATTTTTTAAGATGCCCGAAACTTTTTTACATAAAGAGGACAAAAAATACCAATATATTCTATCAGCAATACAAAATCACACACGCATGCTCTTACCTTTTACCTTTCCAATTTACAAAAATCATCCCATCTTTATACACAATCACAGATAAAAATCAAAAAGGGTTTTCAAGAACAAACTCGACAAAAAGAGAACACTAGTAGATCCGTGAGTCAACAAAATAAACCCTAATCGTCGACCCAACCAGATCAATCGGCTATTTAAGAAAAAACAAAAAAAAAAATCGAAAGAAAATCCTGGAATCAGATCTACCTTAATTCGGATATCAGCTGATGCTAAAAACGCCAAGTGAAACACGAAATTGATGAGGAGAAAGAGGAGTTGTAGGGTTTGTTGATGTGGGTGCGTGAAGGTCCATGGAGATATTGAGCGGATTGAGGAGAAAGAGAAGAGAGAAGAAAAAGAGTGGGGTTTGGTAGAATTAGAATTTAGAAATTAGAATAGAATTCAATGTGTTTTCTGGGTCATGAGCCATGACCAGCCGGCGACTGAAACGCAGCGTTTTATCATCTTTTTATTTTTTAAACAAACAAACAAACCCTGTGCTTGTGTCCCACGCGCTTTCCTTTTGAGTGGCCAACACGGTCCAATTGGGGAACGGGGGTGATGTGGGGCCACGATGTCCATTCCAGTAACTTCCATGCGCTCCTCACGTGATTAAAGGTGCGCCCCTCCACGCTCACATGCCTTTGCAGCCTTGAGAACCACGATGCCTATCATATTTATCATATATTATATTATATTATTTTATTTTCCTTGAAAAGAATTATATTATTATCCAATTTTTTTAATGTAATTAAATAGTCCATTAAAATTTTATTTTAATACTAAATTTGAAATAAAATAAAATTAGTAAGTTATGAAATAATTATTATACTATTGTGGACCCCGCATTTCGGCTCAATGCGTTTCCCACTCGATGGCGAGCTCGATTTATTATTTGAAAAAAATGATTTTTATTGATTATTTGAAAATGACTTGGAATCGCCACTTATTTTTGTTTTATTTTTAAAGGGTAAACAAAATAAGAAAGAAAAACCCTAAGTGTGACTCCTTATTTGGAAAAGGTGGTCTGTGAAAAACCAAAAATGGGCTCGGGGGTCAGGTTACTTATTGGGAAGGTACGGCATGGACCGTAGCACCCCTCTAAGTCCCTAAAGTCGGGTCTCTACTAATGAGATGAAGCTAACATGGTAATCAATGAGAAAATCAAGGGATACTCGAATCAATTATGCACATATGAGTATCAGAATATGCAATAGAAGATAACCGAAAGTGAAAGTGGATGCGTACCTGATCAGCAAACGGCAACGAGCTATCACAAAATGTGATTAGTGCATAGTAATGAGCATAAGGTATATCACTCATATCATCAAACCAGATAAAGAAACACCAATAGCATGCATGATATCTCATTCAAATTCATTTTTATTTTAAAGAAGATTATTTGATGTAGGGCCCCCACCAAAGCCCAATTCATTTTTGTATGAATTAATCCCATGAATATCTATTATTTAGAATTACGGGATTTGATCCACACTTATTTCAAAACATTTTAAAATCAAGAGAAGTATGGAAAAGATGAAAAGGCTTGCCAAAGAGAAAATGACAATTCATTTTATTAAAAAAAAAACGGATTTTTGGAACCTAAGAAAAATGCTAAGGATGGGAAAATTTGAAAAGTTAAAGCTATTTGAAAATGGGATTTAGGAAATTTATTTTTAAAGTCAAAAGGAAGGAATTAGGGAGGATGACACGTGGCCCTAAGTTGGCCATGCAAAAGATGGACGTCCAGTCCATACATAAGTGGAAGAAGATGGGGTTAGAGATCTTTTCAGAAAATTTGATGGAGGCCGCGCTGACTTCAAGTCTGCTACATACTGTTTGTCTGGTATTCCCTGATCCTTCTTAGGCACACCTCTTCTTTGTGTCAACACCTGGCCTCCTTCCTTTTTTTTGAAGGTCTGCCTTTTACTTGTTTCCTTGATTGGCGAAGAATCTCCAAAACTGATTCAGCTGATGTACTGTTCACGGACGAGCCAGAAATTCTCTTCTGGGTACCTTGAGATTGTGGAGAAGTAGTCCTCTCTTGTTTCCATTTGATTTTATACTTGAAATGGTTAATGGAATAAGGTCCCTTCAGGAGGCAAAGGGTGAACATCCGTCTGCAATCTCTACCAAATTCGACAAGCTGCCTAAGACGGATGAATCTAGAGTAGGAAACTCTTTGACAGCAGCAGGAACAGCAAGTCCAAGTTTTTCAGCATCATCATGGCTTGGTGCCTCAATGTTAAGGAGAAGAACAGGGTTGTGAAGGGAGAGGCTGAACAACAGGGAAATGAGGGCCTCCTGTAGGCAACAGCATCTCCTGCCACGATTGATCATGCTTTGGAACTGCACCAGATGAGACATTGCCCTTAACAATTGCGTAAAAGACCTCCATTTTCTGGCACAAAACTAGTAGCCAAACAGCAAACTCAATTGGATCAACTTCCTGTGCAATTACCGCCAACTGAGCTTGGTTCTACTCAATGTAGTAGGTAATGTGATGAAGCCCATCGACGACGCCACGCAAGGCATTGAGGAATAGACATTGCAGCTGAATTTGGTACCCAGCTGGACTGAGTCGGCAATGAAGTGGATGCCGCAGCCGAGTTTGATACCTAGCTGGACTGAGTTGGCAGTGAGGTGGTGATGGTGGAGGCGTTTCGCCGCCGGCGGCTTGCGTTCGAGGGCAGCTAAATTCCTTCTCTCCATCTTCTTCTCCAAGAATATAGGCTAGAACAACCAAAGAATCACCAAAAGGAGCAACTTCTGAAGTGAAATAGCTGGTTTGAAGTGATGCCACAATATCCACCTGGTTCATACTGGACTTGGAAACATTCCTGTGAGTCCCACTGGTTCAATTGGACCAGTTTGCTCTTATTGAAGCAATCTTCACAGATGTTCCCCAACCAATGGCCAAGAGAGTATCATCCTTCCACCCTAAGTGGGGAACCAAAATCTCAGGACGTGGGCTTCTCGGTCTCTGAAACTTGCTCCTTCTGCAATTCAGCCGTGGCTAAATCATCGGTTTCTTGCTTCCATTGAGTGCTCTTCTAGTTGGTTCAAATCTGGAGTTTCATCATCTCATAACGTGATGTCAATTGCCTCATCAAATTCAGCTTGACTACCCTCTGAAATTTTAGCTTCCTCTGCTTCTATCTTTTCATTATTCTTGGACTCAGAAGCAGCACGTATGGAGGGCTCCCCTTCTGTTGCATGTTGAAGTAGTGCTAGCTTACCAGTAGCCTTTGTATAAACTCATGGCTAGCCAAAAAAACCATTAGCACAATTTTGAAGTCCCATTTCCAGGATTGTCTCCTCTACAATGCCATTGACCTTTTCTTTAGTCATGATAGTAGGGAATCTCAGATGGGTTGAGTAAGTCAGGTTTTCTTTGACTGCCACAATTTCCATAAGTACATCATGTTGGGTCACGTAAGCAATACCACCATGCAACCTCCTTTACCCTTTAATACGAACACTTCCTACCATGATGACATTTCTTGAGAGTCTACCTACTAATGAATCCAAAAGAGTAGACTTTCCGAAGCCAGATGGACCCACAACAGCCATGATCCTACCAGGTTCAGCATACCCAGTAACTCCATGCAGCATCAGACTATGCTCCCCCATCGATCCAAGCAACCACGGCTGTGATCGAACTCCATTTACATCTTGAGCCTCAAACACTTGCTTATGCTTAACCCGATACCTGTGCACCCATGTATTCTAGAAATGGATGGACCCAACTGCATGAGGGGAGTGAAAACACGAGATTGAGCTTCTTCAGGGATACCTACACCTTTATCCTCAGAGTAATACCTTCCTCATAAGGATCATCTGCACCTCCAACTAGTGACAGTTCATACACTCTTAATGATAACACAAATGTCTGCCACAATGGTCCCACTACAACCTTAAACTCTGTTTCTATGAGACTTGAGAAATTCTGGACGAGCTGATTCAAACACTTTAAAAACCTCCATTCTGATGCTCCAATCATCGGAATCTTCAGATTACATCGGATGCTCTAAGATGGTAGAGGACTAATCCATCCATGATTTAAGCACTGACATCATCAAATTACTGGTTTCTGCCTTATATACACCAATCATCACACCCAACATGGAAGTGCAAGCATAAACTATTGAAAGTGCTTTTGTGTGCGCAGACTTATCATAAATCTGAGGAGATGAAACAATTGTATGCGAGCATGGGAACAAAACATGCACTAGCTCTGACTCCACTGTGTCATCCTAAGTCTCCAGAAAGAATGTGCCAAGCATCTTGGAGCTCCATGCGTCCGGACATTTTCCAACTGATCTCTTATCCAACTGCCCGCAATTTTTCATGTCTAGTGTTCTTCTTCCTTCTCGGCTCAAACAAGTCTCCTCTCTGGATGTCTTCTGCTTGTTTGCTTCTTCAACCAAAACAACCTCTGCAAAATAACCCTCAAAGCCCAATACGTTCCTTTCAACCATAATAGATCTCTGTGGGAGTGCGCAGCCAGACCTGGATATACCCTTTTGCAGCCATTGCATTGAGCAAGGCATAGAAACAAATAGTGGCCACAAAAAAGAAGAATCCAGAGAGAATAGAACACAAAAGAAGACGAGTAAGAGTGATTTTCAGAGGCTTCACTTCATGGGTCATCAGTGAGCTTTCTGATTAGGTGAGAAAGACCATCTCAAAATGCAACTATGAACATTTTCACAATAGAAGCAAAGCAATACTAAAATTAATGTTGGTAAACATGACTGCAGGATTATATTTCAACAAGCAATAAGTGGCCTTCATTATCCACCCCAAACAAACCAACAAACATCCAGATATCAACAAGAAATGCAGAGGAGTAATAAGAATCCAAACCAAACAAGAAATCAGCTGCATTCATACCTGCGAGAACCCTTTTCCGGTAAAGCTCTGTTCAGCTGTAAACGCCTCAAGTCCTCCTCCAATGTCGACTAAACCGGTAAGCTTACCTCTCCGTAACTCTCTCACCAGCAGCCTCCTCAAATCCCTATCCTCCTGGTTCCTTTTCTTCCTTTTCTCCCTCCAAAACCCTCTCTGAAGTTCCCTCAAAAATCTTTCCCTCGTTTTCTCTCTCTGAAGCTCCTCCAAGAAAAAAAGCCCCACTACCTCTCACAGTTAGCTGCTCCTAGCTCCACGAATCCTCTCCCTGAAGCCTCATGAAAACCCCTGAAGCTAAACCAATCCTCCCCCTCTCAAGCTCAAGACTCTCTGAAAACAGGCAAGGAAAACTCCCCCCTCTAGCCGTCCTCCTCTCTGCCAGAAAACAGCAACCAAAAGCACCACCCACCTGTAGCTCGCCTGTTACCCAATAACGACCTGCAGATCCCCAGCATATCCTCCTATTCGTGTTGCTTTCCCATTCGTCCATCAACTCCACTAAGCTGATTCCATAGCAACCAACCAGGAGGCAGCACTTGGCTTTGTAAGAGCCCTCCAACTGGCAAGTGAGCTGCAAAAAATGAGAGAAAAGAACATGCCCCAAATGGGGGTCTACAACTATGATCCTCCAAACTCATATTAATGTTCATTTATTTTTTACGTCAAATCCCGGGTGTAAGGATTTCTTCAAAATTGTAGTCTAGTGAATTATTAGGGTTGATCCATAGAAAATTATTTCTTAGCAAATTGTCACAAGGTTTTTGTTAATTTCAACCACGGTGTGTAAAAAGGGTAAAACAAATTAGTTATTGAATAACAAGAAAGCAATGTTATGGGAAAATGTTAAATAAGGTTATGAGGGCACAACTAACAAATGGAATGCAAATCCTATTCAAGTTCATGTTGGTCCAATTACAAGGGCTCGAGCTAAAAAAAATTCAAGGAAACTCTTAATGGACTAATTCACAATATTTAGGTTGAGGTAAATTTGTGGAGGCCTAAGGAAGATGCGATACATGTTCCACAAGATTGGATTTCCATGATTCAAGCTTTGGAATAATCTAGAAGAATCCATCAAAGAGAATAGGTCCCAAATTGCATAGATTGCATGGAGTTTCCTAAATTGGTGATTATCCAATTTTTGACTCATCAAGAAGATTGGCAATCTAAAGCAATCTTTTAAGATTACTAAATTACCTTTCTTATTTATTATTATATTTTAATTTTCAAAGATAATAAATTAAAAATTCTTTTGTTTCCTTTTTACTCTGGGGTAAACACAATTTTAGGAAATAATGAATTCAATTTTCAGAATTCAACTCAGGATATTCTAGTTTCCCTTTTCTGGCTATCTACGAAATCTAGGCAGAATATTTTGGGATTTTCTAACAGCCAAATTCGTGGACCTCTTTGTATTTAAATAGACATCAACTTATTGAAAAATAATATAGATTTCATTCATAATTTTGTGAGAGAAAATTCTCTTTCGTTCTTTTAGACCTCATTGAACTTATCGGAAAGATTTGGGTGGCATTCTCCTTCGACTTATCAATCAATCCTTCTCTAAACAATCTTGGAGTTATTCTTGATCCACAAGTTTCTCAATTTTGTGGTGTGGATCGTATCATAAGGTGCATGATTACTACTCAAAAAGTGTTATTTCATAGCTTGTAATTAACTCTTTTAAACACTTTTGAGTAGTAGTTATTGCCTTTTAACCCAATTAACATATTAAGGACCTTTGCAAGCACTTCTAATCAATATGTGTTAAGTTTTGGTGTTTTGATAGCCTTTTTGATCACCAAAGCAATCCGAGATTGAGGAGAGTTATGTGGAATCTTTGGCAAAGCAATTTGAAGCTCAGAAACGTGAAGAACTAAAGCTTTGAAGTCCTTTGCTGTCATGAATAAATCTGGAATGTAAGGAGAAGAAGCAAAGAGAAATCTGTCATGAAGCATATTCTTGATAATAGTCATGTCAGCCATTTTTGGAGCACTTTCTGAAGTCCAATTTATGCATGCTATATGTCGTTTCAAAGCTCAGGAAGTCAACAATCCAATGCTTCAAACGGTGCGCAATTTGGAGTTGAAATGAAGGAGTTACAGTCATTGCAATCCGATCACTCCAAGCTGAAGGAAGAGTTTTGCATAGCGCTGCGAAATCACCCTTTTGTTGCGAAATGATTTCGCAGCCTTTTTGCACAGTGCTGTGGAATTCCTCCTAAAGTTTCCCGATATATGTGACACGTTGGAAGCCGAACACCACAAGATGAAAGATCACTTCGCAGCGTTGCGAAATTAGCCGGTTGCTGCGAAGTGATTTCGCAGTCCTTCTTGTGCCTCTGCGAAATCTCGCAGACATCATTTTCACTTGCGAAATGATCCTTAGTGCGTCCCGATGTTTGCTACCGACATTGGGAGATATTTTTCATCAGATTTTTGTTGTTTAAATCCCAAAATTCTCCTTGAAAGTCACCAATTATAAGATTCCTTAGCTTTTAAGTTAGTAAAAAGAGTAAATATCCATGTAATAATTAGTATTTGTTTTTATTGATATAAATAGCTCTCGAGAGCCTGTTCTCGAAGAGGAACCCTTTTGTAAAGTTTGAAAGCAAGTAAAATTCAGGACCTTTGTTTTGCCTTACCTTCTCACTTTGTATTTTTCATTTTTTTCTAAGTTATGCACTCTCTGAGGAAGTTTCCCCAGAGAATGAGTAACTAAACCTTTAGTTCTTTGGAGCTAAGGTTGCCGGGAAAGGTTCCAAGTGCAAGAATGCAAAGCTTTGTGGTTTCAGTCATGAATGAAGAGGAAGTGAAATCCTTTAGTGATTTCTATGTTTTTAGTTAACTTAAAACACCTTAGAGTCACCTGGGCCAACACTTGGTAAGGCAAGTGATCTCCAACCATGGAGATGCACTAGTTTACCCCTTGCGAGCCTTTGGGAGGTGACTTGAATGTAGGATTTTCTGGAATTGACAACACTTGGTAAGCTTTTGGATTCCAAGGAGACATCCATTAGTTTTCTCTTGCGAGCTTGAGAAAGGAAGTCCAAGGTTAAAGATCACCTTGAATGGTTAAGGCTTAGTGAGAGGCTCGAACCGTTGCAAGTTGCATCAGTGAGAGAATTAAAGCTGAAATCTAATTAAAGGATGTATCTGTACAACACCGGTTAGAGAATTGATTATATGTTGATTCTCTAACGCGAGGAAATGAACCAACTGACCGGAGCTATGTCTGTTGCATGAGGAACCTCCCTAGTGAACCTGACCCTCCAAGGAATGTTTTTCTTCCTAAGTAATTTCCATCACTTGCTTTGTAGCCATTTTAAATCTAAATCTTTACCAATCAAAGTTTTTGTTTTATTTCTTGAGCTAACCTTGAAATGAAAAAGTACCAATTCACTTTGAATTGGTATCATTTGTAATTTGGAAACCCTTCCCAGAGAACGATCCTAGAGCCGCTATACTATAGTAGCTTTTTCTTTGCTACCCTAGTATATGGTGTAATAGGTTATAAATTTTGTTGATTACTCCCTCAAACAAGGAGCACCAGTTGGACACGAATCAGCTGAGACACCAATTGGGCATGAATCAGTGCACCTTTTCCCTAGCTCAATCCATGTCTTAATACAAGATCATCCATTTGGTCCTTTGATCTTAAGAGAAACTACTATACTAGATTGGATTAAGCTAGGTCAAATCTTTTAGTGCCCAAACTCACTTTCAAGGTTGTTTAGTTTATGACTTTCAAAACCATGCAACAAGCATTTACTATAACAAAGACCTACTTTCACCATCTCTAGTGTGTTCGGCTGTAGGGGGATTTGAAGTTAAATTTTAAGGTTGTGTAGCCCAAACTCACTCCAAAGGTTGTTTAGGTTGTGGTCTTCACAACTTTGAAGTAAGCATTTATTACAACAAGGACCTACTTTCACCCTCTCTAGTGTGTTTGGCTTCAAAGAGATTGAAAGTTAAACTTTAAGATTCAAACATGCTCTCATAATTGATTAGCTTGTGGCGTTCATAATTTTGCAACATTCATTTACTATAACCATGAACTTCACTTCCCCATCCACAACACTATTAATACCAAGGACTAAATTTTAAGTTACAATGGACACTACTCCTTTCAACCCCATGACGTAAGCTAAATTTTTTCAAAGAAAATCATTAGAAAGTTTTTAACTCAAAAGTAAAATTGAATTAACAAATAAAACAATAAAAGACTTCTTTCTTGAAATCTAAATTTCATTTAAATAAAAAAAAACATGACTTTAAGAGTTACGATCAATTGTTTTTTATAGAGTTCTCTCCTAAAAAAAAGGTAAGCAATCTCTAACTTTTCCTTCTACAATATGGAATTGAAGACTTAAAAATGAGAAAAAAAACTTCATCAATACTCTTTGCTTCCTAATCGTAACTACCCCTATCTCTCACTACTCCTCCTCACCTATACTTTAATTGCTTAAAAGCCTCTACTCACTCCCTATAACACACTTTGATCTAAGTCAGCACCAACCAACATTCAATCTTTTACCTTTTAAGCAAGTCAAAGGAGCAAGTCGAGGGTCGGTGGAGGTTCATCACACCTTCTACCAATTAACATGTAAGACTTCCTTCCTCTTCTCTAAATTGTCACATTCACCTTCATCATTAGCTTGCATTCCCATGAGAAAGGTCATAATAGAAAGCATGGTGGTAGTTAGATAATGATGGCTTCAAGAGCATTGAGGTTTGGTGCACATATTGGGACTTCTATATTAGTATGCCATCCATGCAAGATTGTTGATGTTGTACTTCAATTAACATGGTGCACCACATGTTCATGGAAGAGAAAAGTGTTGGAATATCTGGACTACCCCACTTTAAGTCTTGGATTGTTAGGGTACATGCTACTATTATCCTAGGGATTTAGATCTACACAATTGAAGTATTCAAAAACATGAAACTTAGATCTAGGTACTATAAAAAATACTTCTAATTTGGATATTCCTAAATCGATTCTAGTTAGTGAAGAGGTTAGTGTAGATTTTAAATACCTTATGACATTCTATTTGATGGCTCTTTTTCTAGATCCTAGAATGTGAGGATGGTGGAGTCTTCTCTGTGGGGAATAAGACTAGGTTTCTCTCTCTTTTGAAGATTGAATAACAAAAGTTACAAGTCCTAAACCCTTAAGGGGATTTATATAGGCTTGTTTGTGATCTTAAGTGACTTGAACCCATCTTGGGCTTAGGTTACTTAATCTAACCCACTGGATCCTAATTAATTAATTAGTCATATCATACTTCAATTAATTAATTTACCCAATCTATAAAAACCATTCATGAGCTCTTACGCAACCCTATGCATTTACCAAAATGCTTTTATACAAATATATGAATAAAGAATCCAACTATCCTTCAAACAATGTGCCACCAAGAAATATAAGCTTGAATTAGGACCACTAGGACCCATGAAAAAATACTAGTTTCCTCAAAATCTAATTTTAAAGTTAATTTAACATCCCACTACAAAGAGTTAACTGCACTCCAATATTATATAATATTATTTAAAATGAAAACTCAAGTCCATGACCTACTAATGACTGCATGCAAGTCCCCTATGGATCGATGTCCTTAATCTAATAAGGTGAACATTATAAACCTTTTAATATTATCTTTACAATCCTTAAGTCTCAGATCATCTTCTTATGTGATCAATTGATATACTTTAAGTCTTTAATAACATATGTCAAATTTTACTAAAAAAATTATTACAATAATAGATTTCATGATCACATGTCTTTAGAATCACTCAAAGGGATACATTGTCTCCAATCCATGAGATATCATGATGTTTATCTTGAACATACTTGTTGTTACTTGTCTTAATCAAGAGTGACCTACTCAGATATAGGAGTAAATTATTAATATAATTTTTATAATTATTAATATTAGAAACGAAAGGAGTTCAATAAAAAAAATCTCTCCTTCAATCTTTTTCTCACTTCTCATACTCACGCCTTTGTTTCTTCTTTGCATATATCTATTACAAACTTTTTTTTCCCCTTATTATTTTCCACTAATCACCACCTATTATTCCATTTTCCATAATAAAAAAATTGATTTTCTAGAAATTAATTAATAATTGGTTGGATTTGTATAAACTAACATATAATTGGTTGAGTTTGATGGACTCACATTTAATGGGTTAGGTTATTGGGTTTTAATTGATTTTAGTTATTTTTTTACTTGATTTTGGGTTTGATAAGGGCATTATTGAGAAAAAAAATGATAAACACCTTGTACTTTTATAAGTCCTATAGATTATGCATATATAATGATAATTTCAATGAGTATTGACGATGTCTCTCCAATAATGTCTCACGACATACTGAACTTTGTGTCAACCTATATGATAGCTTGTTTAAGAGTAAATGAGTTTAAAAGCGGTTCCTTGTGTAAACCCATATCTTTGTAAATACTTAAAACACTTCCTTATCTTTGTAAATGGCTTCTTATAATTATTAAACATTTGATAAATTTTTTAAAATCACTTTTAAAAATATGAAAAACAATTTAAAATGGCTTTGAATAATTATTTGATAAATTATTGTTTTAAAAATCACTTTTATAATACATTACCAAAAATATTATTAAAGTATTTCTTTAGTTTATATAGTTTATATATATCCAAACATCAAATGAATCTCTTTAAAAGTGTTTCTAACGAAAAAGCTATAAACAAAAATGTTACTTAGAGTTCGTTTGGTAGTGATTCTAGGAAATACTTTTAATATTTTTAATACTTGAAAAATTTTATCATTCAAGTGTTAGAAATGTTAAATATGTTTTCTAGAATTACTCATAAACTCACTCTTAGTAGTATTTTTAGAAAGCATTTCTACCATAAAAAATTAAGAAAAAAAAAACATTTTTAAAGGAAAATTGAGGATTTGAGAAAAATCACTTATAGTGTTTCTTAAAAAAATACTTAATAAGTGATTTTCCCAAAAATATTTTTGAAGAAAACACTTTTGTTAAAAGTACTTTGAGTAAAAATACTGTCAAACATACTCTAACAAAAAACAAAAACATTTTAACTAAAATCATTTATAAAGTAAAGTTAAGAGTTCTGTACGCACAAATTTCATAAATTTTGAGTCCTACGAAATTAGCAAAACAAAATGGAAAAATAATACGAACAAAATATTTATTGAAATTAAAATATATTGTGGGTACAATCTAAAAAATAATAATATTCTTTCCAAAAGAATATTTTATCTCTAATTTTTTTGCCTTGATCACACTTTGGAAGACGATGATGATGTTTTCTTGATTTCGAAGATCAATCGAGGGTCACAAGTGGCTTATTCCCGAATGACCTTGTTGAATGGCGAAAAACGCGTGTAGCAGTTCTTTTGTCATTTACCGAACTTATAGAGAGATTTGATGAAGCTCTTTATTTTTTTGTGAAACCCCTTTTCCCATACGAAGTTACCTTTGGATTTTCTCCTTAGGATTTTTCCTTTCTGGATTTGTTTTTTATTTTTTTATTTTATGAATTTCCTTTTTCTTGTTGATAGAAGACACCTCTATTTATAGGTAAAGATAGGAAATTTGAATTTCAAATTCCCCAATTTTAGTTGCTTAATTCAAGAGATTTAGTTCCTTGATTTTAGCAAATTTTCCTCTTCGAGAGGTTTTACCATAATAATAATAATAATAATAATAATTTTCTTATTATTATCATTATCCTTTTTTATAGTTGGAGATTAAGGAAACTTATCCATAAGAGGATTTTTTTTTTTAATTTATTCATTTTGAAGACCAAATTAGTGGTAATTTAATCCACTAATTTTTTTTATGTCTACAAATGCCCCACTTTAAAACGCATCACTTTAAGACGCATCACGTACATGCATTGTCATGTGGATGGGGTGAGTCTTGAAGTAATTTGTTTTTTTTTTCTCAAAAAAAAAAAAGAAAAATTCTTTCCCATTTTTTTTTCCAAACTCCACTTTGTTTTCCTTCTTGCTTTATACTTTGAATCATCTTTCAATTCGTTTTCCTTCTTACTTTACACTTTCAATCCCTTCCAATTTGTCATCCTTATATACATTTCTTTTTTATATATATATAAAGGGGATAATAGTTGAGAAACTTGACTTGAACTTTTTTTTCAAAGAACTCTTTTGATCTTTGGGTGTTCTTCAACCCAACTTGAGAAACTCGACTTGAATTCACCGCCAGAAATCTTCACCTTTTCAAACTTGTAAGTGTTTTTTTTTTTTTTTTTTTGTTTTATATATATATATATCATGTCATACCAAGACCATGTGGTGGGTGGCATGTCAAATTCAATGGAAACATGCCACAATGGTGTTGCCTTGAAACGTGATCACCCGCATATATATATTTGAGCTTCAATTGGTGTATGGATGAAGATTTAGTAAATATTCATTTACGTGATCTCCTAAAAAGTGAATGGAGATTTTCTTTTAATATATATAACATGCATGGAAAAAGTCAACATTCTATAAGTGATTTCCATACATATTTATATATATCTTGACACGTGTTCTCCTTAATTTTAATTTTATTTTCCAAGGAAGAAAAATACTTACCTTTTTTTGAACACATGTCAACCTTCATCACTTGCAGAAACGAATTTGATTTCACGTAATTTTAATTAATTAATTAATTTATTTATTTTTTAATTACCTTAATATTTGAGGGGAATTTTTTTTAATAAAATTAAATATCCATAAAAAAAATGAATATTTAACATTTGACCCTCATGTAATCAAGTCGTAGCCCTTATGCAAAGCGGTGTCATATTTTCGGCACTTATGTGCTAAAGTTTTTACCCACACAAATTGGCTTGACTTGAATGCATAGTGATGTTCAAGTTTTAATATTTAGTTAAAACCTGGAATAATACTTGATATCTATGCAAACAAGTTATAGCCTTAATGTTATGCGGTGTTGTATTTCTCAGCACTTATGTGCTAAAGTCTTCACTCATACAAATTGGCTTGATTTGAATGGATTGTGATATTTCAAAGGAGAAAAAGACTTTCATTTTTTTAACGTACGTCAGCCTCCATTATTCGTAAAGGCGAATTTGATTTCAAATAATTTAATTTAATTTAATTAATTAATTAATAATTAAAAATTTTACTTTAATACTTGAGGGGAATTTAAAAAAAAATTAAATATCCATAAAAAATATGAATATTTAAAATTTGACCCTCATGTAATCAAGTCGTAGCCTTGACGCAAAGCGATGTCGTATTTTTGGCATTTATGTGCTAAAGTCTTCACCCATGCAAATTGGCTTGACTTGAACGCATAGTGATATTCAAGTTTTAATATTTAATTAAAACCGGGACAATACTTGATATCTATGCAAACAAGTTATGGTTCTGATGCTACACGATGTTGTACTTTCAGCACTTAATACGACTTGACTGTTAATGTCTTCACCCATGCGAATTGACCTAACTTAAATGTATAGTGGCATCTAAAAACTTAAACCCATATTTTATTCATCTCTTTTTCTACTCTTTTTTTTTTTAACTCTAACTTTTGCCAAGACTAAAACAAAAATTTAATCTTACGAGCATATATCCTAACTTTTGCCTAAATCGCCTTTTCAGGTTTTCAACTTAGCGGACTTTTTTTTTTTTTTTGGTGCATTGTACGTAGTTTATGCTCATACGGGCCAGGAGCATCACTTGTCTTGAGTTTGATCAAATGATGATAAATTCATGTCCTGGAAACAAAGTTTAATTGAGGGTCAAAGATGACTTATTCTCAACTAAACTTGTGAAAACCTTTCTTAAGCATTTTGGAGAACAAAAGAAGTCCTTTGAATTCGTCTTGATTTTCTTAAGTCTTAAAAGTGGATGAATGACACTTTTGTATTGTGTTTGATATTATTCCACGAGCCTGTTGAAGAATGTGTCAAGCTTGGACTTGATTTTAATCCAATGGTGGTAAACACGTGTTCTTGGAGCAAAATTTAATTGAGGGTCAATGATGACTTGATCTCAAGTAAACTTATCAACAATTTCCTCAAGTGTTTTGAAAAACCCAACATTGTCTTCTTTAGCTTTGAAGGTGGATAAATGACACTTTTGTTTGTGTTTGATATTCTTCCACGAGCTTGTTGAAGAATGTTTGGAGTTTGATTTTGACTTTTGAAGCTTCATTTTTGGATTTAGTTTCTAGGTTACATCACCCTTTTGAGAACGCGTCATGTTGAAAGAAAAAGAACACTTGTATTTAGAGAAGTTAGCGATTTTAGTTTGGAATCTCTGAATTTGACTTCTTTAATACAAAGAGTTTGTTCATCGGTTTAAGAAGTTTGCCAATATATATATATATATATATATATATATATATATATATATATATATATACATATTTACTACAGTTTAAGCTCTTGTAGGATAGGAGCAATATGCAGTTTAGGCTCCTACTTTAAGGAGCATCACTGGAATGTCAAGGTTTGAAAACAATTGTGGTAAAATTTGATGTCGCACAATCGTGGCCTTTGTCCTCAATTCATTTTGCCCCATTTATTTTTGTGGCATAAAGTGATGAATTCTTAAGTACCTGGATTAGTGCAATTCGTGTTTCCTCAAGAAGTTGTAACATTTCATGGATACTGAAGAACGAGGGTAAGCACTGTAGGTTTGCTACTACCTCATCATCTTCCTTGGTTTTGCTTGGCTCTGCATCGAAAGCGTTTTTTCATCTTTACCTGACTTATTTTCTTCCGAAATCTCATGACAAGAGACCATATGAGTTGATGTTACCATCCCTCTATTGAAGAACTCTAGAGGAAAGTATTCTCCTAAGGTGATAAGGGTGATGAGCTTTTGTACCAAGAGGTCATCAACCTGTACAATCGCTTGTTTTCTTTTAGGTTTCTTTTCTTCTTTCTTCTTCGCATGTCGATGAATATTTTGCTTATGTTGTTCCTTCCCAGGAAGATTTGGGTATGGATGAGAGTTTTGCTTCTTACAATGTCTTTTTCGTGTCACTAATGTCCAACCTCCTTCGTTATACAACATTCATTCATTATCAAAATAAAAGTGAAGAAGGGTGTCTTGACATGACACTTGTGTTTACTTTGGTTTCGGTGACTTGCATTGGATAGTACCGGCAAATGCCCCCAGTGTTTTAGGTGGAACATGTAACAAAACAGGATCGAGGGACCCAAATGTGACTGTAGCATGATTTAACTCTACTACTTCATCAAGATCCAAATGAATTCTTCCTTGTTTTGCAAGTTTCATTATAAGATCTTTTAAGATGAAACATTTCTCCATCGGGTGACTAACGATTCGATGGTAATGACAATAGTTCGGATCATTAACACTACCCATTTCTTCTGGATGCTTGCACTCAGGTAACTCAATAACCTTTTTCTGGAGCAGGTCTTCCAACATGCTAGGCACATCAGAGTCAGGAAAATGATACTTCTTTTCTAATTCCTTCAAGGTGAATTGACACCTCTCATTTTCTTAGGTTGGTCTAACCTCTTTTACTTTTTTTTTTATTTATTTATCTCACATTGAGATTTTGATAGGAGTTGTATTTACTGTCATTGACTCTTAGATGAGTTTTATTGAATTCTTATCACTTGCTTTCCCATTGTGTCTTTTTCTTTGCAGGTCAACGATAAGGTCCTTTTTAGCACCATGGTTGGCTATATTAAGCTCCATGTCATATGCTCGAGTAGGTAATGCTTCAAATGTATGAGGTTGTATCCCTTTGAGGATGTATAGGAGACCCCAATGCATTCCTTGTATGCACATCTCCACTGTCGATACCTCAGATAATCTATCTTTGCAGTCAAGGCTTAAGGAATGTCAACGGTTGATATAGTCTACAACCGGCTTGTCTTTCCATTGTTTAGTGTTAGTAAGCTCCATCATGCTTATAGTTCATCGGGTGCTATAGAAACGATTGAGGAATTCACATTCCATTTGGTCCTAACCATCGATACACTCAGGCGCAAGGTCTATGTACCAATCGAAAGCATTTCCTCGGAGAGAACAGACGAATTGTTTAACTAATAAGTCACCATCTATACCTACATTGTTACAAGTTTCAACAAAATGGGCAACATGTTGTTTTGGATTTCCCTTCCCATTAAATGATTGAAATTTTGGAGGTTGATAACCCACAGGCATATGTAGGTTATCAATCCTCTTAGTGTAAGGTTTAGAGTACATGAGCATAATCTATGAGGGTCCACCGTACTGCGCTCTAATGGTGTTAGTTATCATGTCCTAAAGTTGTTGGATAGATAATGACACCACTAAGGTAGATTCTGTCGTTTCTCTCTCAACTTGTATTGTCCTATACACATGTGGTGCATCATTGAGATGAGATGCAACATTCAGAAGGCGATTGAGTCCTTGACTTTACTCGCCCATATTTTGTACTTGTGCCTCAACCTTGTTTATGAGGGAGGCTATCTGCATATCCTTCTCCTCGACCGTCTTGGTGAGTTTGGCGATGGCGCGAGCCATCTCTGCTAATTGTTCCTCTACGAATGTAGTGTTGGTTGCCATTACCGGTATAGTCATCGAGAGGAGAAGTAAAAGAGTCAGAACAATTGGAGTAGTTTTCCTCCTTTGACATTCCAGTTGGCGATTTGGAGTGTGAGTCGGTGTTAGAGTTGGCATCGGTAACAGAGCAAGGAGATTTATCCCCAAAGTCCTATAGTGTTTAAGGGAGTTTTCCCCTTCTGCGAGGACTATGGCTCTTTGCCCCCAGATAAACCAAGGTGATGAGTGGTTGGTGCTCATCGCGTGTTCTTACTTGTTTTAGCAAACAAGCAAACTCACTTGTTTGTTTTGTTGAGATTAAAGATGTTGATTTTGCTTTGCTACGAGTCATAAGGCTCGTAGCGATGTCATGTGTCGATTGTGCAATGACAATCTTGTCATTGCCCTTGTTGACATGCACAACTTGAGTTCTTTTGAGTGTCATCGACGTAGTGGAGATCAATCTTCTAACAAAAGAGATAAAAGGCAAAGATGTCCTACCGGGCGTGCCAGAAATTTGTATGCACAAATTTCGTAAAATTTTGGGTCCTATGAAATTAGCAAAACAAAATAGGAAAATAATGCAAACAAAATATTTATTGAAACTAAAATATATTGTGGGTACAATCTCAAAAAAAAAAATATTCTTTCCAAAAGAATATTTTTCCTTTGATTATTTTGCCTTAATCACACTTTGGAAGACGACGATGATGTTTTCTTGATTTCGAAGATCAATCAAGGGCCACAAGTAGTTTATTCCCGAATGACCTTGTTGAATGGTGAAGAACACGTGTAGCAGTTCTTTTGCCGTTTACCGAACTTGCAGGGAGATTTAATGAAGTGCTTGAAGCCCTTTTTCCCGTACGAAGTTACTTTTGAATTTTCTCCTTAGGATTTTTCCTTTTTGGATTTTTTTTTAATTTCTGAATTTCCTCTTTCTTCTTAATAGAAGACACCTCTATTTATAGGTGAAGACAGAGAATTTGAATTTCAAATTCCCCAATTTTAGTTGCTTAATTCAAGAGATTTAGTTCCTTGATTTTAGCAAATTTTCCTCTCCAAAAGGTTTTACCAACAAGATAATAATAATAATAATAATAATAATTTTCTTATTATTATCATTATTCCTTTTTATAGTTGGAGATTAGGGAAACTTATCCATAAGATAATTTTTTTTTTTAATTTATTCATTTTGAAGACCAAGTTAGTGGTAATTTAATCCACTAATTTTTTTATATCTACAAGTTCATTTAATAATGATTCTAAAAAGTGTTTCTAACATTTCAACTACTTAAAAAGATAAAAAAAAAAATTAAGTGTTAGAAAAGTTAAAAACACTTTATAGAATCACTATTAAACGCAATCTAAATAGCATTAAGAGTTTTTAACACATGCCTCCAACATATATCAATTACGCCCTACAGCCTAATACAACCATAATGACCTTGAACACTATACTAAAATCCTGAGGCCTAGCAGTAAGAGCAGATCTTCATCTACTTACAAGTCCATTTTGTAAGGAACATTGACATTGGAAAAGCTCAGGAAAAATGCAGAACCAGAAACTGTGCGTACTAATACCAGTAGCATATTTAGATCAGTCAAAGCAAAGCTTAAGAGGCTTGCAGTACATCAAAGACTAGTTGACCATGAAACTAAACTAGCAACTTACCATGCATTTGATGATTCTCAATGCAATCTTATCAATGGCCCTCCAGTACCTCCTCCACCACTCCTCCCCCATCAAATAGACTACTCCGAAAAGCCCACAAAAGCCAACTCCATAGCCAAGAATCACAACCCCATAGAACAGGAACTTCTGCCTATATATCATCCTCAACATCAACTGTTACTGGAGGAGATGAAGCATTGCTGTCGCAAGTAGCCCCATCAGGAGCACCACATAAGAATTTGTTCCCAATGTATGCCGACCCATCTTCGTTCAGTGTTTCAAAATGTCGGCCTGCTGGAATTTTCCCACTCAAATTGCTGTAAGACAAATTCAAAGTAGTGAGAGCATCTAATATACTTAATGCTGTTGGGATCTCTCCCCTCAAGTTGTTGAAGCTAAGGTCCAGTGACTCCAAGCCTTTCATGCTGCCAATGCTATCTGGGATCATACCAGAGAGACTATTATGTGAGATGTTGAGCATAAAAAGTACCTCCAAAAGGCCGATCTCCAATGGAATATTGCCTGTGAGTTTGTTGCATGAGAAATCTATTCCATTATGGTTCATCCGAACCACATCATATTGAAGCAACAATCCCTTGCCCACCATGTTCAATTCCACCCCAAAACACATTGCTGAGATGATATAACCAAGAATATCTCCATCTTCTCGTTCCCTCAGCAACTTTAAACCATCTAGTTTCTCTGGGAGGGGACCAAAAAGTTTATTGTTTGAGAAGTCCAGAAATTGCAGTTTTTCTAGCTTGTTAATCTCTGCTGGGATTGAGTCATTGAAGGAGTTTGATCTTAACACAAGAATATGGAGGTTTTTGAGGTCTCCAATGAATCTGGGAATCTTTCCTTCTAATCTGTTATTCGCCAACATCAGAACCTCTAACTTCTTAAGTTTCTGAATGAAACTTGGGAAAGGGCCATCAAAGTGATTGTCACTTAATTCTAGATAGGTAAGATCTTTTGCAGCCTTGAGTACATTTGGAATGTTTCCACCGAGGTTGTTCCCTCCAGGGTTGAGGACAACAAGAGATGTACAATTTCCTACACTGATAGGGATTCTTCCCACCAGCATGTTATTAGAAAGATCAAGGAGGAATAGAACATTATCTTCGCCACAGAAAGGGAGCGGGATCTTACCAAAGAGTTAGTTGTCCGACAGTGACAAATATCTAATATTTCCAAGTCCTTGAATCTGTGCTGGTATATGGCCTGTAAAATTGTTCCCAGATAAATTGATGTTCTGTATGTCTCTAAACTCCAGAGGAATATGCCCTTGATGACTGGCTAAATTTAATGTCCCATGCCAGATCTAAATAATTAAGCTTGGGGAGATTGAACAGCCAAGATGGGATTGTTCCTGATAGACTGTTGTTTGCCAAACTCAAGAATGCAAGTTGGGTCAGATTTGACAGAAAGTCTGGGATACCTCCTCCTATGTCACATGAACTTAGCTCCAAGAATTGGGGATGGAAGATGGGTAGAAAAGGGGATTGGTCTACTTTCAAAGTTAGTCCACTACTTCCTAAACCAATGAATTCTGGTGTGGAATTATGGAACAAAGACATCAAGGAAGGAATGGTTCCATTCAAATTGTTGCCACTAACGAACATTTGAATGAAGTTTGTAAGCTGGCTGATGAAATCAGCTAATCTTCCTGTGAGAGAATTGAAAGCCAAAAGAAGACATTGAAAGTGAGGAGATCTTGCAAATTGAATCTGGGATTGGACCATCAAGAGAATTTTCCATTAAAGACACAAGTTGAAGGCTGTTCAAATTCTGGAATAACTGTGAAAGATGACCTGTTATGTAGTTGAAATCAAGCTGTAATATTTCCAACTCTGAAAGGTTTGCCATGGAAGAAAGAACAGACCCCTGAATTCCACAGTTACGAGCAGTGAATTGAACCAATGAAGTGGTGTTGGTGAATGAAGCTGGGATAGATCCAATAACTTGAGTAGACTGAATATCAAGTCTTTCTAAATGGGTCCAAGGGACTGCAAACATTGAACTTAGGTTAATGGCGATATCTAGGTTGTTACCCACATAAAGTTCTTGCAATTGAGGAAGGAAAGGGATTGAACCATGTAGATTAGCACTAGAAAGATCAAGGACGGAAAGGGCAGTTAGATTTGCTAGCTCTTTTGGGATGGCAGAGGCAAGAGAGTTGAAATCCATTCTCGGAGAATGGAGATGAAGTTGAGACTGGTTTACTGGAACCATGCCAAAAACTCCACAATTGGAGAGGTGAAGCAACCTGAGGTCTGAAAGAATAGATAATGGCTCAGCCCATTTGGATGATTGGGATGCCTTGGATGGATCAACACCACTCAATCTTAGTTCCCTGAGATTGCGAAGCCCCCACAACCAATCTAAATTCGAGGAAGAAATATGGCCAAAATAGATGTAACTAGAAAGCAAACCACCCGTCACCCTTAATGAAGATGTCAAATTATATGAAATAGATGACTCATCAACTATCTTCAAGGAACAAGAAAGGTCCAGCCATCTCAGAGAAGTGAGGTTTGCAAACTGGGTTGTAATGGAGTCACTAAACATAGCATTTTCAAGGCTGAGGTAAGTGAGCCTTGTGAGATTTGAGAATCCAGTAGGCAACTTTGAAAACATGAAATCTTTAAAACTGAGGTCAAGGTAGCGGAGATGATGAAGGCTGAAGAGAGATGGAGAAATAGTACCCTGAACAGCAGTACTAGTCTTGGAGTCTGAAGTGGAAACAAGTTGTGAGTTGATGTTGAGTATGAAGCTGTCTGGATTGGGATTCCGGAGGTTGACAGCTATAGCATGCAGTAAGTCTGAACACCGAATGCCAAACCGGCTGCAGCAGTTTTGCCCTTGCCATGAAGACCAGCGATTTGAATGGTCTGCAAGAGAGGATTTAAAGTTCAACAGAGCTGCCCTTCCCTCATGGCAACCATCAGTAACACACAGAATGGATAGGAGGAGGAAGATAAAGGAAGCAAAATCGTGTTGTAGTTTCATGGTTAGCTCTCTGGTATGGCCAATTAAGGCATGTACTACTTATATACAAGGAGGAAGATGTTGCTTGTGAGTGAGTTTTCCTCACTATGACGTGACAATATGTCCAATATTATTGATTGTAACTGTTGAGCGGGCATCAAGCAAGGAAATGGCATGGATTAATCTCTGCTTTGAAATTTTCATATCAAGGTTGTCATCCTATGCAATGGCTGATGTATCCATTATTTTACAGGTTTATATACCGTAGCTGAGGTAACACTCAGATTTTCGCTCTTATTTTACCTTATTTTAAAGGTTTATGATGAGGTAAGGGTCAGATTTTCTTTCTTATTTTACAGGTTTGTATTGAATTGTTCCATAGAATTTTGAATTGTTCAGTTGGAACAATTCAAAACAAGCCTTTTCAATGGATGTTAATGCAAGAAATGATTGATGATTGCAGACACAATATTCTCATTGTATTCTATGGGATTGTAGGGATGAGGATTAACTCTAATACAATTTGTAACAACATTTGAAGGACTTCTTTCCCTATGTCCAATGTGAGATATTACAATCACCCTCATTATGATACTAAACATATAAATACATTTTACAGGATTAGGCTGTAGGACCAGACAAACAAATTTTCCTTACAAAGTCGAATGGATAGAGTTGTGTGACTAGACAAAGAAATGCCCCTTTTAAAGCCGAAGATACAGAATCACACTTCGGATCAATAATTGGTTTTGACACTTATTTGAAAAGGATTCGTTCTCTTTTATGTAAATATTATCTACTTTGAATCTAATGATGCTTACAACTTTAGATGTATCTATTAGGAGTTCATTGTATATATAGTATTAAGAATTTCTTCCCTTATTTGAAGTAGAATATCATAATTTCTTAACAAACTTCTTTATATGCATAAAGAACTTAAACAAGGAAATTACTTGGTTGGGCTTGCAATAAAATGATTCTCAATTCATAATGTGAATAGATTTCGAAAATTGGTTGTCTAGAAGGTGTAAATAATACCGCTTTCTAACTCGTTTAGGAGAAACCAAAAATTCAACAAAGGTTTGCCCTAGTCTTCATTGGGAGCACATCATGAGCCCTGGTTTAAAAATAGTTGGTGGATTTTAAATGCGTATAGGTGTCCCCTCTTTCACTTACATTGACACTCACCAATTCAAACATCTCCAAGTATTCTCCATTTTCAAATTTTCAAATAAACAAATGAAGAAGGAGATGATCATTTGAAAACCGTTCTTAAAAAACAAAACTCTTTTGAAAGCTTGAATATGAAAATGAGTTTATTTGTCAATTGCTCTCAAAAGGTCCTCTTCAACTAGCTTCCATGCACCCATCTATTAGGGGAGTATATAATAAAACTTAATACTTATTACTTAATAAATTAGATCGACTTTAAATCAAATTATACTTAAATTAGTAATTTAAAATTTATTACTTAATTCTTAATTTAAATATTAAAGTTGTTTGATAAAATTAACTTAAAATTTATTCTAAATCATCAAATTAACATATTTATCATAATAAATTATTGCTATGACAAAAGAGATCAAGTAATAATGAAGGTAATGGAGTAGTAAAAGCAATCATTGAGATAAATAGAATAAAATGAAGTAAAAATGTAAAATAAAGATGTAAACTTAAGAATAAGTTAATTATTTTTACTTATTACTTAAAATTATTTTTTACTTTAAGTCACACCATTAAGTTATTTTATCAAATATACTTAATTTACTTAATGACTTAAATTAAGTTATTAAATCATTTTAAGTTCTTAAGTTGATTTACCACACACCCACTAAGTCTTTCACCAAAATAGGATGTGTACAAACACACATTTACACATCAACAACCGTTTTGAGGTTTTGGTGGATGGATTAAATATTCAAAACAAAGTTGGAGACCTAAGTTTCCACTTAATTGGGGTTAAATCGAGAATTAAGAAAATAGCGACATTATTCTTCATGTAAGGAATGTGCAGAGCATCCACATAGCTTATATCGCATTAAGAAGAAGAGGATAAGAAAACATCCTTTTCCTTTTATTTTTCATAATCCATACTACTAATGCGCATGATAATTTCAATGGAGGTGAAAGTATGTTCAGAGTTCAGACTGCCTCAGGACAGACCCATCTAAAAACAAAGCAAAACCAAACCCAAAAAAAAGGGAACCTCGTGTTACATTACATCAAAACTAGTTACCATGACACTCGAGCCAGCATGTTGTCAAGCATTTGATGATTCTCAATGCAATTTATCAAAGAAAGGACCTAAAATGTCCCCAAAATCCTATTGCATAGCCCAAGAAACACAATCCCATGGAAGAATTTCTGCCTACCATCCTCAACGTCAATGGTTCCTTTGCTGTTCCAAATTGTCACATTAGGAGCACCACATCTGAATCTGTTCCCAATATGAGCTCGTCTATCTGCAATGTTCTGAAGTGTATCCCTGCTGGAATTTCCCACTAAAATTGTTGTAAGACAAATATAAAGAAGACAGATAATCTAACAAAGTCAGTGATATCAGGATCTCTGCACTCAAATTGTTGAATCTGAGGTCCAGTGACTCCAAGCTATTCATGCTGCCAAATGCTACTCCGGATCATACCAGAGAGACTATTATGTGTAATGTTGAGCATAACGAGCTCCCCTTGAAGGCCTATTTTGGGTTGAATATTTCAGCAGGTTGCATGAGAGATCCATTCTGTTACAGCAGTTTATTTTTTTGATGTGTAAACCTTTTTTTTAAAACTTAGCTCCAAAGGCTTGGGACCAGAAACCAGGGGGAAAAGAGAATTGATCTATTCTCAAACACTTATCCCTAAGCCAATGAATACTCAGTGCTAGGAGTTGTGCCACAATCACGTTAAGAGAGGAAGGGCTCCATTCAAATTATTGCCACTAACAACAAGGTTTAAAGGTTCAGAATCTGGCTGATGAAATCAGATAATCTTCCCATGAGAGAATTGATAGCCAAAAGAAGATATTGAAGAGAGCAAAATTTGCAAATTGTATCTGGAATGAGACCAGCCAGAAAATTTTCATTCAAGATAGAACTCAAAGGCTTTTTAAGTTGAACAAAGACTGCCAAAGGGTAATGAAGATGCAACATTTCTAGCCTTGAAAAGTTTGTTATAGAAGAAGGCAAAGACTCATGAATTCCACAATGAATTGCAGTCAATTGAACCTATGAAGTGGCTTTGGCTAATGAAGATAGGATTGATCCAATAACTTGAGTAGATTGAATATCAAGTCTTTCCAGATGGATCAAAGGGACAGCAAGCATTGAACCTTGATTAATGTTAATATTCAAATTTTACTTACATAGAGTTTTTGCAATTGAGAAAGGTAAAAATTGATCCATGCAGATTAGCACTAGAGAGATCAAAAACAGAAAGAGCAGTGAGATTTCACAGCTCATTTGGGATGGATGATGTAGGAGAGTTAAAATCCATTTTCATGGAATAGAGATGATGCTGACTGGTTTATTGAACTATGCCATAAACTCCACAATTGGATAGGCGATACAACTAGAGATCTGAAAGAGTTGATATCAGTTCAGACCGTTTGGACAACAGCAAAGCCTTGGAAAGATTAGCACCACTCAATCTTTTTTGCCAGAGATTGTGAAGCCCCGGCAATCACTCTAAATTGAGGAAGAAACATTGTCAAAATATATGTAACCAGATAGGGAACCAACTGTCAACGTCGATGATGTCAAGTTATACTGAACAGATATCACATCTGATAACTTCAAGGAATAAGAAAAGTCTAACCATCTTAGGGAAGTGAGTTTGAGGAATTTATTAGGGCAAACTTTGACTGATTCAATTAGGAGTAAATACAGATGAGAATAGGTCAAACTACTTTTCTGCAGAATAATTTGATATGATTAAATGGTATGGTTTCACGAACCAAAGAACTAAAAAGAAAATTGCTTAGCATTAGCTGCAGCATAATATTTCTCAATTCATGATGCGAAGAGGTCCCAAAAGTTGGTCTTGATATTGTAAATGTTTGCTCCCATCTACATCAAATCCTCCATGTACTTTGGAGGAATTGTTAATTAGCACAATCCAAGCCAAGATGTAAAAGTGGTTTGATGGCACCTGAGCCAAACTAAGGGCTTGTCTGGCTAGCCTTCACCAAACCTATCTAATTTAGGTTTGGGCCTCATCATCTTTGAGATTTTTTTTTTTTTTATTTGATAAATAACAGTATTGTATTACGAAGTGGATAGCGGCCCAAGATGTACAGGAAAGAGACACTCACCCCCATACTATTGAAACAAAAAATTGTTTAATAAAATATACAAAAAAACAACCCCTCCCACATTGGGAACCCACCCATCAATGAAATCTATTAACGTCGAAGGACCATCATCTTTTATAAACAATTTAGTCTCCCACCACAATAAATATACAAAAGAAGCTTTCAGCCTTTGGCTGTACAGCACACCATCTTTAAAGGCATTTCTATTCCTTGCCTTCCAAACTGTTCAAAACAAGTATAAAGGGTCTGCTTCCCAAAAACACCCAAAACACTCTAAACAAAGTAAAGCACAGCGTCCACACATCCCTTGTCTTTTCGCAATGGAAAAGAAGATGATCAATGGACTCCTCATATGCTTGGCAAAAATAACATCTATTTGCTGAAGCTCAACCCCTCTTTTGAATTTGGTCCAATGTTAGAACTTTCCCCCATGAAGCTTCCCAAGCAAGGAAGCTTACCTTTGGATTGAGGATCCAACACTTGATACTGAATTGAATTCTTTAAAAGATGAAAGCCATGGAGAGGAATCAGTACAATAAAGCAACAATAAAAACCAAAATTTCCAGAATAATACAACCTTCACCAAAACAATAAACAGAAAAAGCATGAAAAACATAAATAAAAAAGGAGAAATTGGTTCTCATGTCAAAAAAATCCCAAATAAACAGCACCATCTATCCTGATAAATTATCTCTAGAGACAGAAATGCATAAGATTTGCAAACCAAACCAAGATTCCATATATCCCTTACACTTGAAAAGGGATCACCATCCTGATCTAAAATTAGGACTTAAAAGGTAAAGACCCTGAAAAATCCTTCCTTAATACAAAAAGTCAGAAGAAGAAAGCCCAAAACCAAATACATCTTAAACCCATACCTGCAAACATCCATTCATGTGAAAACCTGAAACATTCCATTTTACCACCTTTTGTCAATGCATGAAACTCGTATAAAAGAAAGGTTGCTGATTAAAAGTTTCCTTTAGAGAATCCTGTACCAATAAAACAACAACAATAGGTCATAAATTAACAGTTTACAAGTAATCGAATCCATAAATCCACCCCCATCCACAAGCATAAGGGCTTTAATTGACAATTCAGCATACAAGTTCCAATTGTGAACAAATCCAAAGCTCCATGAAATTCAGAATCCTCACAAACTACTTATCTTTGTTGAGAGAGACGCCGTACTTCTCCTGCATCTTAGCGAGCTTGTCCTCCTTCTTCTTCTGATCGAACTTCTTGCTCATCTTGGCCTGCTGATGGTAGAGAACAATGAGGTACCGATTGGCGACGTTGAAGCCGGAGAGGTCGTCGACGGCGGTCTTGGCATCGTAGATGTCCTCGTAGACAACGAAGGCGGTGCCGCGCGTGTCCTTGTTGGTGCCGATTTGGATCTGGCGGATGGCACCGTACTTGCCGAAGATGTCGTACATCTCCTCGCTGGAGATGTTGATTGGCAGGTTGCGGACTTAGAGGACCCGGTTCACCTCCGGCGGCAGCCTCGTGTTGCCTTTTCGGAGGGAGATGGTCGCCATGGCGGTGCTTCCCGGCGGTTAGCAGGTGGTTTCCGATTTGGGTTTGGGTTTCGCCCTTGGAGAAATTTTTCCCGCCCTAAATACTATGATTAAATATTAAATACATATAATATGATTATTTAAATTCCTTTAATATGCTATAAAATGGGTGTATAAAAAAATACCTTTAATATTCCTTATTCCTTGGGTAAAATTGTAATTTTCTTAAAACATAATTCAATGATAAAGTTGATTTCAATGTGACGACCATAAGCGTGAACATCGTCTCAAGTTTGAACAACCTCGAAGATTAGTCCACGTGTCTAAAAATGTAGTACAATTAATTCAGGAGTACAAAAATATGTACTACTTGATCTCCAAAACTCAGATCATGTGCTTCTATAGAGTACGTACTGCATTTGAAAATTGTGATATATATGCAGTACACTTGACCCAGTTGTACTCTATTAAGTTGCTTTATATAACACCAGATCACCACCTCTAGTTCTGAGGGAGAAGCTGGATGACGAAGCTCTGCTATGCTGTGGAGGTGTCCTACAGGTGTGACCTGAGAATCACATGCCCGCACCACCCATCTTTGCTCTCATGTGTTCTCAGGTCGCCCCTGCTGGACTCCCCTCCACCGCTGGATTGAATCTTGGGCCCGAACGACGCCGTTTTAATCAGAGACAAAGAGGTATTTATTTGTCTGTTTATTTATTTATTTATCATATTACAAGTTTTAAACCCTTTAGGCAAAGGATAAAGGGTTATGCTAGGGTACCGAAAATCACTTTTCGGTACCATATCCACTTTTTTAGGCTAATAAGAGTAAGACACATGGCATGCAAAATAAATTATATTACAATGACCAATTATAAAATCATGTTTAATGTAATTATTTTGTTTTGGAAATTTTTTTTATGAAACAAAAAAATAAAGAAAATTTTGGAAAAAGAAATTACAGTTTATTTATTTTTGTAATATAAAGTGATTAAACCTAAGATAAAAATTAAATTTAAAATAAACAAAAAAAAATTCAAAATAATTTGGTGATATAATTTATAAATTAAGGAAAAGTAAATTTAATTTATTTTAACATCAAATAATTTGTTGACAATTGGATGAATATTTGAAGTGTGAAAAGCAATATAATTGGTTTATGAAGTGAAAAAAATAGGAAAAATATAAATAAAATTTTAAAAATATATATTAATTGAAAATTAATTAATTGTGTACTAATTATTAATTGAGAAATATATGACTAAATTATTTTTTAGCGTTTAAATTGAATTACAAAAAAAAAAATTGGTTGAAATATTGAAATTACGAAAAATGTATAATTAGTAGGAAATCTAAACCCGTCGTTGATTTTTTTTTGTAAATTTCCATTATGAATTTTTCAAGAATCCATTTAACACCCTCAAAATGTACTGAACTTATCTAAACAATATCTACATCATATTAAATCCCAATTTTAAAAAAAAATCAAAGAAGTGGAGAGTAGAAAGGGCACGAAGAATGTGAGATTCCTAACATTCTTCGTATCCTTACTAATTTGTTAGTATTTTTATATTTTGATTTTTTCGAACATCATTTAAACACCCACTAAGTGTAATGAACAAATTTAAACAATATCTAAGTCATACAAAGTCCCTAAACCTTTTTAACACATCATATAAGTGGAGAATGGAGAAGGTACAAAGAATGTGAGGATTCTTCACATTCTTCGTACCTATGTTAATTTTTTAGTATTTTTGGATTTTGATTTTTCCGGGTATCATTTGAACACCCCTTAAGTGTAATGAATTCATTTAAACAATATCTAAGCCATACAATGTCCCAAAAAAATTTTCAAACATCAATGAAATGGAGAATTAGGAGAGTACGAAGAATGTGAGGATTCCTCACATTGTTCATACCCTTTCTAATTTTTAAGTATTTTTGGAGTTTGATTTTTTTAGGAATTATTTGAACACCCCTTAAGTGTAATGAACTCATTTAAACAATATTCAAGTCATATGATGCCCCAAAAAATTTTTAAAACATCAAATAAGTGGATAATGGGAAGGGTATGAAGAATGTGAAGATTCCTCACATTCTTCATACTCTTGCTAATTTTTTAGTATTTTGGGATTTTGATTTTTCCAAAAATCATTTGACCACATCCTAAGTGTAATGAACATATTTAAATAGTATCCAAGTCATATGAAGTCCCCAAAATTTTTTAAAAGTTCAAAGAAGTGGAGAATGGGAAGGAAATTCCTCACATTCTTCATACCCTTACTAATTTTTAGTATTTTTGGATTTTGATTTTTTTCAAAAATCATTTTACCACCTCCTAAGTGTAATGAACCTATTTAAACATTATCCAAGGCATATGAAGTCCCAAAAAAAATTTTTAAGTTCAAAGAAGTGGAGAAATGGGAAGGTACGAAAAATGTGAGGATTCCTCACATTCTTCGTACCCTTCCTAATTTTTTAGTATTTTTGGATTTTTATTTTTTTGGAAATCATTTAACCATCTCGTAAGTGTAATGAACCTATTTAAACAGTATCCAAGCAATATGAAGTTCCCAAAATTTTTAAAAAGTTCAAAAAAGTGGAGAAATGGGAGGGTACGAAAAATGTGAGGATTCCTCACATTCTTCGTACCCTTACTAATGTATTTTTGGATTTTGATTTTTTTCGGAAATCATTTTACCACTTCCTAAGTGTAATGAACCTATTTAAACAATATAACAGACATATGAAGTCTCGAGAATTTTTAAAAAGTTCAAAGAAGTGGAGAAATTAGAGGGTACAAAGAATGTAAGGATTCCTTCTCAATCAATATGACCATATGTGGAGATGGAAATGATAAATATTAGAAAAACAACAAATATCATAATAATAATTTTTTTCATTGCTTGTGTGGATGTCTTTGTACAAACAGTAGTCAACATGGTTTGTTTTTCTCTGTTTCCCTCGTGTAAAATTAAATCACATGCTATTTCTTGACGTATTTTAACATAATTACATAAGTTGGAGGCCTTCATGGAATCTCCATTTTTAAATGTTTGCATATGTTTAATGACATGCACTCCACAGTCCCACCTAAGAAAAATATAAGAAAAGCAAAACAACTTATTGAATGAATGTATAATTATAGCTCAGATAAACAATATTAATGTGAGTTATGTATTCATACAAACCTATTATCTTGGGTCAGAATCGAAGGAGCCCAATTAATGGAGAATTGGAAGACATCTTTCTCTATGTCATACAGTTTGAAGAACGTTTGACAAAATTCAACCTAATTTATTTTGAAAGTGTTAATAATTGTGGAAGAGAAAAAAAAACAAATTAAAAGGAAAACAAATAGTTGAAAGCATACCACTGTAACCGGAATTCATCCCGACTCCTTGATCGCAATGAATCCAAAATCTGGATATGAGAGTTTTTAAAGTTAATGACGCAAAGATACCAATGACCAAGGCAATTGTCATGCATTGGAATAAATATTTGTAAAGTTAGAAAAACAATATCTATGAGTTGGGGCACAAAATATCTACTTTATTGTAGGTGAAAACAATATCTACTCTAAATATGATATATGCAATTAAACATTACAAACAATTACTAGCCTTCTCACAATCATCCAATTCATTAATGTACTTACTCACGATAGATGTTTTTCTATCAAAAAAATGATGAGGACTCTCGCACAAACTCATTTGCTAATAATACAACATAATACGAACATTAGTATATTGTACTTAATATGCAAGTAAACAACAAGAGAAATCTGAGCTTACTGAAAATGTCATGGGAATATAGTATCTTATACTTCGTATGCCTATGATTTGTCTCTCAAAATAATTTAGTTTTGATGCTTCTAGATTGATTACCTGTTGTTAAACAATAACTTCAATAAATTTATTTAATTAATAAAGCACGCATTTGATATAAATGAAGTAGGTACTTACAACATCCAACAAATTTTGTCTAAGACATAAGCACTCAAAATCTCCACAAACTCCATGTTCATGATCAAAGTCAACAAGAAGCTCACTAAAATAATAATATGTTAAAACATTCTTGACTGAATTGGAAAAATATGAAGGCTAAAATTGTAACAACACATCTATGAATGTTATAGACACTACAAACCTTTTTGACAATGCTTTATTGAAATCATAATCAACAACAAGATATTGAAGTACATTGAATGATTGAGCATCCACCACGTCTTCACGAATGGACATGGAGATTGACTAAATTGAAAACAAGACATAATTATTAGCTATATATGTTGAGTATCAAAAATAAGAACATAATAGTAAACTATTTGTATCATACCTCTGATACTTGACGTTTTCTCATCTTCTTTAAATTGTATACAAATGGGGAGACCTTAAATTTACTTGGTTTCCTTTCCCTTGATGTACGTGTTTTCATGACATGCTAAGGAAAACCACATAGTGCTCATAATGGTTCCAAATATGGAAAATGTTATTAATATACATCTATTTACTATGTAATGGTTAAGTAGTTGTAAAGAAAATAATTTTTTCTTTTATATGATACATATCTTTCCATGATCTCTTCTAGTTCTTTTGATTGGAAGTGGTAAAATATCTACATTTTTGTCTGGAATGATATGCACTTCAATTGATGTAGCACATGCATCTTCATTCTTTCTATTCAAGTCCTCAATGCATAACTTGTCAATTGACAAAGTATGAACATAATGTTCATTTCCTTTCTTATTATCTTCATCTTCCAAACTTCTCTCACATGAGAGAATGTGATTCTTCGTTCCCTCCTCGTGCATTCTCAAAGGTTTTTCACTTGACCTAAGAAAGAGACCTTTCAATGTAGTATATTTCTCCTCAAATTCAGTAAAAACTTTTTCACAACTACTACTACTTGCACCATGAGACAAATCAATTAGATGTGGCTTTAATTGTTGAAAGGTTTTATCCATCTCCATTAAGCTCCCACCATCAACCTAGTGATATATAGGAACTTGATTAATAACATCATAATACAAGGGTTCACTACTAATATTGATACTCATGATGAATATTGTAAAACTTACTCGTTTAATAACATATTTGTTTGGATTGATTTCAAATTTTTCATCCTCCTCATTCTCACCCTTCATTGTCATCGCATTTCCATTCACGCAATCCCTTATCTCATTTTGTATCACTCATATTTTGACCTACAATATATTCATCAAAATATAACACATATCAGATTTAAAATAACTAAAAACTTAAACCAATATTAAACGACTTTCGAAACTATAACTTACATTGTCATTTGCATATCCACCAAGTTTTTTCAATCTTCGTTTCATATCTAGTACTTCATCATCTCCCCAAGCAATAATCAGAGGAGAAGGTCGAGTATATAGCAGTATAAATTTCTCTTCGAATAATATATGCTTGTGGTAGAATAACCGCAATATATTTTACATAGATATATAGTTAGTTCACAAATTTTATTATAACAAATTCGAAATTCACTATGATGTAAATTATGTACAAGGACATTACCATTAAAAATAATAAGCAATCGGAAACCCCACGTTGTTGTTTCCTCTTAAACTCTTCAATCCCGTGCACAAAATAAGACAACACAAATTTAGCCTAATTTCATCTTCTTTATTGAATCGATGTCCTCCACAAGATGTAAAAAAAACGTTTCACATAAAGCTTCATTGTTGGGCACAATAATGCACCCAACACAAATAATACAAAACGAACTTTGAAATCGTTTCCACCTTCTTTATCCTCCCTAATTTGATTTTCTAACATCACCAATAGCAATCGCCCCTTTTTATCACAATATTTTTTACATAAATCATTCTTATCACTAACATCTTTGTTCCTGTCAATATTCAACCCTCTTGCCCTCAATCCCATAATAAATTCAACATCAATGGAGGATAATTTGATACAAGTATTATACAACTCTAACATATAAGTGTTCGGATTGAAACTATTTATCAACCAAAGACATAATCCATGATCAATTTTCCTACATCGAAGTTGCAAGAGGCTACCAAATCCTATTTCTTCTATAACTGTTTTTTGCTTTGGTTATAATTCTTCAATAACTCTAATCACTGGCTCGGGTGAGTATGGAGTCTGAAGATATAACTGAAAAGATATACAAACATCAAACATGTTTACATTAATATAATTTGCAACAAATACATAATGAAATTTTATATTCATTACAAAAAAAATTACCTTTGGACCCACACCCTTTTGAAATGAATATTGTTTTGAACATTTTTTTTACTTTGCCATGAAATCTTTTTTTCTACTTTTGAAAGTGCATTCTACTTCTTGCCCAATTTTTTCCTCAACTACATAAATTGGTCACTTACTTTAAATTCTAATTTTAAAATGCAATTATATTAGCCACAACAATATTACTCGTTACATCATCATTTATCTTCACTCCTTTATCATTTTCTTTGATCATGGCCAATTGATTGTTACTACAAAACAATTTCAAACAAATATAACTATATATAACTACAACAACAACAAAAATACATAAAAAAAAACATATTCTTTTACATATTTCTATTTTCCCTTACTAGTAATATATCCAAGCTCTGATAGGCCCCTTTGGACTTCTAACAAATTCAACACCATCGTGTTCGCTCCTAAAAATTAAATCAAATCATTTAAGTCATTTTTTATAATATGACTTCAGATTTAATAAATCAAACATACTTTCACCACCACATTATCTCAACATAAGTTTTTTTTTCACATTTCAATAAATTTTATATTCATATCTTACTACAATCAATCAAATACCAAATAAAATACAAATATCATTACCACTACAAAATCATCCCTAAATCTCTCTACATTTTACATGGTGACAAAATTAGCATATAAATTTTTTTCAATGTTCAATTATGGATCTAACCACAATATTTTTCATTAATGTGATCAATCCATAAATCTAATAAAAAACATGAAATATAAGGGATATAATATTGTAAAACACATTATAAATACTCTTTTTTTTTTCTTAATATAGAACTCGGCAAATAATTACGCCATAATCGCCTTTTGATTAACAAAAAAAATTGCGTTCTTTTCAACTTTCTTTCTCTTAGTACTACATGTCGTCTTCAATTCGGGTCTTCAAACCAAAAAATTTAGAACCTGAAAACACCTCTTAAACAAAATATCAAATATGAAGAAAATACAAGGGTTATGGAGAGGAGAGGAGGAGCGGGAATATTGCACTCTTTACTTCAAAACCTTAAAAAACCCCAAATGTGAAAATTAAATATGGACATAAACAGAGAAGGATACGGAGAAAAGAGAAAACTCATAAAGATGCCGGTCGAAACAGTTAGAATATCTCACCCGAAAACACCAACAACATGAAAACATCCAACAATACACAAAGACAACTGAAAACACCCAAAAATAATAGATGATGGAGATGAGCGGAAAACACAAGTACCCGAAGAAGAGCCGAGTATGGAGAAGAGAGGAAAATATGGGGAAACTCAACAAAAGGGATAGAGAACAACTACCCGACCCGACTATGGAGGATGAGTGGAGAAGATACCAAATTAGAGAGGGGGGAATGGGAAAAATGGGAGAGAACAACTACCCGGTCCGACTATGGAGGATGACTGGAGAAGAGAGCAAATTAGGTGGGGGGAAAATGGGAAATGGGTGAAAGAATAGGATGGGTAACAACTACATGGCCAGCTATAGAGGATGAGTGGAGGTGAGAGCACGGGATAAGGGTGAGATAAGCTACACGACCGGCTATGGAGGAGAAGAGAGCAAATTAGGGAGGAAAAATGGGAGATAGGGAGAGAGAACAGGAGGAGGAGGTAGTCGGTTTTTTTTTTTTTTTTTTTTTCCTTTTCATTTGGATGCTTGAGATTTAATCTGTTTCCAACGGCTAAAAAAAAAACCTAGGCATGCTACCTCCGAAGGCACTGTAGAATTCTCCAAGGATAAAATATGACCGAGATTTAAGTTGACCAACCAAAATGTAGAGAATATAAGTGTTTGTTTGGTTGCTATTTTTGAAAACTGTTCTGAAAAACAGTTTTTAGTGTTTTCATAAATAAAAAAAAAACATGTTTGGTTTAGTTAATAAAAAAGTTTATTAGAATAAGTAAAACAAAAAACATATTTGAAAGTTATTTTTTTAATTAATAAATTATTTTCTTTCATTAACTTGATATTATAAATATATAAATAATTTTTATATGCACAATTTATTTAAATTTAAAAAAAATTATTATATTTTGAAATTTTTACACTAGTTATAATTTTTTAAAATAAATGATGACTTTGTAACATATGTAAGTATATTAATTTTAATAATTTAAGGAAGAAGAAAGGGCTTGCGGATGAGGGTGTGGTGGTTGGGTGGAGCTCACCTTCGTGGAAACACAAAAAACAGCTAAGAAAATACAAAAAGAAGGAAGAGAAAACACGGAAAACAATCTATTCTTTAAACAATGAAAACGCCTTTTTATTGTTCTCAAAAAAATAGTTTTTGATAACATAGAAAACACAAAAAACAAAAACACTCCCTTCCCCAAACATGTTTTTTGTGTTTTTTGTTTTCAAGAACAAAAAACAGTTATTGAAAACAACAATCAAACCAGGCCTAAAGCTCTAAATATGCCACATGTGCAGTTCAAACTTTTCCTTCAAAAAACAATATTAAAAAAAATATTTTCATATTTGATTTTACTAAAAAATACAATAAATAAAAAGGTTTATTACATGTTAGCCCTCAACCTATACCGTGTTTTGCACATTGCCCCCTCAAGTTTAAAATTGAGCAATGTACCCTTCATATTTTTAAAATTGCATGCAATATGCATTTTCTGAATCACAATGTTATATTTTTTTTACGGAATGACATATGCTCTCTTCGTGATCAAAGGCAAAATGATCAATTTTTTAATAAGGAAAAAAGAGTCATTTCATTTTAAAACCCCAAAACCCTAACCCAACCTTTCTTCTTTCTTTCTTTGTTTTCTATCACCACATTTTCTCGGCAACCAAACAAGCTTAGATTAAAAAAAAAAAAAAAAAATCTGCTTGACCTAGCAATTAAAGCATTAAATCAAAATATCATCACAATCCAAAACAACCAAATTCAAATCATCAAACAAAAAATGATCAAAAAACAATATAAAAATCCAAAAAAAAAAACATCAATTCAAAATTCAAATGACAACATTATCAAATTCAGCGAAAATGCTTGAGAAACAAAAACATGAAAATGGAAACTTTTCTTAAGCATTTCTAATCCTTTCTCTCATTTAAATTTCCATGATGAAAAAAAAAGGATTTAAAGAAATTGAAAAATATAGGATTTGGCAAGTTTGAAGCAATTGGTAGCTTAATCGTGTGGTGAGGTAAGTTTCATAATTGTGGGCAAAATTGGGGAGGAATTTACTGACGTGGTCGAATATTTGAAAAGCGAGGTTGAGGTCGAGGTTTTGCGGGTGTTTGGGGGAGACATTGGGGCTAGGGTTTGATTAGGAGAGTGACGGTGTAGGATTTGAGGAGGATGGAGTCCCCAATGGCAAGGTGGTGGTGCGATGGATGGTTGGTGAAGGGATCCACGACGATGAAGGCAGGACAGACGATGAAGATTGAGAGGAGGAATGAACATATGAAAGAGGGTGGGTTAGGGTTTTGGGGTTTTTTTTAAATGAAATGACCATTTTGCCCTCATTTAAATAGGTCACATGGAGAACACATGCACCTTCTGTCTAATTCAAGTAACACCATTATTCCAAAAATGTACATTGCATGCAATTATAAAACATAAAAAGGTATATTATTCGATTTTAAATTCAATAGGGCAATGTACAGAACACATTATAGGTTAGGAGAGGAAAGTGTAATAAACCCTAAATAAAAACTAATATAATTAAAATCAATTAAAAGCTCATACATTTTTAAAATGTTTAATTTTTATATAAATGACTTAAAATAACTTAAATGAGTTTAAAATAATATATAAAAAATAATTCATTTACTTTAAATTTTTTATTTTTCATCCACTTTCTTTCTTTTTACTTCAAATATGAATAGAATATTTTAAAAATGTATATGTGACACCACTTAATTAGTGGTCCCTTATCAACAGGTATACACAAAAGTATATTTCTGTGCTATAACAAAATCCTTTATTTTTTCCTTTTTATTTCCTTTCCCTCACAATTTCCCCTCAAGACCCAAACAAAAAAACAATATTCCACATGTTTCAATAAAAATAAAACCACAAGAATTCGACACAAAGAATGACAAGCTACTAACTCAAATCTCAGAACTAGAAATCCCATATCCAAAGGGTTACTGGATCCATATAAGAGTGCAATTGGGTCATAGTCATTACTTACAAATAATGTATCATTTATTATTAGTCTGTCAATTGTGATATGCACATGCCCTACCTTATAATTGCAGAAGCATTATAAGCCACCAGATGATTGTTATCAATCTGCAAATTGACCTGCACCAGAATGATGTCCCCTGTCACCACCAAACAATAATCTCTCAGTTCAGTGTTTGAAAGATGTAACCTATTCTGCAAGAAACCCAGATAGAATTATATACAGAGAAAACACAACTACAAAGAAGAAAGAGAGATCCTTCATAGATATAGGTGTAGAAGAGGATGAGGAGAGAAGAGATGAAAGGAGGAAGACAAAGAATGAACACCCAAAATGTGGTTCCCAGAAACAATACCACATCTACCACTATAATCGAAGCCAAATATGGAGAATCTCAGGAGAAACTCCCCAAAAAAGGTAATTGATGAGAGGCCTTTCACCATCTTTTCAGCCCCCTGGTTCAAATCAATGGGTATATATCTCCATAACCCTCCCTTTTCCTGAGACACCCAAGAAAGCTTTGTCAATAAATTCTCTCTCATCCACCATAAGGTTAGGAACACCTTGTGATTTCACTTCTTTCAGGCCTTCCACTAAAGTTCCAATCAAAACTCTAATCACTCAAACCAATAATTCTAACCATGAAGCCTTAAAAAATTGGATAGAATTGTTTTTCAGTTCTGTAATAAGCCCTGAATCCTTTTCAACCATGTGAATCTAAATAATAATGAATGCAGTTATTAGCATTGAGCGTTCTAACCAAATAAAATATAAACAAATAAATCTTCATTCACTCTCCTCCTAACTTTTGTCACAATTATTCTAGTTTAAAATTTTTATTTTATTATAATTTTTTTCTTCAATTTTGTTCATTCAAAATCAAATAAAAAAATTGAGAATTTTTTCTTTCATTGTTTGGAAGATAAAAATACAACAATTAAATAAACAAATAAAAATAATATATCAGCAACCAAAGCAAACAACAAAAGAAGCAATGAGAAGTCAGACCTGAGAAGTAGACCTCACCTACAGGTTGTGGGCCCCCATGAAAGGTATTGGAGTTCCATGTTGTTCTCCTTTTGAGTTGTCCCACATCGAAAAATTATGAAGCCAGCAATGTCTTCATATGTACCAGCTCTCCCACTAAAACTTCTATTCGGAGACATTCGATAAAATTGGAACAATACAGAGAAGATTAGCATGGCCCCTGCGCAAGGATGACGCGCACAAATCGAGAAATGGTCCAAATTTTTTTTTTCTCCCCTGGATCAAAATTTGTCCTCCATCTCAAACTATTAACTTTAATCAAACACAATAAGTGTGTTGTAGCCCTAGCACCATTGCTAGTTAACAAGGACTTAAATGCCTAAACACAACAAACTCTACAAAAATAACCACATAGCCCTATTGCCTCACAAGGGCTTCTTGCATCCAACTCATTTCTGCTCCATTGCATTTTCCCCTTTCCCTCAACCATCTGTATCACCATACGGTTTTCAAATATATTCTTCAATATTAGCCTTTTGAATGCAACATTTGATAGAAACCTTTTCTTGCTTAACTCTTACCAACTTATAGCATGAGCCATGTGAGTTACAGTAGCACTGTAAACCATCAGATACTACCAGTAATTTGATCTGCACCAGAATAACCGATGATACTTCCCAATAGCACCCATGGACACCACCAATTTTTCTAACCAAAAAAAAATAAAAACCTTGTTCTGAGCCAATATATAGCTAAGGATAAAAAGGGTTTATCAACTTATGCTGCTTGCTCATTATGGTTGAGTTAGTTTCCTATCAACAAATACAACCAGCACTCCCATCACTGCAATGAGGTGCTCCAATTTACTTCCTGTCTATGCCATGGGAGACTATCAATTTTTTGAGCTTTCGAATGTGAACAAAAATTGCACACAGAGCGCTTTCAACTATGAACAAAAATTACATTACAGGGCCTATCTCTGCTTCAGAATCAGCCATTTCTCTGAAACATGAACTAAAGTATGGTCAATCAAGTGCCTTAGACAGTTACCCAGCAAAATGAATTCTACATCTTAGAAAAACAAAAAGGAAAAATAAGGATTAAATCCCCAATCATAGCCAACTTGGTCTTGGCCCATGCAAGCTTAATTCAATTGAAAGCTTTGAGGTTGCAGGTCTAAAAACTTTGGGTCTTACACTTGCCTGAATAAGAAGATGGACATGGTGTTGTCCTTTATAGTAACTATATATCTAAAAATGAATCTGAAAGGGAAGAAAGGGAAGAAAGGGAATGCATTCAAATATAAGCAGAATATCTTCAAGTTGTTTCCTTGAATAAAGTGTACGATCATCCAGACAAAGCTCATGAATTGACTGCTATAAGGTTATGAATTGTGAACCATATGATAACGAGATGGTTGAAAGTGAACTGCATTTATATAATTTTGTAGTCAAGCAAGAAGTCTTCAACCAATAATCTGTCAAGAGTTGAGTGTCTGAAAGATGTAATCATTCTTTTATCAGTGGCAAGAATATAATTAATAATTACAAATAGAGAAAATATAATCATAAAAAATAGAAATACAAGATACGAAGAGAAGGTGAAAAAACAGAGAACAAATGCCCAACATGCAACTCATAAACAACACTGCAGCCTAGAATAGCCCAAGTAAAATCTGGAGAAACTCAAGGATGGTTAGTCCCTAAAAAAGGGCAAATGATGAGATTCCCTAGACCACCTTTATCAGCCTGGTTTTCCAAGCAAATAAGCAACCCATATTGCAACCAATGGGCATATCCCCGTAACTCCAAGACACCCAATAAAGCATAGTTGTTAAATCTTTCTCCAACAGAATGTTAGGGAGACCCTATTATCTCAACTCTTTCAGCCTTCTATTAAGGCTTAGTTCAAATGCAGACCAAAACTCTTATTTCCCAAAGCAACATAATTCTAACTATATAGGCATAAGAATTACCATCTCTCTTTCAAACAAGCATCAATTAAATAATTCTTTTTTTTCCTTAAAATATGGAGCATTTGCAGTTAATCACAAACCCAAACCCATATTACTTCCCCAGGTGGATACCGCATTTCCATTTCAATTTCACATACCATGGTCATCCATGTTGCAAGCTTTCTTAATTTGTTAAGACTGGCCAAAGACTAAGAGCTCAACCTCAGACCTTCAGCTAAGAAACTGTATGAAGTATGAACATAGGAGTTATGGTGAAACATTGTTAATTTGGAAACCAATGGCTAGTTAGTGAAAGTTGAACCTACTCAGCATATCTCATGTTTCTATAACTGGTGATAAGGTGTTCAAAGTTATATTATAATGATTTTTATTTTATTTTTTTTTTGGTTAAGTTTTGTGGTCCAATCCATTTCATGGAATGAAAATCTCTTACTAAGAGATTATTCAGGAAACATAAACACAATACTCCGAAACCATAAAATTAATCCTACACTAAATAACATCAAACTAATCAATAGATACCCAAAATGTAATACCCTAACCCTAAACACTAAACAAAAATAATTCTCACTGGATTCTGCAAACGTCCATTGTGAAAAGACTTGAACAAGGAAACTAACATTTCAAACAACACTAACCCAACCAATATCCCAACTAATACAGAAATATCAGTAACCAAAGCTACAATACAAAGTAAGATCTTATTTGACTAACTTCCATGTTGCATGCACCACACACACCCACACATTCACCTAGAAACTAAGAAATTTATGATAGTGCCCCAGAACCATCTGATTTTTGCAATATTATCACATAAATAGATACTGCTACCAGATAGAAACAATAGTATAAGTGATTGAATAATTGTTAGTGAATAAGAGAATGCATAATTAAAAGAACACTGAGCAGCTAGCTTATGTGGACTAAGTTACAGATATCAGCAGCTAATGTGCCTCCGTATGCCCAGATCCATTTAATTCCCAAATCATTGGACAAGGGAACACAGCTAGACAATCCAATTTTTTTCTCTCATCACATTCTGTACCTTAGGTCAAATTAAAGTTCATAATTAAGATAGAATGTCCAGCATCAGTCGAAGGTTAATTACAATGAAATTATTAGTTTTGAATACTTCATGCACTTTGAAAGTGTTCATGTAACATAGTTGAACAGTCCATAATATGAATACCAAACATAAACCCAGAATATGGTTTCCTCAGTATCTTTTAGGCACAAAATTGATTGGCAAGGGGAAAGATGTAGAACTATATATTGTTATTATAATTGAGATAAGAAAAACCAGTAAAAACAAATAAATGAATCCTATCAACAATTTTTTAACCAGTATATCAACTAAAAGCATAAAAGTGTACTGATAAAAGAATACAGCAGTCTGATCAAAACTACTTACAAATCGGAGTGCATCAACTAAAAGCATAGGAGTTGATAACTTTGGCACAATTTATTTATTATATGAATGAACATAGTGTACAGTATGAAACATCTGCAATAGCAGAATTTTTTCCTCAACTAGCATGGAAATTGTGCAATCATATTGCTGGTCCCAAATAACCAAAGCATATTATCAAGAAACTTGGAGTTTTGTGGATGTGTAGATTAGTAGCTTGGATGGATGTTTAATGGTGAAATTGTTTGCATCCATGAAATTAATAATGAAAACAAAACTTGAAGCCAGCTATCCATTTGATATCAGAACTGCAATGATGCTATGAAGAGCTAAGCTACAGTCTGCATTTTAAATTAGCTAAATTGGCTAACAACACATCATGTCCTCAAGAAAATATATAGGCATAAAATGTCAAATTAGTGGAGTTTTTGAGGCTAACAACTGTAAAAATTTGTAGTTGTCATGAATTTAGCTGTTGACTATAAGAAAATAATAATAACAATGAAGAAAGTCATCATGTATTGATAAAAGTCCAGAAAAGTTCAAAAAAAGGGTTTGCACCTCTATATTCCAAAATAAAGTACATGTATTACAATGGTAATATGAAAAAAGGAAGTCTAAAAACGACTCAAGTCTCTATATTTTAGATACCATGTAGTTGGCAATTAGGTATCATCTTTAATGAAAACATGAACTCTTCTAGATATGTTTAAAAGTAGCAGACATACAACAATGTGATAAAGAATATAAGATGCCATATATCCATTTATACAAAAGGACTCTCTGTACCAATATTAGTTAGGCTTGAGTCCTTGAGTTGGCTAACTTTTTAGATTGCAGGATGACCGATTGGCTCCTCGATTACTAAGTCTCCCTTTAGGAGGAAATCCAAGAGTAGTATCCTTTTTGGACCTGGTTATAAAAAGAATTTCTAGATGACTAGATGCATGAAAGGAAGCATACTTATCCATAGGTGATAGGGTCACTCATGTGCAATCATGCTTATCCCTTGTCCCTTTTATTTCCTATCTTTCATCCAAGCTTTAGTTAAAGTACCCTTTGGTATTGAGAGATTGCAAAGAGATCAAAGAAGAAAAGAAAAACCATCTCTTAGGTCAGAAGTAGGTGTGTAAGTCCAAGTGGAGAGGGGGATTAGGCATTGAGAGAATATCACAAAGAATATAGTCCTTTGACGAAAGTGGTTGTGGAGGTTCCATGGAAGAGTGATGCTTTATGGCACAAGGTCTTCTTGAGTATCCATGAGTCAAACTCTAACGAATGCAATGCCAACTTTGTTGCCACATAGTCACATAAATGCCCTAGGAAGGCAAAATTTGCTTATGGGAAGATCTTCATGAACTGATAAACCTCTTAGCGAGAAGTTCCAAAACATGAGTAGTGAGGTTGAGAGACTTTGTTCTTTCTTTAGTGTTAATTTCCTCCTTCAATCTCCATCTTAGAATTTAATCTTTTTTTGCAACCTCTTGGAACAAGAAATTAAGGAACTAACTCTTCCTACATTTGTTTTAACCTATCCGTATTTGTCACCCACATTTCCCAATGTAGAGGAATTTGGTCCTTAACATCCTTAGGATTGTTTCCAGTTAGTTCCTTTTTCATTACTATCTTCACTTCTACCAACTCAATTTTGTTTGTTCCCGTAAAACTTCACTTAGAAATTTAAATCCCCACCAAAAGAGAAGGCAGTGTGTGTGACTTATGGCAAATAAGATAGTCAATACTAATGATTTTCTCTAAAGATCACACCTTACAAAGCTTTTAGTCCATAGTAACGTATCATGTGCAAAGTGAATGAGAAGTCTACTGATCATTTTTACATTGACCCACAACCTTGGCACCGTGGTATAGGATGTTCAACCTTGCAGGGATTGATTGAATTTCACCCTGAAAGGCTTGAGGAGATTTTGATGGCATCCCTTAAATGTTTCGGGAGCTTCCTCGAGTTATGACTCTTTGCTGCATTGTTAGCCTCACAGTGATTCGAACTATTCAATGGGAAAAGAATGCAAGGACTTTTTAAGATAGGTGAAGGTCTTTGGAAGCGGTATGAGACTTGTTTTACTTCACTTCTTACCTTTGAGCTTCTATTAGTGTAGCTTTTATAGACATCCCTTTGAGTCTTATTCTACTAGATTAGAAACTAGTTTGCAAAATCACAAAATTGACTAAAGATACACTTCCTAAATGATTACAACCTCCAATAGATTTTCTTAAACTAAATTTTGATGGATGCTCTCTACATAATTGGGGCCAATTAGGGATTGGAGGAATTAGCACCACTTTAGCATGGTGGAAAGAACATTCTCTAAACCTTTAGGTCAAGATTTAGTCATTGAAGTAGAGATTCTTTTGAAAGGTTTGTTGCAAGCACAAACTTTAGGCCTCTCCAATCTCTTAGTAGAAGGAGATTCTACTATTGTCATAACATGGGTGACTAAGAAAGAAAGAGGACCTTGGAAATTTGAGGAATGATTGCACCAAATATTTATATTTCTTCAAAGTTAAGATGTTCCTTCTGTTGGGATCCTCCCCTAGGCAATAATGTGGCAAATGCACTAGCAAATCATGGAGCTAGATCTTTTTTGGGAGTAGGTAAGATTGCATATTGCGGAAGGATCGTTATCGTTGTTAAAGTTTGTGGACTAGATAGACTCTTTGTAGGGCGCAACTGGTGGTTTTTGTATTCTGGCGCTTCTTTTGGGTTTTTTGGTTATTTTGTATACATCATGTATACTTCATTTCATTCTATTACACTTACACTTACCAAAAAATTCATGGAGCTAGACATTTGATGTCTTTTGTAGGAGATTTTATAGTTCTATGAATTATGGTGATCCTTGCTTAAGCAATCATGCAACAAATGTTGTAGAAAATCATGGAGCTAAAAATTTGGTTCTTTTGTTGGAGAGTTTGTACTTTCATGAATTATAGTGACCATTGTCCCAACCATTTTGATGTATGCAAATAAATTTTCCTTTTTGAACTAGTATCACTTATCCTCCCTTTTTATTGGACTTTACACAAAGGATTCCATACTTGTTGGAAGGATTTCTCATCCTTCTATTAGTTACTATACTATTGTAATGCAATAAGATTGTTATTTCCTATCATAAAAAATAAATAAAAAAACTTCAAGATGCCATCAATTTCTAAAATTCTTGAGGTTTTAACACCTAGAAATCATAAAAACAGCCAATAAATAGATTTTTACCATTAGAACTGTCAATATTGATACTTCCAATATTACATAAAAATGCAACCATAAATTGCTAAATAACTGTTATTTACATTACATGCATCTTGAAGAAAGTGGAATAAGACCAAATATATCTAATATTTCAAACAGGGACATGATCCTAAGAAGCTTCCAAGAACTGTCATAAAGAACCACAATTCAAATGAATAATAGACAGAGAGACAGTACTCGGTTAAAATCCATCTTCTGCAATTCCCCATTGGAGGAACTGTGTCATATCTACGATTTCAACTTTCTCCAGGAGGGTTCCAACCTCTCCATTTTACATTGCTTAGCCAACCAAACAAAATATTGGATTGCTCTGACCTCAAGTCTACAAGGTGTCTTCTATATGGTATTAGTACATTCTTGAGACCTGTCATTCACATTCAAAAAAATATAAACAAAAGAAATAAGAAATAAAAATAGAAACTCAACAGATATGAATGACCTAATAACAATTAGAATTTCTTGTTTTCTACAGTCATTATTATGAAGGTAAACCATTTCACAAAACAATGTAATATGCTTGACATACCAGTGATGCACATTGTCTTATAAAGCTGAGCAACATGAGGATCTCCCTTTGTACTCATCTGAGGCCTCTCCAGGCATTCCAGAAAAGCTAAGTCAGCCTTCAGAAGGCTGGCCTGATCATGAGTGTCATAACCAATGTCATGGCAATAGCAGCAAAAGTCTAACCAATCAATTGGACGTTTATCCCAAAGAAGGGAACCACCATCCTTCCCACTCGACCAGTTAGGTCCACAGTAATGCCCATATCGTGGAAATAGCTGAGAAAGGAAGGCTCTTGCACCTGTATGCCATGGGACCTTGCCAACATATGGTCTAAATCGTACAGGAGAGGGCCTGCTACCATATTCAACAGTCCGATAACGTCGTGAGGGCTTCTTCAACTCTTTATTTAAAGTAGACAATTTCCAGATTTTGTCTCTGGCACTGATAGCCCAAGGAACAATTGAGAGGAGGGACCATCCCCACAGCTTCACATCAAAAAAAGCCCTTTCTTTGGTTGATTTGCTTAGGACGCCTGCTGTTTTAACGGCTGTCTCCAAATCATTGTTTGAATTTGCCCCAAACCAGGGGACATTACTAGGAAACCTAAAGTTCATCACTAATGAACACAATATTTCATTAAATCACACAGTTTGATCACCACAGCATCATCAAGCTAATGAACCTGTCATGAAAACCACATTGCTCTGTCAAGAAAAGCACACAACCTTGGGAAAAGGTGAGCAGAACCATAAATATTTATCACAGGTCTCAAAACCTATAATCATATCAAACCCAGAAGCAGTATATACAACCCTATTAAATTGGATCAACACCTAAATCATTGTTTGTGTTACTACAATAAGTATAATATTCACAGTGAACTGAAGATTTCACCATTTGAATCACAAAAAGAGAAAATAAAATCCATATGATTGCAATCAAAATGTAGGAAAATTAATTAAAACAAATTTTTAAAAATCCTAAATATTCTTCTTATTTAAAACCAAGAAAATAAAAGATTGACTTCACCAGGTCTATTACAACAACTACTTGGCTTCATCGAGAGGTGTATTTACAATCCTAAAAAAGAAACCACACAGAAAACCCACATATTTCAATTTCTCTGCAGCTTTTTTTTTTCTGGAAACAGGGACATGTTTGAAAATCCAACAACTTGCTTTGTACTCTTAAAACGGAGAAAACACTAAAAATATTCATCCGCATCCAGAATTTCCTTCTTATGATACTCAAACCTTACCATCGTTCCAAAACATTATATTTAAACTGCAAACAATCAAAGGAGTTTTTTTTTTTTTGTTGTGTTATTGGTCTCCATTTTGTGATTAAAGGCAAAATCAATTGACAGTTTATGAAGCAACCACTTGCGCAAGCAAAAACATGACACCAAATTGTCTTTCTTCGATTGTTCTTCCTCTCTTCTTTTTTTCTAGAGGAGTCTAGGCAACCAAACAGAGGAGGACCAAGAAGACAAATAAGCAGAAAAGAAGAAAACCCAAAGATGAGAAGGGACTGACCTGAGGGATGTGATCTTGAGCACAGAGAGAGAGAGAGAGAGAGAGAGAGAGAGAGAGAGAGAGGTAGCTTATGGAGAGGAGAGGAGGTTGGCTTGTGGACTGAGAAGCCAGGATTAGAAGAAAGGGCCGCCACTCCTTACATAGAAATAGACTCATTTTGTTTTTATGCAAGTATATAATCCTCTTTGATTCCTTGGTCCGCCGTGTGCCTGCGTGTCATTTTTTTATTGGTTTTATTTTTTATGAGAGAATTTTGGGCGTGTGTTTGGGATGGGGTTTTATGACAGCATTATTGTTGGATAAGATAATAATAGGTTAGGCATGCCAACCTATGTTTCTTTAAAGTTACCCACAAAATACGCAAAGTTTTTAGGCTTCAATCCTCCGACTTGTATATTTACTCACTATAAAAAAGGCCTCTCAAAACCCGATTTTTGAAATTTAACCTCTCACCCTTTTTTAGCATCATTTGGACAAAAATACCCTCATCATTTTCTTATAAAAATAACCATTTCTTTTAAAACCTACATATAAATACTTAAAATAGAAAAGGGTATTTATGTCAAAAATTGATTCCTTTTCCAAAAAAAACATGGGAATGGTTAGATTTCCGATTTGAAGATTATTTCATCCATTTTAACCAAATATTTCTAAAAAAATACAAGGCAAAACTCTCGTAATCTCTTCGACGAGTTCATTGCTTTTAAAAAGCACTCTAGCCCTCTCTATATAGATTAGTGGGTATGAGATGTTATCAAAAGGAAAATGCAACCCAAAAGTTAAATTCAAAAATCAAACTCTAAACATTTTTTAATAAGCTTGTGAAATAATATTAAATATGATATAAAAGTGTCATTCATCCACTTTTAAAGCCAAAAAAAGAGAAAATCAGGTTTTTTCAAATCACTTGAGGAAATTATTAATAAGTTTACTTGATATTAAGTGACAATCGATTAAACTTTATTCCAAAAACATGTGTTTATCACCCTCGATTAAAATCAAGTCTAAGTTTAGCACATTCTTTAAAAAGCCCATAAAAGAATATCAAACATAATACAAAAATATCTTTAATCCACCTTTAAGGCTAAAAAGTATCACGAATGCAAAAGACCTTTTGTTCTCCAAAATACTTAAGAAAGATGTTCATAAGTTTAGTTAAGAATAAGTCATCTCTGACCCTCAATTAAACTTTGTTTTAAGAACAAGCATTTATCGTCCTTGGATCAAACTCAAGACAAGTGGTGCTTCTTAAAGCATGACCTAAATTGCATATTGCTCTTGGCCTGCTTAAGCTTAAAATATGTACAACACCAATAAAATAAAATTTAAAAAAAAAAAAAACTGCTAAGTTGAAAACCTAAAAAGGCAATGAAGGCGAAAGTTAAGACATGTGTTCATAAGATTAATTTTTAGTCTTGTCAAAAGTTAGAACATAAAAAAATTGAACTACGTTTAACTTGATCCCTTCTTTTTGAAGAGTACATAGGCAACTTGGAGAAACTACCCGAGTTCAGTCATCACCATAAAAAAATAAAAAAAATAAGTAAAAAGTGTCTCAAGTATTGGATTCAATTTTAATTAAGTGTTAAAAGTTGTACATCGTGTACGTCAAGGTTATAACATGCTTAGGTGTTAATGTAGTTCCAATTTTAATTAAGTTATGAGAAATTAGACATCATTATGCACTCAAATTAAGTCAATTCACATGAGTAAGGACCTTAGCACTTAAGTCGTATTAAGTGTCTAAAGTACAACAACACAAAACCTGAAAAATCATTTATTGTTGTAAATGAAGAGTAGTGAATGACTACATTGATGGTCACTATGAACTCCATTTACTCATCTTTAAGATGAGTAATGGGAGTTCATATTATGAAGCCTATAAAAGACTTCTTACACCCCATGTGAGAGCATCCCGAGAAAAGAAAGAAAAGTTCTTCCTCTCATTCTCTCTCTCTCTCTTTTTCTTTCACTTTCTCAATTCTCTTCTTTGATTCATTCTTCCATATTATATATCAAAGTAAGATATATTTTCTCTACTACTTTGATTTGCATTATATTTGTCCTTATTTTACAACATTTATAGTATTATAAAATTAATTGTAATATTTTTTTTTTAAATGCATTTTATAAATGATTGTCTTAAAAATGCTTTTAAAGAAAATAATTTCACTAAAAACACTTCGAATAGAAGCAGTCAAACACACCCTTAACCGCGGTTGCTTTCAACCTTTGATCTTGATAAATTGATCTTTTACATAAAAAAAAAAAAGCCTTTAATCATTGACAAATGGATCTCTTGCACAAGCAAGTTGGTTTGAAGATTTTCAAGTGTTAAGCCCCATGCAAAGAACACCCATTCTATGAAAATTTCTTGAAGGTTTACTCAAGTCCAAAACACCTTAGAAATAACGCTCTCGTATTTTATATACATGGATGAGACAGGATAAAGCAATACCCAACCTCCCTCTAATCCGATGCAAGTTATCATTTTTTTTTTTTTTTTCCTTTGATATATATATATATATCAAATTCCCAATCCCCACTAATTTATTTTTATCCCAACCGTGCTTAACCTTGTCATCCCTGCTTACAAAGTTGAGAAAATAGAAGCAAAAGTAATCTTGTAACCTAGCCAAAAGAAAGGAAATTTTTGAATTCCTATCTGAGGTGCGTTGGGGAGACCCAAAAACCAATCCCCTTTCTCTACAAAGTCGAGAAACTAAATTCAATTTTAGATCATTCTTCTTTATAATATGCTCATAACCTGGATCATGGTAAGTGAACTAAAAGTCTACTGGACATAGAATACAAGAATGGTTGGGAAACGTTTGGTGTCCTTGAGAAGATGTTTGTTGAATAAAATACAAACCCAACTACTATTGACACAAGAAAGTACTTATACAGTCTGAGAAGAAAAAATAATGATAAAGAACCCAAAGAAATAAAAAGGAAAAGGAAAGCCGACACCTGCCCACATCAGAAATCCGACCACATTCTCAGTAGGAAAATTAAAAATAAAATATGAAAAGGAAACAAAGGTTTGGTGAGGAGATGGTGAATACTAAGTAGAGTACATAAGATTACAGGGGATAACAGGCTATATGCAATGGTGCAAGGATATACAGACAGCAAGATATTGAGCACTCGTTCTCATGATCTTCCTCTTCAGTCTTCAGTCAGTGCCATTGTGGGGATGGTGGTTTGTACGTAAAGCCTTGTGAAGATGTAAAGCCTTGCGAAGGCGTAAAGCCCTGTGAAGATGTGCTGTAGTTCAAATCAAGGTTGTGGAGTTGTTCCATGAGCTGAGAACGTCGTTCCTTGAAGAAATCAAGACGAGTTGTCAATTCTACCAAAGCTGAAGATGCAGTTGATGGTTGTCTGGGATAATCCAACACCTGCAACCGTATGCACAGGATCAGAATCAAGGAATCGTTTGAAATGCAGCAATTCAGTGGAAATATTACAAAATAATAGAGAAATAAGTGATGATAACAATTTAGTTGAGAACTTCAAGAAATGGTTCAATTTCATATTCAAATCACGAAAAAACAACCCATGGTGGAAAATAATAAAAATCAATCACTTGTTAATTCAAGAACAAGACCACGATGCAGTGCAGGTTCAATCAAAGTAATAGATCTAACCTCGGCTGCTCTTGAGGTGGAAGGCATGGAAGCAGAATCAACAGCACAAATATCATCCATGGAAATACTCGTGGATGCCTCAGTACTTCTGGAATCACTGAGGTTAGATGAGTCTAAAAATTGCTTCCGAGAAGACGGCCTGCTGCTGCCGGATGCTAATACATGTCCCTTGATATTCCTCCAATCTGATCCCAATACACTCTCCTGTAGCAAAAATATCACAAGGATCAGGTTCAGATTGATTACAGAGACCATTTTCCACATAAAGAACAAGTTTAAATAGACAGCCATCAAATAAAAAACAAAAAATCAATTAACAGTTCCAAAAATGAGGCTGCTCTGCGGAGAGTGGCTCCCATCCAAAACTGAGTTCTTTAATTGTTTATGCAGTCTATGACCTCTGCATTAGCTATTAATCAAGTGGAACAAAAATGAACATTTCACACAATCAGGAGGAATTAGGCAAGGAGAAACTTTTATCTTGCCCCTTATATGTACCAAAGTTTTATCTCAATGCTGAATATGGACCTAGTTCACAGAAAAGAAAGCTAATCGATTGGCATAAAAATACCTGGCCAAATTGCAAGGTAGCTAACAAAGTTTCCAGATAATGTTGTCATCTTTCTATTTGCATGTGATGCTTTGACTACCTATGAGACTTCAACAGATATTCCTAATAGATATTGCAAACACCGCAACAAAATTCATTTTCATAAACTCAGCAATCTGCATTCCTAACATGTTTAAAAAAACTGTTGCAACACTAAAGTGACAGCTATGCTTTTGGTCAAGTGATAACAACAATGATGATCCAAAAGCAAAAGATGATAAGAGTTTAATAATACCAATTGAGTCAAAGTAACTTGCATAGGGAAATTAAAATCAATGTTTTAAAAACCGGACCGGACTGGCCGGTCACCATTCCGGTCCGGACAATTGGACTGGATTGGGATTGAACCGGGGTCAGACCGCTTGAACCGGCGGTCCAACCGGTGAACCGAACAAACTAGTCGGTTCAAATGATTTTATTTTATTTTTTTTAAACAGCATCAAAACGACATCGTTTTGATGCTTCTGTCATCAAAACGACGCCGTTTTGGAGTCTTATATAAGAAAATGAAAATCTGAAAAATCCTAAGCCTGCAACCTCCAAAGTCCAACCCTCCCTCCTCCCCCCACAGCAGCTGCCGGCCTGCCGCCGACGCGCCGCGGCCCGCGACACCCACACAGCTTCCACCGACGTTGGAAACCTCCCCACTCCCCTCCCCCTCCCAGTTGTAAACATCCCACACCCCCCCGGCCACCTGTAAACCCCCCCACCCCCCGCCCGACTGTGAACGGAGGAAATGTGAAAACGCCCTAATCAGGTGCCCTTCTTGTTCCGCTGTGGCACTTTGATCAGTTCAATCAGAAATTGAGAAAAGAGAGGGAAAGAGAAAGAAACGGAAAAAGAAAAAAAAAATTGCCATTATTCACGCAATCAGTTTGGTAGTTTCCTTTTGACGGTTCAATTGCAAAGAAAAAACTCTGCCAATTGGGGGTTCAATCAAAATATCTAGTTTGATATTTTTCTTTTTGGGGGGTTCAATTAGTTTGGTAGTTTGACTAGTTTCTTTACGGGTGAAGCAATCATAGGAAATAGGCATTTTAATTTGAATGTGGGAGCGATGGGTGATGGGATTGGAGCCAATTGGGATATGGCAAAATATCAAATTTCTTGCATAATAAAATTTAGATAGAATTTATTAATTTTTTATTTTTTAATAATATATAAAATAATATAATATATATTTATGACGTCATTGGTTCAACCACGGTTCAACCGCCGATCCAACTAGTGAACCGTGAACCGGTAACTTTTCCGGTTCAATGACCGGTCCGGTTCTGAAAACATTGATTAAAATACAAAATCGCAAGGTTTTATATCAGAATCCTAAACTTTTGAGTCAGCCTAGTACAAACCAACATCCAGGCATGGCAACTTTAAATCCGAACTGGATTTTGGCATAAAATTTCATTTGCAATCTGATTGTATCCTTGTTTTGTTTCTGAAGCTTTTTTGTTCATTTTACCTTGCAACCGCCATATGTATAATACATGGCCATCAAAATCATATAATAAACCGCAAAGCACAAAGCATGCTGAAGTTCTATGGAATTAATCCATTACTAGAAAAAAGGTTGTTCACTTAAAAATGCCAATTAGGAACCACAACAACAATTCTGTTCAGGTTTTCTCTATTTCAGCATAGACTGAGTTTGGCTATTGAAGCTGAAATCCTAGCCCAGCTAGGAGAAATTTCTATGGGGATTATGAATCTTATACTTGGGAGTAACTCTTCAACTGTTATTTCTGGGACTCCACTAGGAGCAAGGCCCCATGATGATATGTTCCTTGGACTATGAGATATTAAGGATCTATATAGGAATACAGCAACCACTTTTAGGTGGCATCTCAGATCAGATATTCAGATGATAGATGGGCTAGCCAGCATTAGAACCCTTGAGGCTTGTAGGAAACTGTTTTTCCATGTGTGTTTATGTGCATGTTGGCAAGAAGATACATCTTTGAACATCTCTAACACAAAGAAACCAAAAAATTACCTTCTCAATCTGAAACCTGAGGGCACATTTTAACCAACCAAGATAGACAAATAACAAAACAATTTTAAAGGCATACCTCAGTTCTTTGTTTTCTTTCATGATTACAAAATGCAAGGGTCGTGTCAAAATCCTGCTGAAGAAATTTCCTGCCGAAATTAGAAACATTGATATGTTAGAAAATTCGGAACAATCACAACAAGCAATCAAAAAGATGTCATAACAGGGTCATCTCACTGTTGAGAACTGTGGTTTTGCACATTTTGATAACGGTCACATGCATCAGAGAGGGAACCGTAGTGATGTTGTCGTTGCTGATTGAGCTGATGATGCAGTTCTGCAACTTTCTGCTTCAACCTGGCTACATCTGCTTCAGCAAGAGCAATCTCCTCAAGTTCAGCCCTTGTCTTCAGATCAGCATGAGCCATAAGAATAGTATTAGATAAAGCTTTTCAACCATAAAAAAGGACACTTAAATTCTGCTAAGAACTGTACAAACCTTGGAATCCATACCACGTGAGTTGGAAAACTGTCCAGAGGGCATACTCAGACCAACCTCTAATGCAGCTCTAAGATCTCTTTCAGCTTGCAACTGCTCTTGAAGTCTTGAAACCTATATCAAGTCATTTACAAGTAAGCAGACACATGCAAAGTGGAGTGAAATAACATAAGTTTTTCCCCCCTTCTGCAAGTTAAGGGAAAGTACATAAAACTCTCTAAAACCATAATACATTTGCACAGTTGACAGAAGATTACAGAAAACCCCAAGAAACTACACCCATGCTAAGTACTTGTTACCACACTTCTCTGGACCTGGATTGAGAGCAAGAAGGGAGGCTATAATAGCTGTTTTAATTGTTGGAGACTAAGGCCCAGTTTAGATTGGCTTCTAAGAAGCTGACAGCTCTTGTTTGAGCTAAGTAAGAGATTTTATACCTGTTTGGGTGATTTTATTAGAAGAGTTTATGACTTAAAACTGAGCTTAATATGGAGATCAGGAAAATGTTACCTCACTTAAAAGCACTATTTTGGCTTATACAAGAAATTATTCCATGTATAATAAAACTTTTATAATACAATATTATCATTTTAGAATTATGATTTTGGCTTCGACTTTAGCTACTATTAAATCCAAAAAAAAAGGGCCAAAATCCTAGTGCCTTAAAGTTAATAATTTATGAATAATGAGATCATTACAAACTTTTAGAACCTCATATTTTAGAAGTATCTCAAACTTATATCACATTACTACATGGTACTAGAAAAACACAGACTCAAGGTAGAAACACCAATATGCACAAACAAATAATCCATTTTACATATGTATGACTATAAAGGTCCAGATACCTATCAAGATATTTCCTCTAGTCCTCCAAGTGGAGATAGGGATGCTAGTTTGATTATTTTTATATTCTAATGTGAAACAGGTTGTGTTTAAACATTATATGTTATTTACTAAGTTAAACTATATGGAAATTTTATTTATTTATTGTTTTTTACAGTTAAAAGTAAAAAATTTATAAGTAGGTGGAGGTGCCTGACAAAACAAAGAGGTTGCAGCCCAAGCATACAGGATGTGTAGAAAGAATGCCCAAGGCAAAGACAAAGACCACCTTAAGTCCTTAATAGATGGTCCAAAAAATCAATAATTGAGCCAAAGTTAAAAGAGTTCTCTTCAGAAATAAGTCTTTGTACTTCCATTGCATATGCCTCCCTCAATGCCTACAAATAAATCCAGAATCTTAGCAACCTCAGCCCATGACCATCCTCTAATCTCAGCCCATGATAATCCAACTCCAACCTTAAATAAATTCACATCTCACTCCCTCTATGGCCTCTAGTGACCTATCTAATATCTATTTAACGTCGTTAGCTAAAGAGCATCGATCAAAATTTAACTTAAGGCTACCCTCTTGGAGAGGCCTCCACTAACATAAAGACATCTGTTCAAGCTAAGGACCTGATATGGGTTTTTTTTATCCCCTGAAGCAATCACTAATACTGACCTCCTTTAGGTAACCAACAAACAAGAGCATTTATTTTACAAGGCTTTCCAAATAAGCATGGAAACTGCTAATGATAATGTAAAAAAGTCAGAAGTAGATTTGGGTCTAATTTGCTGCTGAATTAGAGGAAGATTAAATCAGAGAACAAGTCAAAGATTTTATAGATTATTGCTACATTTGAAGTTTTATTTCAGTTCATATATTTTAGGCAGCCTAGATTTTCCGTACAGTTGTTCCCTTTCTTGTATATTTTCGGTACTCTTTCAATACCTTTGTATATACCAATTATTCATTAATGAATGTGGACAACAGATTCTCTCAAACATGTGTTCAAAACTGATAATCACTGGTAATGCATTTAGATGTAAAGTGGGATTTTCTATTCAAAACCCAACATCTTCCACCAAGGAAGACAACATATACACTTTCTCCAAGAAAAGAAAGGAAGTTATTTCTTTGACTTTCAAAGTTCCAAGAACGAATGCAAGTTTGAAATGGGAATATCCCTCAATCTTGAGATTTTAAAAAATGAGTTCAAGAAGAGCTCTGTGAATAATGATCTCCAATAATCTAATCTCAAGCCCATTTCCAATAATGATCTCATATGAGACAACAAATCTTAGTAGCCTAAGGAAATGCTTTCTGCAACAACAGAGGGAGTGCCTACTTCAATGAGTATAATCCCAGCCACTATTTTGCAACAAGTACTTACTTTCAATAGTGTAAGACATGAACAACTCTGTGATTTCTTGAGACACAACCATGTTCCCATCCCATGGCTCTTGTCAAAGGACCCTTGACTTGGTATTAAATGACTTCCCTCCTCTAACTTGTTACAAAATTTGTTCCAACAACAAATCCAAAATTTTTTAAGCAACAAAATTCATTTCTTAGGGAAAATAATCATTCTTTTTTTAAATCAGAAACAAGATAATCCATCACATTGAACTTTTTTAAGTACAATGAAGGATAAGAAGTCCTTCCAAGATTTACAAAAAATTTACCCAAAAGGAAAAGTAAATCTTTACCTCCATATATAAACAAAACAAACCGTAGATCTTATATAGGAAACTGAACTGAAGTACAATGCAAAGCTGTACAACACATCTCAAAGGGGTCAAAAGACCCCAACAAAGGGCACCAACTGTTTAGTCCCTTGCTTGACTAAATGATACGCTTCTTGGTTAGAAACATCTCAAACCGCTCGCAACATCAGTAATTTGACCTATCCACCAATCATACTTCTATGGACCTATTTCCCTCTTGGGCACCAAAGAAATGACTCTAAATATCTCAAATCTTTAACTTGCAATAAACACTCTAAAAGAACTTGAATCTCTACCTCAACAGTTATACCCTCTCCTGCTAGTTTAGAAAATTCTCCCAGTACTATACCACAATGGTCTCTAAACACTCTTCCAGTTCCAAATTGTTCTAAGTCACCTAAGAAACAATATTTAACCTTATTCCTTGCTAACTCCTGGTAATGATCACCAGTCATTTATGGGGATAATCCATTTTCGAAAAATCTGATAAGCAAATCTGCAACTCACTTTCTTTGACCAAACAACAACCTGAATAAAATACTAACTGTAAACAAACTAATAAAGGCAAAGTTTCTTGTTCAATTTACACTAGAATCATGCACAATTTTTCATCATAGGTACTGATAACAAGGTTCTCCTAAATAAATTAATTTAATATATCAAACAGCTTAGAACGGTACAAGTAGAGACTAATTTAATATAGCCATTCAACAAATTGAGTATGGCATGTTATGTATTATATGCACATTAGTTTAGACAGCATACACAACCGGTAGACTCAGCAGCTTGACTTACATAAGAATTTAAACATTATGGTTGGAGGTATAAACAGGAACCGTACAGACCACTATTCTAGAACGCCAAGTTGAGAAAGATCAAAAAAGCTTAAGGCTTATGCACTGTTTAATGGGTTCAAGACAACAAGGCAATTCAACACTGCTAACACCTATGTGAAAGGTAAGTCCAGGAATGTAAGCAAGTACAGGCAAGAATTCATTAATCCTCTAAGGACTGTCTGATTGTATTTGGAAACATTTTCATCCTTATAACAATAATAAACACCAATTCTCCACAAAAAAAAAAAAAAAAAAATTGAAGAAAAAAGTGGGGCTGACAAGTATAATGGTCCACAAGGATTGTCAATGCTTTTGCCTTTTTCTCCTTTAATATCACACACACACACAGATGACCATGTAGATAGGATGTTTGAAGAAATTTCCAATCATAGAATCAAGCACAACTTCATTCCTATTAATGTAAAGAATAGATAAAACCCTTCCGGATATTAGTGATTTAACCAAAAGCCAGAAATACACAGAGTGTAAGAATAACTAAACTCATGCACTCAAAAAAAAAAACAGCAAGCTGATGAAACCAAGTAAAATTAAAGAAGAAAAGAATGACAGTATTTAATTGGGAAAAAGCCCTACATCTTGTTCAAGTGCCAAACGTCGCTCATGCAAAGCTTGCTTCCTTCTCTCCAAGCTAGCCTGTAAAATTGCATTTCCTCTGGCCTAATATAGACAACAACCAAATCATCTTTAATGAGAAGACCAATATTCAATATTCTAAGATTGTATGAGGAACTGTTTCCATGAAAGAAATGATACCTCCTTGGCAATTCTGTGCCGCAAGTCATTTTTTGTAATCTCAAGCCTCTGAATAGCAAGTCTACAAACAATTCACCAAATTCAATTATCAAAACAGATTCACAGAAAAGTAAGGAACAAATCAGATGCAATGAATCAATATTAATAAAGGGTTGCTACAAAATTGAATAACAAATTCTAACAAGCTTATAGTAGACAATTTAAAGCCTTCCTCCAATTCCACTTGAAATGACAAGTTGTGAAACCACTTTCATCATCCTCAGAAGAACCCAGACAAACCCAAAGAATGAGAAAAACAAAATCCACATATTTCTCCAAGCAGAAAATAGATAAAATCAGACCCAATCACTCATTTATTTTGCACATGCAACAATGATTGACTAAAATTAACCCCTAAGCATAAGCTGGTCAATTAGCCAAAATTTTCTCCTGCATTACTGAACATTAAAAGAAGCCTCTTTAGGAGACCCCAAGGACTTCCTAATCTCCCCCCACCTTAGAATCATTTAGTCACTCCAGAAAAGGGTTCACTGTCTCTAACTCCCAGTCATGAAATTCCCTATTAAACGTCAGATCCCAATGAGATTGGACTCATCCACAATGACAATCTGCAACTCTAGCATCTCTGTTCTCAGCAATAGAAAACAAATCCAGATATCTTAATGTCAGCAGTCAAGAACACATCATTCAGCATAGTGAATGCATCCTCTGATTATCTCCCACCATGTAACAAAAGAATTGTGAGGTCACCCTCAACCAAGCACTCCTGATGGTTTCCCATGGCAGAAGCCCAAGTAGGGCCGAGACCAGGTTTGAATACTCCATGCTATCCACCCATTGCTCTCCTCCACAAACTATCATTTACCCTTGTAAAGCACAACCATCATTTTTCAACCAACACTTTAGCACACAAAGCTTCCAACCTATACCTAGTTATGGTCAAACTCCCCACACCCCAATTCACCAAATGCATATTTTTCTCCTCTAACCCTCCCAAATGTGATATCATTGCAATTTCTAAACCATTTAGCACCAAAGCATGCTCATCAAAGTGGCATACAATACACCAAGAGGCTTCATGGGAAACTGTTAATGAAATATGATAATGGCACAACAATCCACTATATTCTTAGTGATTCTTCAAAGTTTGCATTTTTCACTATAAAATGAGCATATATAGCAACATCTGAAACAGGCATGATCATGTAGTGCATATAGTATTAATAATCTTACCCCTGTGCACATATAAATGACTAATTAATTGATCCATGCACAAGTTGATCCAAACATCACCATTCAGACTTTCCAGCCTCAGTTGAAGATTATTTAGTTCTTAAATAGCATAAAATAATGGATTGTTTCACATCTGAGCATTTTATATGCATGCTGCATAAGCAGTATAAAAAGTGTATATACTATTGAGCAAAATATTAACATAGACACGGAATATCTTACTCTTCTTCCCCAGATGAATCAACTGATTCTGTTGATGGTGTCTTTCTAGCCTGCATAAAATAAACATGAATATCAGATGTCTAATATTATATATACACTAAATAGCAATGATCAATTTACCCCCCTGAGTTGTACAGAGTCTTTGGAATCCTCATTGTCTTGTCTCATAGTGTTAATGTCCAGCTGCTTATTTAGTTATAGTTTGGTGTACATTCCACTTACTTTGTCTTCAATCAGGTTATATATATTTGGAAAGATTTCTCATATTCTTACTAGCTATTAATTCATAACAATAAAATTATTGCTTCTGATCATTAAAAATAAAGTGCATTTCAAAGTGCAGCACAGTTGAAACAGAACTTGAACATCGCATGTTCATGTCTCATGCAAACAAACTAATAAAGCTGCTATATATCATGAAACAGTTAACATACTAAGCCTAAGCATTTCCATCCACACAAGAAGTCAGACACTCTATACTTTCGTGGACACTTCTAACAAGCAAAATATGCATGTTGCTCATGTGTGAAAGTAAAATGCATTTCAAGGTTTTGTCATAGTGGTACTAAGCACTAAAAGATTACCATTGGCCCAGTCTCTGATTTCTAATTTATCAAATTGCTAAATGCAACACCATTTAGACCATGGAAACCAACAATTTACACAACAACAACAACAACAATAATAATAAAAAGAATAAGTATTATAACTAAAAATGATAACAATAATAATAGCAATGGCCTAAGAACAATCATAATAAGAAAAGCTTTGGGCTTGTCCAATTTTGTGGTGGAGGGGGATTTTGTTGTTATTATCTCATGAGTGGTTAAAAAGGAAAGAGGTTCATGGAGACTTGATGGGTGCCCACACCAAATATTCAATATCCTTACAGACTTGGAATGCTCCATTCGAAAGGTTCCTCCTCACTTAGCTAATCAAGTGGTGAATGCACTATCTAATGTTTGTTTCAAATGTTGTTTCACTTTTTGCAATCTCTCCCATTTGTTCAGCTATATGGGTCCATGTAAAGGAATCCATTCCCTTGTCTAGATCTAAATTAGTACACTGTGGAAGGATGTCTCTTCCTTTTTAATATTTATAATTAAGAAAAGATCTATTGTTTTTTATCAAATAATAATGATTACAACAATAAAAACAAGGAGAAGAACAATGAGAACAAAAACAAAATAAGAATAGCAATAACAATAAGATAATAACAAAAAATAATGATGATGATGATGATCAATGAATCAGGTTGCCCATGAAAATAAATCACAAATTTCAATGGTAAGACAAGGAAAAGGGTGGGGACTTCAACACCCCAAGGGACAAAGAAGACCAAACAGGCATGAAGGCTCTATAATTACCAAACAGAAAGAAGAGAGAATTAAATGTTACAAATTAAAAGAAAAACTGTCACTGAAAATGTCCAAAATGCTGAGAAAATTAAATGTTACTAATTAAAAGAAAAAGCCTCAGTGAAAATACCTAAAATGCTACAGAAGGAAAAAGGTTAACATGGGAAAGAGAGAGAGAGAGAGAGAGAGAAACCGTGTGCACAATTAAATTTTTAAGGGAAATTTCCTGAACCCTTTCAATCAAACAACCCCTAGTTAATAGAAAGTTATAGAGAAACAGATACAATATCAGTGGATAAAACAACTCAGTTTTTAATATAAAATAGAAGATGGATTGAAAAGAGACAACTACTCACCGTGCTTCTTCCCCAAAATGTTGATCGCTTCCCATTAGGATTTGAGCTTGTAAGTTTACCAACTGCCTTCTCAGCACTTGATTCAAGTCCAGAGACAGGCAGAGGAAGCCCAGGATCCATTGAAGCCAGAATCTCCCCCATTGATCTTTGAGATTCAACAGCTGGTAAAATGCTCGGACTGTCCATCTCATTAATTGGGCTTTCACTTCCTTTATTCTGTTTATCTTGTTGCTCAATAATTTGAATATTCGAGTCCCTAACTGGTTGAGAATCAAGTAAATTTGAATTCACTTCTGAAGCACGATTATCTGTAGGTGATCCAACATCTGAATCATCAACCCCAAATGCCTGCAAGTTTATAAAATGAATGTAAATGTCAATAAAAATTAACAAATACAGTGACAAAAAGCAAAAGATAAAGGAATTGACACACTATCAATTTGCCACCTCTTTTATTCAGTAAGTACAACCACAACTTCATAATTATAGAGATGCAGAAAATACTGGAACAGACCATTACATGCTTGGAAGTATATCTGGAATCCATTTATCCATCGGAACAATATTGGCTGTCAGACCATAGAAACCTCCCTCCCTCACAAGCAAGAAAACATTATAGACACTGAAGCACGCTACCTCTAAAAACCTGAACACCAATGAGGAGGGAGGAAGTTCCCCAAAAACTCAAGAGATGAAGAGGCTCTCCTATTAATCAAGCTATCAGCCTCCCAATTAGCTACTCTAGGCTTCCAAATAAAGAAAACAACATTCCCTGGCATATCCTACACTCAATGATCATAAAGCCACAGTCCTGTCCTTTCTGTGGAAGCTGACGAGGTAACAAACCAATTGCATTCCCCACATCCAGTGAACTCTGGGATCCTCCCCCTTCTGTGGAAGCTTAAGAAGTAATTATCGAAGAGTCCCTCTTCTACCAAGATTTTTTTTTTTTAAGTAAACACACAGAAAAAATATATATTAGAAGAAAGGGCGCCTTAAGGCTGACCCAAAGCATACAGGGGTATACAAGAAGTGCCAAAAAGCAAGAACAAAAAGAAGAGGGGATTAAAAAAATCACCAATCCTCATCTAAAACCCAACCAATCAAAAAAGTTGATTAAAGAAAGAGGTCCTTCATCTATAATTGACTTAGTCCAAAGCCAAAAATTACATACAAAGAATTTTTCATCCTATGAATTGAAAGCTCCTCATTTTCAAAGCAATTCTATTTTTTTCCTTCCAAACCACCCAAAAAAGACATAAGGGGGTTGTCATCCACACCTTACTACGCTTCTTACCCATGTTGATACCATGCCAACCAAGAAGAGTATCTCTAACCGAATAAGGAAGGACCCACATCACTCCTAAAAGAGCAAACAATAACTCTCATAAAACTCTGGCCTTGGTGCAATGAATTAGAATATGATCAATAGACTCTTCTTCCGCACAACAAAGGAAGCATCTATTAGCTAAAGTCCACCCGCTCTTTTTAAGTTGATCCAAGTTAAGACCTTACCCCAAGAGGCTTCCCAAGCAAAAAAAAACCCACTTAGTAGGAACATAAGGACTCCATATGATGCTCTTTGGAAACTGAACAGCACTTCTTGAATCTAGAGCACTATAAAGAGATTTGACAGAACAAAATCATGTCCTTAGTCTCTTTCCAAAGCACCCTATCTTCCAAATTAGGATTAAGTCTCCTTCCTTGTATTGTCACAAGTAGCCTCTCCACCTCCCAATCATTGAAGGGCCTAGAGAACCTAGGACTCCAACCCCCTTCCTCGCCCGTTGAGTCCCACAACTCCACTAGCCGCCACTTTAGAAGCCACTAAGGCATACAAAGAAGGGAGAGAATCACAAAGAGCAATGTTCCCATACCATTTGTCTTTCCAAAATTTCACTCTTCTACCATCCCCCATAGAAAATACAACTTTGTTTTGCAAAAGAGACCCTTTCTTCCTGATTTCCTTCCAAAATCCCACACCAAACCCCTCCCTCACTTCCCTAGTACACCACGCCACTTCTTCCTCCCCAAATTTCCTACTAATAATATGCTTCCAAAGAGACTCTCTTTCATTCGCAAAGCACCAGTTCCACTTACATAAAAGGGCCCTATGGAGAGTAGAAAGACGTTTAACTCCCAAACCACCCTTCCTTTTGTCTGAACAAACGGTATCCCACTGTACAAAATGAGGCTTCCTCTTCAAAACTCCCCCTCCCCCAAAAAAATCCCTTTGAATTTGCTCTAATCTTAATCTAACCACTCTTGAAATACGCAATAAAGACATCAAGTAAATGAGCATACTAGACAAAGTACTGCGAATCAGAGTGATTCTCCCTCTTTTAGAGATAAATTGTCTCTTCCACATGGCAAGCCTTTTCCAAAATCTCTCCTCCACCCCATCCCAAACAGCCACGAACTTGTGCTACGCACCCAATCGAAGCCCCAAGTAAGTTGTAGGGAGCCTCCCCACTTTACAACCAAACTCAAAAGCCAAAGCTTCCATATTCTCTACTCTCCCTACCGGAAAAATTTCACTCTTATCCAAATTGATTCTCAAACCTGAGATGGCTTCAAACCACATCAACTACCAACTTAAATCAGTCATCTGATCTTAGGAAGCCTCGCAAAAAACCAGCATATCATCAGCAAACAACAAAATGAGTGACCAATACTCCATCACCTTCCCTCAGCCACACTTCTCTTGATTTTTGCCTCCAAAAAATCTCCTCCATAAGAGCCCACTTCTTAAAACCCTCTTTTGCTTCCTTTCTAGCTTCCAACTCCTTCATCGATAAAGATCTCAACTTCTCTTGAGAGTCCCAGTAAGACACTTTGTCAAGAGCCAAACTCTTATTCACCCCCACCTTCCCAAAAACATCTTTGTTCCAGATTTTGAAATTGGACTTCAAAGCCTTTAATTTCTCTGCAAGGATAAAGCTGAAGGATTTGCTGAAATTGAAACCTTGTCACCATCTATTCAACATATCCTTAAACCCCTCCTCCTTCGACCACATGTTTTCGAATCGAAAAGGGGTTGGCCCGCTCCTCACCCCTCCCCCATCAAATAGAATGAGAAAGTGATCAGACACCAGCCTGGGAGGAATGCACTGCACCACCCCATTGAAATGGCTTTCCCAATCCTCCGAGACCAAAAACCGATCCAATCTTGACATGGATTGGCTATTCAACCCACCACTCCAGGTAAATGGGCCCCCTTGAAGAGGGAGATCCCTCAAATCTAGATCATCGATCATCTTCGAGAATCTTCTCATAGAAGAAGACACCCTCCCTCCTCTACTATGCTCGCTTGGGAATCTTATCACATTAAAGTCTCCTCCAATGCACCATGGGTCATTCCAAAGCCCACAAATGACCCCTAACTCCTCCTAGAAAAATTTTCTATATCTTTTCATAGTAGGACCATAGACACCTGAAAAAATCCACATGAAACCATCCTCACAATTTCTGAATTGACAGGAAATGGAAAAGAGGCCCACCTCTATCCTTATCGACTCCAAAACTCTGTTATCCCAGAATACTACCACCCCTCTAGCAGCACCCCTAGCATTCAAAGCTCCCCACTCCTAGACTTTGCACCACCACTAAAGACATGTCCTGCATTTTAGTTTCCTATAGACAGACCAAATCCACTTTTTGAGAGTTGATTAAGGCTTTGATTATCTTCCTATTATTTATGTTATTAACCCTTCGAACATTCCAAGATAAGATCTTAATTTTCATTTAAAACATGAAACCCTATCCCCTCCACCTCTGTTCGAACCATTCTCCTTGTTAACCCCATCATAATTAATTGAACATTCTAACTTTTTTAATTCCCATTCAATCCTAATAGTCCTTGAAATTCCCCTCTTCTTGCCTTCATCTCTTCTACTTTTCAGTCTTAAAAGCAATTTTAGGATTTCCCCTTCAACACCTTCTGTCGAAAATCCCAAAGATTTGTTGAACTTCACCAAACAACTATCATCCCAACTACTGCTAGAAACCCCCCTTTCCTACAGTGGCTCATCAAGCGCAAGCCTTCCCCCCCACCCCCTACCCACTCCAATCTCAGCCAAGGACTTTTCCCCCTCTGTCTCCATCACCCACGGACTACCAATAGCCAAAATAACACTCAACGGAGCCTGAAAACCAACATATTTGACGGCAGCCAACCCTCCCAAGCCAGAGGACTCCCCCACCACCAAAGCCAAAACAAACCCAAGGGAAGGAGTAGAAGAGAAGAAATACCGAACCCCCACAAAGTTAAAGGGAGAGGACTCGTACTTGAATGCCTCGCCAACCAACGCTTCATCAGTAATCTCCACTCTAACATTCACCGTGAGCAACTCTAATTCCCTCATAGCCCCTCTGAGAAAGCAAACGAGCCCCTTATCCTTCCTATCTTGAACAAACGAAGCCTCCTCTAGTGCTCTAGCTTCTGTCTCAACAAACGCAGATGAATTAAGAACCCTCACTCCCTCTAACCCCGCTTCTCTGAGCCCAAAGCCCAAACCGAACAGCTCTTTGCAGCCCACTAAAGAGCCCTGAAAAAGAAGAGCCTCTCCTCGAAGCCTGCCAAAGTGCCCTTTAAAAGAAAGGGCCTTGGCTCACTTTCCTCCCAACCTCTTTTTAAAAGAGATTCCGCCCCTTGCGACTGGGTCACCATGTGAACAGGCACACTTCTAACCTCCCCAAGCCCAATTTTGTTCTGGGCCTCCAAATGAACAGACCCACCTTTAAGCTCCTCACGCCCAATAAATTGCCCACCCAATCTATCGACACCCCCCTACTCCATGACCCCTATTCACTAGGCTTCCTTCCCCAACAACTACCTCAGTGCCATTGACAATAACACTGCAGAGGATGCAGAGGAAAAGCCCGCAACACTCTTTAAAAAGCTTCCAGAGGGTGACACGTCTTGTACCCAAACTTGCACCTTGTACTCCATGACCCCTATTCACTAGGCTTCCTTCCCCAACAACTACCTCAGTGCCATTGACAGTACCCTGCAGAGGATGCCGAGGATGCAGAGGAAAAGCCTGCAACACTCTTTGAAAAGCTTCCAGAGGGTGACACATCTTGTACCCCAACCTGCACCTTGGACTGAAACTCCTTTTCCAACAAGCTTCCACTACACACGGCGCATGGTCTTCCCCCACCAGCTTCATCTTCGTCCACTAAAACACCTACCCCAAGATATCTTCCCGCCGGCACCACTTGAGAAAACCAAGGCGGGGTTTCCCACCATAGTTGAATGGAGAAACTCCCCGACCCAACCACAATCTGAACAGAGCTAGGCAAATCCCTATCAAACAACTTCACCAAAATTCTAGCCCATTGCAACTCTGCCATAAAAGTCGTATTCTCATCCACTCCAATGAAACCTCCACAACCATCTCATATCAATTTAAACAGCTCGCAACTCCAAAGATGAAGAGGGATACCCGCCACCCTCACCCAAGCCTCATTAGAGATGGCTCCATTACAAAAGCACCCCCCTCCACGTTCCATTTTTCCAAAAATAAAACATTCTCCTTAACTCTCCTCTTGCCTCTGGCTAAGACTCGCTCAACCTCACTTAACAACTCAAACTCAAATAGCAGAAGTCCTCTTCCCAACACAGCTATGTTCAACTCCCTTTGAGGAGCCAATGGTGATAAGCCCAACTCTTTAGAAAATCCAACCCAAGGAAAGGAATAGAGAAGTTTTCCCACCGACGCACTAAACAGCGAGCCAACTGTTCCAATCTTCCTTGCATCTCCCTCCTCCCCAACTCCAACCAGACTTTGTCTTCTAACCTACCCGTTTTTTATTTTTCAACATCCGCAAAAGTCCTTAGTTCCAACTCTTTTTCTTCCTAAACACCTCAAGGGATCAAGAATCCTTTAAGCCTCCAGAGGGAACCACCCTAGTCTCTCTCAACTTCTCCGCCAAGATATTCCAGCCTCCAATCAACCCCTTCCCTTCTAGAAAAATTAGAAAAAATCTTTTTGCCTCTAAATCATGAACAGAGCAAAGAAGAAATCTTCCCGCCTCATTTGAGTGACACTCCAGCCTATACTTCCTTCCCCCCCTCCTCCCAAACAAGGGACTAACTTCTATCGTCACTCCCTCTACAGCAAGTCTCAACTCCATCCAGCAAACTACTAAGGCTTGCATCCCCAAATCTGATCCAAGAAGATAGCCTCTGCATCTCTCCCAAATGCACCCTCTCAACTTCCCTCCTATGTTGTCAACCAAAAGCTCAAAAGATTTGGACTCCACAGCAAACCATCTTCTTCCACCCCTGGGGCCTTCCTTCATCTCCATTTTTTATCCAATTCAGAATCTGTCTCTCATCCTCTTCTACCAACATACTTCCTAAAACCAACAATAGAGCCTCCTTTAAATTCCTCAAGTAATGATAGTAAGTTTTAACAACCCTCCCACATCCAGCCAGCTTTAAAGCAAGACTTCCTTGAGATCTCTGAAAAAGTCCCCAATTCCCAAGCTACCCATATTACCCAGAAAGCAACCATCAGACTAAAGTTTGATATAAACAATGGGAGGAACCTGTTAAAAGATTGTGGTTTTTCTCCCTAAAAGAATGAACGTCATTCCCCTATATATAGAGATCAAACCAATGGGATAGTTACTCGCCCAGGTCTCAATGGCCCATCAATTCTTAAATCATCATTCTTACACACATGCACACACATACATACACAAATATATATATATATATATATATATATATATATAGAGAGAGAGAGAGAGAGAGAGAGAGAAAGAGGAAACCTTATAGTCATAAAGATCACTGCCAGCATAACCACTGCTTTCACTCAATTTGCCACTGTGCACACGTTCAGGATCATCTTCAGTGTCTGGATCAACTTCATTTTCTGCATCATGGTAACCATTGTCTCTCATGTCTATGTTTTCATCATCTGTTGAATCTTCACTCCCACTGTTTTCAATCCGAGAATCTGCTGAAATAGAGCATCTGTGTAGATTGTCATCCTGAAAGAACAAATGACAACAAAGCACCACATAAACAACAGCAAAATAGAGTACCTCCTAAATAATACAATAACGATAAAGATCAACAAGAATGTAAAAGCTGGCATCACAAAATGAGGGAAAGCATGCAGCTACTTGTACTTGCGAGGGCATATAAAACATAAAGTAGGTGAAGACTCAATACTAAAACATAGAAACAGAAGCATCATCACAACTGCAGAAAAAATCAGCATTGCCAAAATTCTCTAAATTTCAATGTTATAGTCATGTGAATTTGCATATGAATTAAGATTTTGTTAAGAGTCAAAAACTTGTTATTCCTCATTTTCTCTTGCAGAATAAAATCAGCATGGCACCAGTATGATAATTGTTCATATTTTCCGACCTTCAATAGAAAACTGCAGCATATTCAATTATCAATAAAGAATAGTATCACAAAGAAAAGGATACTTCTTCCTGGCTCTTCAACATTCTAATAGCAAACAACAAACCAACCCAACCATATAATCACAGCAAAGCAAAAACTAGCAAGATTTTCCCCACTAATAATTATCATAATCCATCAACGCTCATTACGCCAGATGTGGAAGTTGATAAGAAAAAGATGGGAAGTTTGAGGTGAGCAATGAGACAAGAATCAAATTTGGCAAGATGTGTGATGTGGTGGTGTTCATTTAAAGGACTCTTTTCCATCTCTATCCTCCTTTGCAACTTCCAAGGAGGCATGAGTGGATGATGTTCAAGAGGTAGAGGGTGGGTTAGTCATGTGGAACCCGTGCTTCTTAAGACATTTTCAAGATTGGAAGATGGATAAAGTTGAGGAGCTTCTTCAGAAGCTATACATGTTAGGAAGAAGCAGCGGAAATGACAAAATGGTGTGGGGTTAAGCTTAAAATAAGGAGAGGGGTTTTTTTTGCTTTTTTATTTTTATTTTTTATCAGTAAGTAATATGTGTATTGCAAAAGAGGCGCTAAAGAAGTGACTCAAATAGATACAGTGTAGAACAACTCACCCCTTACGAAAGAACCCAAGCCACTAAGAAAGCACAAAAAAACCCTCTCCCTTAACGCATACACACCCATTCAATAAAATCTATTCAAATCTAGTAAGTAATATGTGTTTTGCTTTTTTTTTTTTTTCTTTTTTGCTTTTATCCTTCTTGCCTACATTGAGCATTTATTGTATGCTTTGTGTATACTGTATTGCACCTCCATTTAGGAGCCTTTAATATATTTTTTCATTTATCTATTAAAAAATTAAAAAATCTATAAAAATCTATAAAATAAATAAAAATAAAAAACCTCCTCTATGCCTTTTTGAACAATTTGGAAGGAACGCAACTGAAAATTTGAAGGGGTGTGATACACAAATCAATCTCTTAACAATTCTCTTATATCGAATCTTTATATGTGGTCTAGAGAGTATATATATATATATATATATATATATATATATCTAGGCAATAAAAAAGAATATATTAATAGTGTTCTAGAAAGGGCACACAAAGTACAGACGATGTATACACTATGTACCTAAAGGCTAATCAAGGAAAGAGAAATGTAAATACATATGTTCTTATTTGCCTACCAAAAAATGCTTTTTTTTATAGATAAAAAAAAAATTTAAAAAGGGCCGCTAAAATAGCAACTCAAGGTATACAAAACATATATAGCTACCACCAACAAACACCACAATAAACCTAAGTTACAAAATAAGAATGAATTTAAGCCAACCCACCATCACCAAAGGCCCAACCAATCTAGAAAACTAAAAAGAGTTAAAGGAACATCATTTATACACCCTTTTGCTTATGACCAAAGAAAACAAACAAAAGAACTTTTTAAACTTTGGATTAAAAGTTCTTCCTCCTCAAAGGCAATTTTATTTCTTGTCTTTCAAACTATCCAAAACAAGCATAATGGACCACCTCTCCACACCTTCCTACGCTTCTTGTCCACAAATGAACCATGTCACCGTAACAGAGTCTCTCTAACTGACGATGGCAACATCCAAGACACCCCAAAAAGGGCAAAAAGCAACTCCCACAAGACTCTTGTCTTTACACAATGGACAAGGAGATGGTTTATAAATTCTTCCTCAACATGACATAGAAAACATCTATTCGCCAAAAACCACCCCCTTTCCTGGACTTGATCAAATGCGAAGATTTTTCCTCAAGTCACCTCCCAAGCGAAGAAGCTAACCCTAGGTTACACCCACGCCTTCCATATGTTGCTCCAAGGAAAAGAGATCAATATCCTCGACTCTAAACCAGTATAGAGCGACTTCACAGTGAACTTCCCGTTCCTTGTCTCCATCCAAAGCACCCTATGTTCATCATCCTATGTACCCTCATTCCATCTAACTATGAAAGAAACCTCTCCACACTTCCCAATCATTGAGGGGTCTAGAGAAACACAGGCTCCAGCCCCCCTCCCCAAGGACAGAAGAATCCCACACATCCTCCACCCATGCATCCTTTGAACTTGCTAAGGCAAATAAGAACGGAAAAGAGTTACACAACAAAACATTCCCACACCACTTATCCTTCTAGAATTAGACCCTCTACTCATTACCCACCAAGGAGATTGTTGAATATAATGAATTTATAGTGTACAATCTTTCTTTTTTAATATAGGTCACATGTATGGTAGTTAGGACTCCTAGCCTTGTATATATATATTTTCTTAATTGTAAGTAGACACAATGAATGAAAATCAAGGTTTTCTTCTCTCTCTCTCTTAACATGGTATCAGAGCCAAGGGAGAAAACCTAATTCTTTCCAGTTTCCCCGTGTCATCAATTCCGGGAAACCTTCCTGTGACCATGTTTCATTCCGGCCACCTTCCCCAGACCCCAAAGCTTTCCGATCGGTAGAATCGTCGTCAGAAAACATTCACCGCCGGCGACTTTTCCGACGACGTCTTTTTCCCACACCGCAAGGAGCGCCTGGAGGAGATCTCCAATTTTTCCCAAAGCACCGGAGCCAAAAAACCACCCACGCGCATTTTTCCGGCCGACGACTGCATCTTACGCTCCGGCGCGTGAGCCACTTTCTAGCGACGCGCTTCCTCCTCCAGCCTCGCCTGATGCCGACTAGCCACCCTTCATACATGTTTCTGCCATCCGAGCCCTGCACGTGCCTCTTTTGGGGTTCTTTTGCCTCCGCCGGCCCTCCGAACAATTTTTCCGGCGTCCTCCGGCTATTTTTTCTCAACCCTAATCCTTGCACGTGCCTTGGGAAGTGTTCTTCTACCTTTCCGGTGGTGCCACGGTTGTTTTTCTTTTCCATTTGGTCTCTCACACGGGTGATTCTTCGATTTTTCCTTCTTCGGCCGCATCTGAAGCCATATTAGGGCTCTCTTCGATCCAAATATACTTCATTCTCCAGATAAGTGGATATGGCTACTAAAACTTCCATTTTTCCTCTGTCATATCTGGATCTCCTATGATTACTTCGGAGAAATTGGTTGGCAGTGAAAATTATCTTTCTTGATCTGCCTCTGTTGAACTTTGGTTTATGGGACAAGGATATGAGGATCACTTGGTTACACAGGAGGCAGATATCCCTGAGGTTGAGCGCGTACAGTGGAGAAAGATAGATGCCCAGTTATGTAGTGTATTATGGCAATCCGTTGATCCTAAGATCCTTCTTCATCTTCGGGCTTACAAAACTTGTTTTAAATTTTGGACTCAGGCCAAAGGATTATACACGAATGATATCCAGCGTCTTTATAAGGTGGCTTCTGCTATTGTCCATATTAGCCAACAGGACTTGGATCTATCTACTTATATTGGCCAGATTGCCTCTCTTAAGGAGGAGTTCTTGACTGTGATGCCTCCTTCTCCTGATGTTGGGGCTCAACAAACATAGCTTGATAAGTTCTTCATGGTCCTTACTCTTATTGGCCTCCGTCCGGATCTTGAGCCTGTCCGCCATCAAATTCCTGGTAATTCATCAGTTCCGTCCTTAGATGATGTGTTTGCTCACCTCGTTCGTATCTCATCCACTCAGACTTTGCCATCTGATAGCATTTCAGATTCTTCTATGTTAGTTTCTCACACTACCTCTCGAGGAGGACGCAGTGGTAACCGAGGTAGAGGCCAACGTCCTCATTGCACCTATTGCAATAAACTGGCCACACTCGCGATCGTTGCTATCAGTTACATGGACGGCCTCCTCGCACTGCCCATGTGGCCCAGTCCTCTGATTCTCAGTTGCCTCAGCCTCCAAGCTCCTCCGCATCTCAGGCATCTCAGGCTTCTGTTGCCTCTGTTGCCTAGCCTGGTAATGCTTCTGCCTACCTTACCCACACATCTTCTCTTGGACCCTGGATTCTAGATTCTAGAGCTTCTAATCACCTATCTGGTAATAAAGATCTTTTCTCCTCTATTACTACTACCTTTGATTTACCTACTGTTACCTTAGCTAATGGTTCTCAAACTGTAGCTAAAGGTATTGGTTTGGCCCTTCCTCTGCCTTCTCTACCTCTCACTTCTGTCCTTTATACTCCTGAATATCCTTTTAATCTTATTTTCATTAGCAAAATCACTTGTACTCTTAATTGCTCTATTACCTTTTCTGATAAATTTGTGACCTTGCAGAACCGGAGTACGGGGAAGACGATTGGCATAGGATGTGAGTCTCAAGGCCTCTATCACCTCACCTCGGATTCATCTCCTACAGTTTGCATTTCTACTGATGCTCCTCTCCTCATTCACAGTCGTTTGGGCCACCGTAGTCTCTCCAAGTTCCAGAAGATGGTCCCTCGTTTTTCCACTTTGTCGTCGCTTTTGTGTGAATCATGTCAGCTTGGGAAACATACTCGTGTCTCGTTCCCAAAGCGTTTGAATAATCGGGCAAAGTCTCCTTTTGAGCTTGTCCACACTGATGTTTGAGGTCCTTGTCAGACTGCGTCTACTTTAGGATTTCAATATTTTGTCACTTTCATTGATGACTATTCTCGATGTACTTGGTTATTTTTAATGAAAAATCGAGCTGAGTTATTCTCTATCTTCCAAAAATTTTATGCTGAAATCCAGACCCAGTTCAATATTTCTATTCGTGTGTTACGCAGTGATAATGCCAGGGAATATTTTTCAGCTCCATTTACTTCATTTATGTCTCATAATGGGATTCTTCATTAGTCTTCTTGTGCTCATACTCCTCAACAAAATGGGGTAGTTGAACGCAAGAATCGATATCTTGTTGAGACAGCTCGTACTATCCTCCTCCATAGTAATGTTCCTTTTCGTTTTTGGGGGGACGTTGTTCTTACCGCTTGTTATTTAATTAATCGTATGCCCTCCTCTGTTTTACATGATCAGATTCCTCATTTCCTTCTCTTCCCTGACCAACCACTTTATTTCCTTCATCCTCGTGTCTTTAGTTGTACTTGTTTTGTTCATATTCTCACTCCTGGACAGGACAAGCTTTCCGCCAAAGCCATGAAGTGCCTCTTCTTGGGATATTCCACACTTCAGAAGGGTTATCGCTGTTGTTCCCTTGAGACTCATCAATACTTTATCTCCGCTGATGTCACTTTCTTTGAGGACTCACCATTCTTTTCCACCACTTCTGAGTCTCTTCCTGTTTCTGAAGTCTTGCCCCTTCCCATTGTCTCCCCATCTGATGTTATGCCTCCTCGACCACTTCAAGTTTATCATCATCGCCCTCGTGTCGCTGCTCCTCTCCCTTTTGCTGAGGCACCTACTGACTCACTTCCTATCCCTTCGGCTTCTCCTACCTCGGCTCTGCCTTCTCCTGATGATTTACCCATTGCTATTCGGAAAGGTACTCGCTCTACTTGTAATCCTCATCCTATTTACAATTTTTTGAGTTATCATCGATTATCTTCACCCTATTCTGCTTTTGTTTCTGCTATATCCTCTGTTTCTCTTCCAAAGAGCACCCATGAAGTTCTTTCCCATCCAGGCTAGCAACAGGCAATGGTGCATGAAATGGATGTTCTGCACTCTAATGGCACTTGGGATCTTGTTGTTTTACCCTCTGGTAAATCTACAGTTGGCTGTCGTTGGGTCTATGCAGTTAAGGTTGGTCCTGATGGTCAGGTTGATCGCCTTAAGGCCCGCTTAGTTGCTAAAGGCTATACTCAGGTTTATGGTTCTGATTATGGTGACACATTCTCCCATGTTGCCAAGATTGCTTCTGTCCGCTTGCTTCTCTCCATGGCTGCTATGTGTTCTTGGCCTCTTTATCAGTTGGATATTAAAAATGTCTTCCTTCATGGTGATCTTGCTGAGGAAGTTTATATGGAGCAACCTCCAGGTTTTGTTACTCAGGGGGAGTCTGGTTTAGTGTGCAGGTTACGTCGTTCTCTATATGGCTTGAAAGAATCTCCTCGAGCATAGTTTGGCCGTTTTAGTTCTGTTGTTCAAGAGTTTGGCATGCTTCGCAGTACAGCAGACCATTCAATTTTCTATCATCATAACTCCTTGGGGCAGTGTATTTATCTGGTTGTTTATGTGGACGACATCGTCATTACAGGCAGTGATCAGGATGGTATTCAAAAACTAAAGCAACATCTTTTTACCCACTTTCAAACCAAAGACTTGGGGAAACTCAAGTATTTCTTGGAAATTGAGATAGCTCCATCCAGTTCTGGTGTGGTCCTTTCCCAAAGGAAGTATGCTTTAGACATCCTGGAAGAAACTGGTATGTTAGACTGTAAACCGATAGACACACCTATGGATCCGAATGTCAAACTTGTACCAGGACAGGGGGAGCCTTTAGGAGACCCTGGGAGATATCGACGGCTCGTAGGTAAATTGAACTATCTCACCATTACTCGTCCAAACATTTCTTTTCCTGTGAGTGTTGTTAGTCAATTCCTACAGTCACCATGTGATAGCCATTGGGATGCCGTAATCCGCATTCTTCGATATATCAAAAGTACACCAGGCCAAGGTATGTTATACGAGAACAGAGGTCATACTCAGATTGTTGGTTACACAGATGCAGATTGGGTTGGCTCACCCACAGATAGACGTTCCACTTCGGGGTACTGTGTTTTTATTGAAGGTAATCTAATATCTTGGAAGAGTAAGAAACAAGATGTACTGGCCAGATCTAGTGCTAAAGCTGAGTATCGAGCTATGGCTTTGGCAACATGTGAACTCATATGGTTGAGACATCTTTTTCGAGAGTTGAGATTTGGAAAGGATGAACAGATGAAACTCATCTGTGATAACCAGGCCGCATTACATATTGCATCCAATCCAGTCTTTCATGAAAGGACCAAACATATTGAAGTTGACTGTCACTTCATTCGAGAGAAGATCGCATCAGGATGTGTTGCTACAAGTTTTGTTAATTCAAATGATCAACTAGCAGACATCTTCACTAAATCTCTCAGAGGTCCTAGGATTAAATACATTTGTAACAAGCTTGGTGCATATGACGTATATGCTCCAGCTTGAGGGGGAGTGTTGAATATAATGAATTTATAGTGTACAATCTTTCCTTTTTAATATAGGTCACATGTATGGTAGTTAGGACTCCTAGCCTTGTATATATATATTTTCTTAATTGTAAGTAGACACAATGACTGAGAATCAAGGTTTTCTTCTCTCTCTCTCTTAACAGAGATCATACTACTCACAAAACCCTACTCCTTCCTTATGACTTTCCAAACACCAACACAAAACCCCTCCCTCATCTCCCTGGAACACCACCACACTTCCTCTTCCCTGTACTTCCCACTAATAACACAATTCCAAAGGGCCCCTTTCTCAATAGCAAAGAGCCAATTCCACTTGCTCAAAAGAGCCTTATTGAGTGTGGAAAGACGTTTCACAACCAAGCCCCCTTTCCTCTTGTCAAGGCAAACTATATCCCACCACACTAGACGTGTTTTCCGCTCAAGAGTCCCACCACCCCAAAGAAAGTCCCTTTGAATCTACTCCAATCTCAATCTAACTAGCATTTGGATGCGCAACAAGGACATAAAATAAATGAACAAACTAGACAAGGTGCTTCAAATAAGTGTAATTCTCCCTCCTTTGAAGATATATTGTCTCTTCCACATGACCAATCTTTTTTTAAACCTCTCTTCCACACCATCCCAAACCGCCATAAACTTAAATGGGGCACCCAACGGGAGGCCTAAATAAAAGGAAGGAAGCCCACCCACCTTACAACCAAGCTCAAAAGCCAAGTGCTCAATATCGTTCATCTCTCCCATTGGAATTAACTCACTTTTATCCAAATTTATTTTCAACCCCAATATGGTCTCAAACCACATAAGTAACCAACTTAGATACGGCATTTACTCCTCAAAGGCTTCACAAAAGACTAGGGCGTCATCCGCAAACAACAAATGGGAAATATTCACCCCTTCTCCACCCTTGCCCCTCACTTGGCAGCCCTTCAAGAAACCCCCACTGACTGCCCTTCTTATCAAACAACTAAGCACCTCAATAGGGCTTGATTCGTTTGGTTGTTTTTTGAGGGTTGGTAGCTTTGTATACTTCCTGTATGCCTTGAGGCTGTTGGCCGTTTTATATATATCATTTGCTTATCAAAAAAAAAAAATAGCCACAACAAATAAGTAGGGTGAAAAGGGATCCCCCCAATCTTAAGCCTCTAGAGCTCTGAAAGAAACCAATTGGAGTACAGTTGAACAAAACAAAGAAGCTTGTTCATGAGATACACCTTTTCATCCATCTAATCCACCTTTCACCAGAACCCTTCTTATGCAAAACCGAAAGCAAAAAAGCTCAATCCAAATGAATATAAGCTTTTTCTATGTCAAGCTAGCATAGAATGCCACAACGATTATTTTTCAAAATGGATTCAATGGCCTCATTAGCAATAAGTGAGGCATCCAAAATTTGTCTCCTCTCCACAAAAGCATTTTGAGCCTCTAAGATCACTTTTCCAACCACTTTTTTGAGTTTATTGGCTAACACCTTGGCCAACCACTTGTATAGTCCACCAACCAAGCTAATTGGTCTAAAATCCCTTAAATTCTCTGCACCCACCGCCAAAACGGTCAAAAGAGGAAAAGAAAACATTGAAACAGACAAGACTAAAACAACCTTAACAAGAGCCCAACCAATCAACAAAACTAACTAAAGTTAAAGGATAATCATTTATAAACGACTTTGTCTCTAACCAAAGGGAATAAACAAAAGAATATTTTAGTCTCTGGATCAAAAGCAATTCTTTGTCATCTAACAAATTAATTAAGTGTATACATCAATTACGATAAATAATCAAAATACTAAAATCAATAGTTAAAAAAATGTTCTAAAGTTTATTAAAAAAAAAAAAGTTTATGAAAGAAATTCAAAGGAATTTATCAAACAAATTTTTAAAAAATAGGAATAAATTTCACTAAAAAAAATGTTAAATAATATTAGCAATTTTTTTTAACAAAAATTTTAAAGAATTCAATAATTTATATGGTAAAATTTGGGATTTTTTCAAATAACTAAATATAAATCAATTAAAAGTTATGAAGCCTTTTATTCAATAATTATCTCTCATATAAGGCATCACAATCACTAAAATTTGAAGTAAAATATAAGTAGCATCACAATCGCTAAAAACCCCTCCAAGTAAAATATAAGTAATTTATTTATTTTTTATCATAAAATATAAGTAGTTTATGAAAGTTTGATAGTTATTCTTTATAATTCAATGTATCCTATTAAGTCATATTGTCTCTTATGCTTAAAATTAAATAAGACTAATTTTATCAAAAATCAAGTAGTATAAAATTTAATATATTTTAAAATTTAAACTAACCAGCCATTAAGAAACTTATTAAATAAAATATCAAATACAAAATTACAAAAAAAAATTAATTTTATTTGAAAAATCATAATTTAAAAAAACATTCAAATACATTAGGATAACGAAAAATGTATTAGGATGATGATCAAATGAAAATAAAATTTAAAAAAAAAAAAACAAATAAGTATGAATATTAAATAGATTTTATAAAATATTTTATTTGTATTTTAAATTTTATTAAAATCTTAATATAGAGAGTAAGTGTTATATCTTGTCAATAATATTTAGTTATAACTTTAGGGGGGGACTTGAAAGGTTGCTCCGTTATGTGTATTCTAGACCATATGGAGGGAGAGAAATAGGAGAGTCTTCAATGATTGTGAATGCTTAGATCAAACAATTTAAAATTCTTTTTTGAACCTTTTTTGGGATTGGATAAATTGTATATTAGAGACGGTTCTTTGTCAATGTTAGAATTTGTAGATTGGTTACGCTTTATGTACAATGCGTATGCTGGTTTCTGTGCCTTCGTCCTACTTTTTTGGGTCTTTTGCTTGCTTTGTATACATCATGTATACCTTCTTTTATCATTAATACATTTTCTTTATCAATCAAAAAATAAATAAATTTAGGGGGGCAGAATTTTCATTCTACTATTCTTTCTTTAAAAAAAAAATATATATGAAATATAAGGATTTTTTTTTTTTTTTTTTTGAATCACCACTGTGCCAAACCCACCCCCACCTCCATTCATGCTCCCCAACACAACAACCAAAGTTTTGTTGGGTTTTAGGTTTACCATTTGTGTTGAAACAACATAGGCTATGAAGCTAGAAGAATTTTGATCATAGGAAGGGTATGGGCCTATTAATTAATGGGAATGAGGATCTTTGATTTCCACTACAAAACAAGCTCTGTGTTTTTCCTCCCTTTTTTGGTGTGTCTTGTTGGCTGATTGATTTATTGCTAATAAGTTAGATGTTATTTGGTGTTCTCCTTACCATATATAATTAGCAAATTCATAGAAAGCATTTAAATCAATATTCTTTCTAATATGTATTTAATAGAATCTTTGAGGGGTTGAAGACTTGTTGAAGACTTGTTGCAGAAACAGACTCTTGGTGGAAGTGTGTTATTCCTAAGAAGTTTGGGGAGGAAGGAGGTTGGACTTTGGGGGTACTTAGTGAAGGTTACGGATTAGGCTTTTCGAGGGCCATCAGAAAAAATTGGAAGATTTTTAAAAGCAAAGTATGCTTCATTATTGGGAATAGGAGGAGAGTCAAGTTTTGGCTGGACAAGAGGTGTGGCAACACCTTGCTAAAAGAGTCTTTCCCCACCTTGTTTGTTGTCACCAATTCCAAGAATTCATGGGTAGCAGATATGTGGCAGTTGATTTTTTTTCATTATTTGGGTTGCAGCGGGTGATGCATTCTTCAATTAGATTGATGTTGCTAAGCTAGAATGAGGTTCAAATAGGAAAAAAGTAGAAGAAAGCTTGGTTAGCTGCTCCTTTGTGTCTTTTTTGAATCATTTGGCATGAAAGAAATCGGAGGACTTTTGAAGATGTGGAAACCTTAGATCAATAGCTTAAATCCTCTTTTATGCTTTCCTTTTTGGATAATGTTAGGCATCATATAGAAGGAAATACTACACCTATGATCGATTTTATTGATTGGTTTAGGAGCTAAGTAGTTGTAAGCAGGTGGTATTTCCCCTTTGTTTGCCCTCCTTTTTTTGTTCTTTTCACTTGGCTCCCTTTGTATACGTACGTTAGCTAGCTTTAGCCCTTCCTCTATCAATAATAATATTTTTTTGTGTGCTTATCAAAAAATAATAATAATAATAAACAGACCACAGGATAGAGAGAATCTTACATCGAAAATGTTCTCATACTCCTCCAAAAGAGTCGTAATGATGGCTTGAGCATTATTAGCAGCATTTGCAGCAGCAAGAAGCTGGGCAGAGCTATCACCATTCATGTCAAAGTCATCCTCCAGCTCGCATTCACCAGCTAAAAGAGGGCGCAACAACAAGGGTGCCATGCAAGCAGCAACAGCAGGAGGAGTCATCCGATTCTCAGAAGCATGAGAAGAAATTGCATGCATCATCTTGAGAATTCTGAAAAAGACGAAACAAAATTAAGAACTGGAATTGAGTACAAGAGAAGGAATTGCCAAAAAGTTGAGATTAGAAATTACAAAGGATATTCACTAAAAAGATGAACTTCTGAAGCAATCTTTAAGCCACAATAACCAGAAAGGATGCTTCCATGCTTCCAGATGCACAAATTGTTTTATTAGGAAATTACTGGATATCAGCAGATCAAATGTTGTGATTATGTCATCAACAACAGCTAACTTGATATCCAAACCCAACCAATCAGATACCTCACCATGGGGAAAAAAATTATGTAACTCTATCCTGACTTGTCAGAACAAAATTAAGTTTCTCTCCAAAGAACTCAATTTTTAACCACAGACAAAGTTTAAGGAGGTAAACAATCAAATAAGTAATGTGGTGACTATTAAAAATCAAACAGCAGTTATGATTTATGCATTCTCTTGGCCAGCAGGCAGTGGAGAGGCAACTGAAGCTGAGATTTTAGCTTTTGCCGAAGGGCTTGAGAAAGGAATCTGCCATGGGTTTTAAGAATTATCATTTAAGGGATTCCTCAATCGTTAAACCTCGACCACCATGGGGAGAAGAGGCCCTTGATCGTATGATCATTGGATAGGATAAATACAGACATGGACATCACCTTCCAGTGGAGATCAAGATTGTGAAGGGGCAGGGTGATGTTAATGTTGACGGTTAACCATCTCTTTTCTTCTTTAAAAGATTTCTCATAATCTGTAACATACACCTTTGTTCTTGTCATAGATTTTTCTTTTCTTCACTAAGAAAGAAACCCCTAATGCTTCATCTTAGGATTAAAGTTAAACCCCCCAGAAGGCAACTTATACCCAAAATCTGATCCCACCTGCCCTAAAACCAAGCCTGACAAACATAAATTCTTTTTCATCTGAATACTTATAACAGCAGATAGTTTGAAATCAAATTGAATGATCCATAAACCGAACAACAATCTAAAAAAAAACAAACTTGATTATGGTTTCTTCAGCTATCTCTTCCCCCTTCTGCCCTCCTGCAATGGGATCTCCAATAATGGAAATTGGGGCATAATCAAATTATTTCTAGGAAACAGCCCATACTATTATTTTGTTTTATTCTCTTTTTTTTTATTATTAGGCAAAAAGCATGTAATTTAGGTATTCCACAATATTATAATTTATTTGAAGTGTTCATTTCTGTATTTATTAAATAAAAACTACTTTTTTACAAAAAGACCTAGTGTTTTAAACACATGCATGCTTTGCTTTGAACTCTGCTATATCCTAACTCTGGTCATATCAGACAGCCAGCTGTGTCCAGCATATGTTGAGAACAAACCCATGATGCATGAGTTTGGGTGCAGGAGTTTGGTGTTAGGTGTTGATATATGTCTAGGTGTTTGATCTTTTATGCCTCCAAAATTTTTTTTTTTTTTTTTTTTTTGACCTAGGAACCTTCCATGGCCATGCCCTTACACCTCCAAACCTTTGATAAAAACCCCCTCTCTTTTATCTTTTATCCAAGTCTTATCTTTCGTGTCTAAGCATTCTTATTGAAGTATACTTTCCAACTAACGTTCTCTTTCTTTAATATAACCATTTTCCAAAAGAGTTGAAATTTAAAAAAATAAAAATAATTAAGATCAATGAGTCATATCCAAAACAAAATGAGAGTGTCTAACATGGACCCCACACCCTTATCGTGTCAACACAAGTGTGTTGGGTCTAGTTGATTTTTGCTTTGCTTGGTGTATAATGGGTGATGCACTCTTCAGTAAGGGGGTTCTCTTAAGCTGGAGCAGATCTTTTGTTGGGGAAAAAAATGATTTTGAAGGTTGCTCCATTATACGTGTTCTAGACCATATGGAGGGAGAGAAAAAGGAGAGTCTTCGATAATTGTGAAATCTTAGACCAAACAATTAAAAATTCTTTCTTGAACCTTTTTTGTGATTAGATAAGATTGTATATCTACAATCAGGGACAGTTCTTTGTCATTATTAGAATTTGTGGAGTAGGTAGGCTCTTTGTAGGGCACGGTTGCTGGTTTTTGTGTCCCCTCACCTTTTTTTGCTCTTTTGGTTGGAATTGTATACATTATGTATACTCTTTCTTCTCTTCAATACGTTTACACTTATCCAAAAAGAAAAGTATGCTGAGTCCAGTTGGAGAATCCAGGTACCAAAGGTACAAAAACATCCTTAGGAAGAAGTATTTATGTTTTAGAACGGATGGTGGTTGAACACTAGTGCAAAAAGTACCAGAAGCATTTGGGAAAGTATCACTTGTACAACCTTTTGGTGTAGCTGGGAGGAGATATCTACGATATTTCTAAAGCTGAGGAGCTCTGGGTTTTTAAGTTGACATGGCTCTTATTTTATAGACTGTGTGAAACATGGAGGAAGCCACCTCAGAACAGTTTTTTTTTTTTTCTTCGAGTCCTTAAATTTGTAGTTTTGGCTACATCCCTTCTTTCTTTTCCTCTTGGTTTTCAATAAAATGTTCTTTCATCAAAAAGTAAATTCTCATAGACATTTCCAAGGTCAATCACAGGCAGCAGGATATTGGTAGCTCAAAGTAATTCTTCATGAACCATTCACTTCAAGCCTTATATCATTCTAAGGAAAAGAAAAAGTAATGAAAAAAAAACAAAACAGAACAGCTATCAGACGAGTCAGGCGATATTTTCATGGATTTGAAAAAGGGAAATTCAAAATGCAGGCATCAACAAAGTTATCATTGACAGGGATAGCTCAATGCCATAAACTAGATTAGATAAAACCTAGGAAGCCATTGGAACTTCTAAAATCTTCTGGAATAACCTATAGACATTACTAGATCACTCAAATGATCAATCAATCTAGAAATGCTTATAGGCTCTTATAATAGAGAGCTATTCTTTTATGCAGTCCATAAAAGAAAAAAATTCACATATGGGCTTTTTTGCAAAAAGTAGAGTGCATATTCCAGAGGATTTATTTGGAGACAATATCATTTGTTAATAGGAGTGCGACATACTTTAGAGGACTTCTCCAAGGAATTAATATCATTTGTTGATAGGAATGCGACATACTTTAGAGGACTTCTCCAAGGATTATACACCTCTTTGATTTATGGCAAGGTCAAGGCCCAAGCTTAGCATTTGGCATTTCCTTTTTCTCGTGCAGGTAGTTCTTATTAAGTGTTTTTTCTTTAGGCACTTGGTTCTCATGCAGATAACTCTTATCAAGTCTTTTCTTTTTTCTTCCTTTGATGTAACTCTAGTGGATCTTTTTTTCGATATATAAAAAGAAAGATGGTAACTCTAGTGGATCTCACATCCTTGTCAATTTCTCTTCCCTTTTTTCTTCATTTTTTTTTTTTTTTTTTGAGACAGAAACAACAGATTTATGTCATTTTCTCATTTTTCGCAAAACCTTATCACAAAAAGGGATTGAAAAGCAAGAAACTTGACACATGGGATCTTACAAGAGTAAATTTTATAGCAAAAAAGCACAACCACCATACGGGACAGAATTTCTACCAAAACAGTCAGATCAGACGATTTAGACCACTTCTCTATTACCTCAACCTTTTTAGAGTATAACAGTGTACATACATCATTCAAGTACTATATCGTGTGGCCAAAAAGGTATGACATCACATAAAAGAATATTGACAAACAAATTATAAGTAAAAGATGCAAAAAAGGGAAATTGGGGGTGAAGACAAGCCATATCACTTGAGAGAGAGAGAGAGAGAGAGAGTACCTTTGTAATAAACGCCGGTTTGGTTCAGGAAATGTCTCTAATATTGCAGAACGCATCGCACTAACTCTAGCATCCTTCCGATCAATTTCTTAACCAGTGACACAGCAAAGCAACAGTATCAGCATTTAAGCATGCATGCAAAATGTAATCAACTAAAATATGATAGCCAATAGACCTACATGCCTGAAAATAAGAAAGGAAATTAAGGATTGAGATACAGAGTGTGACCAAAAAGCTTAACATGATGCAGCTTCTAGGCCTCCAACACAAATTGATTGGACTCAAATGATAGAAAGACAAAAACACTTTGGGGGATCATTTAATCAACAGCATAAACATAAAGCTCAAAAGTTTAGATACCTACGTGCACATATATAATTTGTTTATGGATCTATAGAACTTGACATGATGCTAAACTTTAGTTGAGGATCCAACCAAAAAAGAATGGTGACAAAAATACAAGATCATCAACACAGCAGTCTCAAACAATAAAAACTATAAAACAGCTTCCAGAGCCCAATACAGTATCCCACATGATTAAATACAAGGATGAGATGTAAACAAATATGGCATGCAGGAAGTATACAAGGACCATGCAATGGACCTAGTATAGTGTAAGAGAAGTTAAAAACAGTTTTTGGAATCGACCTGTAAAAAAAGAAAAAAGATAGACGTGTAAAACAAATAAATTTCTACATACAATGATACAAAAACTACCTGATATAACTTTGTTAATAAGAAAAGATCCACTGCTGTTGTATGTACATATATAAAGCCACAGAGAGAGAGAAAGAAAGAAATCTGACTTACTATAAGCTTCCAGCAATGCAGTGCAGCATGACGCTGGAACTGGAGATGAGGGCAGCTCCCGTAGAACATGCTGCAGATCATATAGCTTGGTGAATACTGGACTAATTGGGGATCAAAGAGAATCATTGATCTAACAATTACAATGACATCAAGTATCCAAAAGAGTACCTTAACACAGTCACCAACAACATGAGCATCCTCATCAGCACCAAATTCAGTTTTTCCTAAAACAAGCATGGGAAATACCTCAGTTTAAAAGCATATGTAATAAGCTCTTATGCAAACATATTACAGCAAAAAAAAATTCAACTAAACCACAAGTACATTTTAAACGTTTTGCCAATTCAATAAGAAGACTAGAAAAGAAATGTCAACTTGAAGAGACAGATACCTTGTTCATATTCTTGAACTCTGCGATCTACTTCCTCAACATCTGCAGACTGTCGCAAAATTCCTTCTACTTTGATTCCTATCCAAAAAATGATATCAATTAGAAGAAATGTTGAATGTATCTCTCATGCTACTGTTTAAGCTTCCAACTTTTCCACGATAAGGTCTGGTTGGCAATCAAAATAAACAGTTATCACACAGATATACACCCTCTATGATCTTTACAGGTAATAGAATACAAAGAAGCTATTCATTTTTTAGCTGCATAGCTCACTTCCACTTCTAATAATATCAAGTGATATTCAATTAAATGAACCACATATTAAATCCAATATATCGATTTCTATATTCTTCCAGAGCACTAAATATGATTCCAATGAAACATATTCCATTGATGAGTAACCCATGACATCAATAATCTTCTTGGAAGCACATATTAAATCCAATATATCCATTTGTATATTCTTCAAGCGCACTAAATATGATTCTAGTGGAACATTATCCATTGATGAGTAGCTCATAACATTAATAATCTTCCTAGAAAACATAAATAAATGATTGACAGGAAAAACATTATCATTCAGATAAATGAAAACATTATCCATTGTTGTGGTTGCATCATTCAGATACCAATGATGCAACCACGACAAAAAATCACGTGCCAGGAAAGCCAAAATTCTGGAGAAGAAAAAAAGAATAAAATACAGAGACAAAAACTGTCAAAAGTGGGAACCACTAATAAGGAGTTCACTACTAAAGTCGTTACTCATCACCGATGCACAGAGAGAGTGGTGTCAAAGCAATTCAACACTAGCCAATTTAAAAGACCTTTGGAACCACCTGATTGACCTGAATTTCTAGGAAGACGTGGAGCAAAATTGATCTTTTCAACAATATTCAAGTTGTGGAAAGTTAATCCAGATCCAATCAAACCTCAACTTCACAACATGATAAGCCTTTATTTTTCTTTTGACTTTAATTTCCTTGGGTTTTCTCCTTTAATACTTGTATTCTTCTATTGATCTCCCCTGGTTTAGAAAAAAATTAACTTCAATAACATGACAGATCATCATTGTTTAGTGCCCAGACTGGACTTCATGACCATGAACATTTGATGAGTATTTTTTCCAAGTAACTAAATTTATCTTCAATTGCACAGAACATGGCATATGCAACTAGGTTTTTTTTATTTTAAAATTTTTTAAAAAAATTAAATTTTATAGGCAACATATGCCACTAGCTGTAGATAATAACAGAACAAAAAATGATATACAAATGTTAACTACATTTATGGTGCTTTTTAGTCATTCTCTTTTTTCACTTCTTCATTAACATGGTTGAAACTTGAAAGCATGAATAACACATTTAGAATTAAAATTATAAAAATATAACCCAAATCATAATTCTATATCAACTTGAAGATTATTAGCAGTTTCAAAATTGATGTTAACAAGATCATGATAATGGCACAAAATCAACCAATCATGCTTCAGCCCATTGGATCACTGAATCTTCTTGAAAGGAGCTAGGGTTCACCAAAGAAAACAAGAGAAAATATTTAATAAACTTAAACCCAACCCAGAATCATAAGCCTTTTGCACAAGCAAGAAGACTAATGAGCCATGACTAGCCCCATCAAACAATTTTCATGGGCTGCTAAGCTGGATCTTTATTATACAGCCAGTAACACAAAGAGTAATCTGTTTTAATTTTTAGAAAAAAATTTACTAACCAGAATGGTACAGATGACAACAATCATAATGGTAACCATGAGAAAGTAACAGATTAGAAAAGGAAAAAAAAACAAAACAAAACAAAAACTCACTAAAGAAATAACATGTCTATCAACTCTCAAAATAACAAAACAAAAAATGAGAAAACCAAACCACAAGAATGTTAAACACTCCTATGCAAAAAGTAAAAATATAGCTTCAGTCTCCACGAGAAATATGAAAGATAACCAAAGGTTATGACAAAGCTCTGAGATACAGAATCCCAATCAAGATTGACAACAAAACTTACCAAACTTTTCCAGAAATCGAAGAGCTTTCTCAAGGAAGGACGGACCTCCATCTATATCTTCTAATGCAAGCAAAATTGGCCGCCCAACAACCAAAGATTTAACAGTACGCTTATCCCTCCCTGAATGCATGTGCAAAATCTAGTGAATATCAATATAAAAAGAAAGCCCGGGAACCTAAATATAGAGAGAGGCACAAACACTGACAGAAAGACCCTTCCATTGTATCACTTGTGTCATTCCGAAAAATCCCATTGTGACCCATAACAAGGGCAGCACTTGGTGCTTGGGCAAGAGCTTGTTCTAGAGCCGTCTTCCATCCATACAAATCCTCTGATGACTCAGCCTGAAATTTAGTAAGGTCAAAAGGTCAATAATTAAGATTACGTGGCACAACAAAATTGGAAAGGAAGATAATGAAAATTATATTCTGTGCAAGAAAGAAACACAAATTAAAACAGATGGCGACAGACAATAAGCACCTTAAGGGTAAACGCTCGCCCATCACGCCCATCAGGAAACAATACTGTTAAGAGTTTTTTGTCTTCTCTAACAACAACACTGCAAATTAAAGTAACAACTATCATCCAAATTGATTAAAAAGCTAATCCAAGACAACACACAATGATTGTGCATACCTCCCTGAATTGTTCAAGTCAATACCCCCTAAAGTCAAATTTACTTCACCACCTCTCTGCGGCAGAGCATTCTACATAACAACCAAAATAATTAGCATTTGCCATTATCTATTAATCATCCAATATTATAACTGAGTCAATCATGACAAACTCCTATTGCACCTTAAGCAAATGACCAACTTACTAATAATTTACCCAAAACTGGAAAATATCTTTCGACCACACAAACAGTGCCATCCTAACATCATGAAATTACCAACAAATAGAACCAATGGAAAAATCATCATGTTATGTTGTTATGATTAAGGTATTAGTCCATTAGATAAGTGGGCAACATGACTACACATTGATGCCTTACATGATCAGACATGTCACATAAGGAACTATGATCATAGGAAAAGACAAAATTAGCAATGTTCAAGCACTAATGATGACCTCATTTAACATTTGGCAAATAGCAACATCTAAAATTACTTAACAGTATTCTTACATTTCTTAGAGAGAAAAAGAGTCCAACGCATGTTCCAACCTTCTTTTCTTCTTATTGCATATTAAATGAGAGGACTAAGGCAAAAAAATCAGGGAAACCCTGATGTATGCCTTTTATCAACCTTCATCATGGTTTTCATTCATTTTTATTTATTTCTTGGACAGAAAATGACATTTAACTAATGGGTAAAAGTCTTAAAAAAAATAAAATAAAATAAAATTAATTAATTAATTAATTAAATAAATAGAAAGTACTACTCTTCAGGCCAAGAGACCAAAGGAACTTGAAACCAAGAGACCAAAAGAAAAGGAACTTGGAACCAACAAACGCCCAATAGGACACTAAAAGAAACACAAAATTTGGGACAGATGGGTTCCCCAATAAAAGATAATGCCATTGACTCCCATTGATTAGCCAACAATCCCTACCTTTGCAGCTGACCCAGGCATCAAGCAAAGGAGCACCATGCACCCCTCAAAAGGTCGACAATCTTTCAAGCCCAAGGATCCAATTTCCAAGATCCCCTCTTACCCTAACATACCAACATCTTTTTTTGATGGATAAACCTTTTTTTGGTCCCCATTGAGACTCAAGCCTGGAACCTCCCATAACCCCACCCCAACCACTTACTTGAGCCAGGCCTCAAGGCCCTAAAACACCAATATCAAACAACAATTATCTCCCACTGGCAGGTTTTTAAAGCCCAAATAGGATTCCTGGAAACTCTCTCTTAACCGACCATGACATCTTATAAATGATCCACAAGCCTCCACTTACCCTCAAAAGCCTGACATTTCTCTCAGTACAGATTAATCAGAGATCGAAAAGACAGCCCCTTGCCAAAGCACTCTCCCATTAGATCTTTTCCCCAAAAGCCCACAAGGCAAGAGTGATCATATCTACAACCTCTCTAGGGACCCCAAGAAATGCTATCCAAAGAGAATAGCCTAGAGCTCGAGCTGAGTGGAACTGGGCAGGCAAAGATAGGAGAAGTGGGATGATTTCCAACCCCCAAGATAAGGTAGAGATAAGGATAAAGAATGCAAAATGGAAGGTTCTCAACAAAATCATTCTATTTGTGTCATAGCATCTCTTTTCCTACATAAAACAGTATGGAGATCCCCTCCCCCACCAAACTAACCCCAACACAAAAGTTTGTTTCTGTGTTTAGAAAGCAACTAGGGAGAAGATCCTTTTGGATCACCTCCTCCCCCACCCAAACCCCAAGGGCCAAAACATCCCAAATAAAGCTTTCTCTTTGTTTGGGAAGCAACTTCTTTTTTTTTTTTGATCGGTAAATGAGATTTGTATTAAAAACGACAAAAAGAGCAAACCAAAGTACACACGATATATACAGTGGCAACCAAAAAGCACCAAAAAAAAAAAAAAGAGGTGGTGGGGGAAAGCCTTTTAAAGTTTATTCAAGGAAGAAAGGGAAGACCTAAGTAAACTTTAAGTAGGATTAATATTAATTAGAATTGAATTGGGATTGGTATTTATTGAAGTCTAATTAGGATTAGCTAGTTGAGTTATAATATAATTAGAATTTGAGTCATGATAGGTTATTAGAGTCCTAGTAGACTTTGAATGTTATAATTAGAATTAGAATCATAATAGGTTATTAGAGTTCTAATAGACTTTAAATTTCTTAGAGAAACGTATAAATAGGTTAATCAATGTAAATCAAAGGGATGAATTGATATGAATAATATTATGTTTTCTTTCATTGCAAGGTTGCAACTCTCAATGGCGAGACTCCATTGATTTTCTTCTAGGTGAGACTCCTAGAAGGCCTTAGTGAGACTCTAAAGGTTTCCATCTTTTCTTCATTGTTTCTTCTTTCCCTCTATTTCTTATCTTATAATTTTCTCTACCATAAAATTTATTCTTTGTTCCTCTCCTTACACATTAAAAAATAAAACCCTAGTCCACCTACCCTTGAGTGTAGGCAACCATCCTAGGGTTGTCCTACATCAAGAGGAGAAGACAAAACGATACTCCCTCCCTCAAACCGACCCCAACCAATCAATGAAATCTACTATGGACATCAATCTTTCACCTATAAACAGTTTCATCCAAGTTAACAAGTTACACAAAAACAAGTATTTCAACCTTTGGATTGGGAATTCCACATTCTAAAAAGATCTTCTATTTCTCTCTTTCCAAATAGTCCAGAAGAGGTATAAAGGAGCTATCCTCCAAACCTTTTTTCGCTTTCTTCCAACAAATGAATTATGCCAACCTAGCAAAGTCTCTCTAACTATGAACTGCATCACCCAAAAAATTCTAAAGAGAGAGAATAATAGCTCCCACAACACCATTGCCTTGTCACAATGCAAAAGGATGTGGTCAATAAACTCCTCATGAGATAGACATAAGAAACAACAGTTGGCCAAAGACCACCCCCTCCTTTGAAGCTAGTCAAGAGTTAAAGCTTTTCCCCAAATCACCTCCCAAGCAAAAAAGCACACCTTAGGATACCCTCTTCTACCACTTTATCTTGAAGTCTTGCCAAAAAACATTCCACAATAACAATCTCCCAATCATTTAGGGGTCTCAGGAAGTTAGGATTTCAACCACCCCCCTCATTAGAAAGCTGCCACAACTCCATCACCCAATCATCTTTAGAGTTAGAAAGAGCAAATAAAGAGGGAAAAGAAACATTTAACGGCTCGTCCCCGCACCACTTATCTTTCCAAAACTTTATCCGTTTCCCATTGCCCACCGAAAAGGACAATTTAGAACTAATTACATCCCACAACTTTCTTATGGTCTTCCATAAACCAACACCATAGCCTCCCCTCACTTCCTTAGAGCACCAATCCCCTTCCAAATTCCCATATTTACCACTAATGATTTGTCTCCAAAAGGCCTCCCTTTCTGAAGCAAAGCGTCAAATCCACTTACAAAGGAGGGCCTTATTAAGCAAGTGAAGGTGCCTAACACCTAGGCCCCCCACCCTTCTGTCGGAGCAAACGGTATCCCACTTCATTAGATGAGTAAGGTCCCACCTCCCCATAGGAAGTCCCTTTGGATTTTTTCCAACCTTAACCGTGCAATCCTTGGCGTCCGAAAAAGAGACAAAAAGTAGATTGGCAAGTTGTTTGGGAAGCAACTTGAAAGAAGGTTCTTTCAGACCATTTTATGCCAAAAAGCAAGGCATTAGCCAATTGGATGTTTTTGTATAAGCATAAAGAAAAATCAGCTATCCATTTATTCATCTGTTGTAGGAAGGCATGGAATTATGATCTTTATCATTCTCAACTTCTGGTATGCATGGCTGTCGTTTCAGTCGATTAAGATTAGTTTGAGTGGTTAGCATAGAGCAATTGTAAGGTTAAGATATCCAATCAAAAAAAAAAATTGTAAGGTTAAGATAGGGAAAGCATGGCTTCTATTCTCTGCAATGAAATAATGTTTGCTGGCTTAAAGCATCCAAATCCCAGTTGAAATTTTTTTATGAATTTTTTAGTGAGTGATCCAGTAGATCAGTAGAAGATGTAAGCCTTCCTTTTCTAGATCTGATTATTGTGTCAGGTGGTACATAAGATGAAAGCAACCTTTTTCTTTGACCTTTTTTCATTCCGTGTCCCATCATTTTGGTGCTCACTTCATTACATCTTATTTACTTATCAAGAAAGAAAAAAGGTAAGAGATAAATCATAAATAATCATTTTTTCTAAGTAACAGTAATGTAAAAACAAATGGAAAATGCACTACTAATTATGTCTAATGGTGAATGAAATTGACTAAGATGATAATATATGAAAGGCGGTCAGCATCCCAAGGTTTGGGTCCCCATGGAGAGTCTAAAGGGTCGGCCATGGAAGGTTCCTTGGTTATCAAAAAGAAAAAGTAGAAGTGGAGTCAAAGCAAGCATACCTGTAATTTTTTGTAGTTTCTAGTTCAACAATCAAATCATAGAACCACATAAACAACCCCTTATACACAGTAACTAAGAGAATTGATAAGTATTATTTTGAGGCCCCAGTGGTACTTACAGGATCACTCTTAAAGAAAACCAATGAAGTGCGTGTCAGGATAAACCAGCGCTTCTTCCAAGACTTCCAACCTATTCCTGCAATTTAAATTAATATTCATGACCAATATTATAAAGGCAAATCTTAAAAATTTCCCATGATCTCTTAGGCATGGGAAAATGGTGTGATTAAATTTAAATTAGTGTTCCAAAAACTTCACAAATTGGCAGGATCCTAAATGCAGTAGAAGACGAATTCAATATTTTACAAGAAGATGGAGGAGCTAAGTGGTAAAAAGGTAGTTGTCTGCAAAACACTAGTTCAGAAGATTGACCACACCATTTACTATAAATGTAAAGAAAACGTTCAAACAAGGAAAAAAAATATTCAAACACAAGTTAAGAAGGTCAATCACATGCTGTTTGTAAGGAAGAAAACAAAACAGATAATAGAAAAAAATCACACTGAAATGGTACAAGAAAAGTCTTCAACTGGCAAGAGAATCAAAGCAAGTGCGGGTTATTTATAAAAGAAAATCCTTCATATTCTACTACAATGAAGGTGTAAAAGAAATTTACTCAAATAAACCGCTCTCACGCCTCTGCTAATGTATTCTACTTCATTGGAGAAAATTTATCCACAATCCACACAGATGGAAAGACAAGCACTGTTAGGTATAACTGACTTTGGGACTGAGTGCATCTTGCTTATAATAGCATATCTTCATAATCTCCTACTTTCTACCCCAAAGGATCAATAATGCTGCATCTAAACCATACTTGTATTTGAAACTTCTAAGGGGCTGTTACAAAGTCCTAATCCTACCTTTTACCACCTGTACCTGAATCAATAGCTGATAAACTTATCATCAAACGCCCAATATAAAGAAGATTTCTTCAAAGGTTAAGGTTCATCATTCTCTTTCCATCAATGACAAGATTGACAATAATGACTAACCAGAGGAGGAAATGGAAAGAGAACTCTTGCCAAGAGTACGTAACACTTCTCAATAAGAGATTTCTTTAAACTAAACTTGGAAATTCCTTTTTCTTTTTTGCTGCCCAGGAAGTTTGGTGTGATCCAGGGAACAATGGCAACTGTACTAACAGAAAGGAATTGAGTCCAAGGAAGGTGAGATATATTTCAAGTTAAAACACAAAAAGAAGAGGCTACAAGAGAAGACTATAACAGGGCACCAAAAGATGCCCCCCAAAACCCCAACTGAAGCCCAATAGAAACCTAGCACTCTCCTCCTAAAGTAGACAAATGCTCAACAGGGAAGAAATCCCTAAGAAAAACCTCTAGGGTTGGCTCCTCAATTGCCAAGCTATCCAGCAATCTAGCTTGTCAATCTGGGTGACCAAGCAAGGTGGCACCCAGCTCTCTAACGAGGAACAATCTTTCAAATCTGAAGGTCCAATTTCTATAGTTCCTCTTTCCATGAAACAACCACAAGAAAACAATGGTCAAATCCCCCACCATGTGAAAGTTATTAACATCCCGCAAGGATGCTTAAACCAAACCTTCCCACAAACCAAGAGCACAAGCATCCACTTCAATGACCAAACTAAATCTAACTAGTTTAGAAAAAGCTCTAACCATCAATATGTCCCTGCCCTTTGTAAAAAGCTCTAACCACCAAGCCCATAAAATCTCAAAATATTCCACCAATTTTGCATTGTGCATACTACCTATATACACAGATATGCCCCCTTTCTTTGGTACTCTTCAGATACTCTATTTGTTTAGCAAAAACAAAATACTCCACCAATCTTTAGTTTTGCTTGATTCCCCAAACAATGACCATCCAAATTAAGTTTAAGATCCATCCTCAAGCAAGAGGTCCACTCAACTCTAGATGTAGTTGTCTTCCTTGAGTGATTGCACTCCTTAGGCCTGGCTCAAATGATTAGAGGTTGGGGAGGGTTTATGGGTCATTCCAGGTTCAAGTCCCGACAGCAAGAAAAATTTACCTATGAAAAAAAAATGCAGATGAATACCCTCAAACTCTTCAAACCATAATAGTGAGGTAGCATGCAGAATTCCACAGGACATCTATGATCCTCTATCTAACCTCAAAGTTTTGGCATTCCCCTTATTGCTCAAGAAATTGGCATGCATTGCTCCTTGTCACAGTATCAGCCCCCCAGGTTTCATCCCAAAAGCCCAAAATGCTATTATTAGCAATTTTGTCATACTTCTAGAACAAACGCAAGAGTTATATGCCAAATCAAACAACATCAGCTACAAACACAGTGCAATCAGATGGTGGATGAAGAGTAACCAGCCCTTTTTCTACATCCAAAACAAAGAATGCAACCCGCAAGACCAATGGCTTTATAAGGTCTCCTAAAAAACCATATAAATTCATCTTTTTATTAGCCAAAAACCATGCAAACACTAATTTTTTGGAGAAACTTTAGACTTCCAGACGAAATTAACCTGAAAAATGTTAACAACCTATCACTCTTCAAAAGGGCAAGATAAAACGGCCTTGATGAAAACAGACTGGATGGGCAAGAGCTCAACAACCATAATCAGTTAAAATAAGAGATATAAAGATGTTCCTTTTTTCAGAAACAAGAAATTCATTGAAATGACTCCATTGTGGTAAAATTCAGCAAACCCTCTTAGGGTTCACAAGCACCCTTGCTAGAATGCTAAGGAAAACAGACCAGAGGCTGATGCTACCCATCTGAAGAATGTATCCTTTAATCTCATCCCTTTCAAACAATCTCTCTAACCAAGTTGTCCTCTCCTCCAAGGTAGGAGATCAATTCAGTCCTTCAACTCTCCTAGTCTCATCATTAACAGTGAATCCCCATTATTTCTCTTTTATGTGAGATCCTAGAAAGCTAGTGAGTTTCAATGCTCTTATTTTATTTTTGCTGCTATTGTGTGCGCTGCAAAGAAGACAACCAATCCTCAATGTCAACTTTATCCCTAAACCACTAGGCTTTGATCACTCCTAGTCTCATCATTAATAATGAATCCCCCATGATTTCTCTTCTATGTGAGATCCTAGAAGGCTTCAGTGAGTTTCAATGCTCTTATTTTATTTTTGCAGCTACTGTGTGAGCTGCAAAGAAGCCAACCAGTCCTCAATGTTAACTTCATCCCTAAACCACTAGGCTTCGATCACAAACCTGAACCGTACCTTCACTCCCAAATTCTGAAGTTAGATCAATAATCCTTGCTTCCTGTCTAGAAATTCCAGCAACATTTTCTTTTTCATTTCAATTTATAAAACACCATAAGTCAGAGACAACATAAACCTTATTTCATCCATAAAATCTAATTCTATTTTCCCTCAACCAAAAATCCAAAGCCCTACTGAGCCATTATTCGACTATAGCAGAGTTCTTAAATGTTGCCCTACAACATAAGCTATTTCCTTCTTCCACTGCCCAACAATCTTCGACTGAACCAACCTTTCTTCCCTTAATTTGAACTAAATCAATGACAAGCAATACCAGTCCATGTTTCCCACAAGGAAAATTCTTGCAAGTGGAAGATTTTGAACAACTAAAAGTAACAGCACAAGAATTAAATAATTTTACTACGTAGAGCCAGATTCCTGATTCCCACAGCCCTATCATGAATTAGGAAGCATTTTTTGGTTTATTACTTTAAGCAGATGCATTTTTTAAAATATCAAACTCCAAAAAATAAATGTGCTCTTGTTTAGCAGATTGAATGACATACCTCGTTAATCATCTTTGGGTGACAAAAAAGTGACTCAAATTTCAGATTTCTACTGAGCAAAAAGCAGGTTGTGTGACTTCATTTGACATGTTTTTGTCATGACATATAAGTATTAAAATCAATTTAACAAAACTTTTCATCTAACAGAATTATTCATATTGATTTTTTATCTTTTTCCATTTTCAATTAATTCAAAATTGCTTGCATAGAAAAATTAATTTTAACATTCTGATAAAGAGTTGCATGAAATTATGTATTATCTACTATAACATCCACCTAACAACACTCACTTGAAGAGCAAAAGCCATCAGCAGTTATTGAGAGTAAGCATGATTTTTTACTGAATTGGCATTAGCACTGTCCAGCATGAATGATGAATCTCATAGCAGAAAAGACATTGTGCAATGCAAGAATCTTTTTGTAAGATTCCGTTGTAAGATTAGTCCCCTAAAAGGATCTAAGACTTTATTACATTGAAAAAGCAAGTTCCCAAGTGGGTGTTGGGAAAATTGATGAGCATAGTGGACTAACACATGACAAAAAGAACCCTGATAAAAAGAAGAAATCTAGCAGGAAGAAGCAAAAATATTTTTCTACCTTTTGAAGATATGAAAAGCGGTCCACTCTTGAAAACCTGCCAATTATTGCATATGTTAGAAACCCAAGAAAAAAATATTTACCCAGCACTGAAGGAGGCGGACTTGCACATTAAGAACATTAAGAATTAAAAGTACGGGAAAAAAAACACATCAAAACAGATACGTGATTATAGAATCCAGATACTTTTCCATAGGTAAAGAAACAGAAGAAGAATGTTTTAGTTTCCAAAAAAAACTAAATTATTTATAAATAAATAAATAAAAAAAAAACCTAAACATCAGAAATTAGTTAGCCGTTAACATGGTACCCAAATAAGCACATTCAGATGTGCATGGGTTTCACCAGTTGATATTGGCATGTGATCTTCCGTGTTATGACACTTCACAAGGTTATCGATCTCTCAGCAGCTCTATGAGGTACATAGATTCTGTATAGAACTTTCAGTGATGACCATTGAATTTTCCAAAGCCCGCTAAAGAATGTAGGAATTTGATAGTACAAGGGCTAAAACCCCTTCGGATTTAGTGCAAGAACCCACAACAGAACAAAATTTTTTGAAAGCTGGAAAGGAGAATCAAGTGCAAACCAAATTTTTGAAAGGTTCAATAAAATTCCTGCATTTTCCTTGGAGTTATTTCTACAACTCCATTTTCTTCTCTTTTCCTAATTCTAATAGGAAAAAGAAAAAACTTCTTACGTCCACTAAAAACATCCCAATCTTCACAGAATCTTGGCCCGTCCGCTAAAAGACATCCCAAATTTCAGGAAAACTTCACTAACAATTCAGAATCCTCAAACCAGTAGTTGCTTTTGCCCTATTGACTTGAATAAAGAATTCCAACAATTGAATTTTTTAGAGCCCAATTTCCTACTCACGTAAATGCCAAAATGCAAAAGATCACAAAATACACTCAGGTAATCAACCACAACCACCTGAAATGGTTCAGCGATCTTTACATTTTTCCTCCCTTTTCAAAACTAAAACATGAATTCCTCAACTTTCATTTTTCCTCACATTTCCCAGCAACCAAACATACACTGAAAACCAAATGCATCTCCACATCACTCTAAAAACAAGATCCTCAAACCCCAAATTGAACACAAATCCAACACCACCCCCACCCCCACCCAACAAAACAACAACAACCCTACCGTAGTGGACGGTCCGATCCGAGGCCGCTCCAATGCCGCCAAAGACGCCGACATCTCCAAACCAAAACACTGAAACTCCTACATCCACAACCCCCAAAATGCCGAGCATTTCAAGCCAACGAAATGGTCCATTGATCGGAGAACCCACCCGAAGCACGTGAACCTCGTTGCTCCGGTGAGAGACCCGCCGGATCTGAAAGCAGCGGCTTCCGGAAAACGCTAGGGTTTGGTTTTTTGGAATAGATAAAAGAGACAAATGATGATGAAAGATGTAGCACAACTTCCCTCTTTGTTTTTGGCCAGTAGATTAGGTAGAGAGCAATAGTGGTTGTGGAAGTCAGTCATATGGTAATAATCTTCATTCTCTGTTTTGCTTTTCACCTACTCTCCTGTTTTCATCGTTGAGTCACAAATTTTCGGCTACTCTCCACTGAATTCTAGTCCATTCAATCCCACCTAGTCCACACCCTCAAATCCATGGCTTTGACCGTCGCTTTAATTGTGTGCATGTTGAATTTGGTAAAATCTTAGGGATCATTTCACAATTTTTAACCAAATCAGTTATTATCACTTCATTAATACTAATGAAAAATAACGAAACCACCCATGTTATAAAATTAATAACCTTCACATGTATTAGGAAAAATGAAGTTAATATTCTTCACAATTTCTAGATCGTAATCCTCGATTCAATCTATCGGGTCGGTGGTATTTATTTTTTACCTAATTTTAAATAAAATTTAAAATTAAATAATACTAATAGGGTTAAGTATTAAGTTGTTTGTTTGAAAGTTGAACTTGGATATTTTAAAATTTTATTATTTTATTTAAAATATGAAAATATGTATAAAATATATAATGAAATAAATTTTTACTTTTTTATTTTTGTTTATATAATATGATGAATTTATCATTTTTATTTAGTTATTAAAATAAATTTAAATATTGAAATTTGAGTTTATAATAATCATTTATATTAAATTAATAACTAATAATGCATTTTATGAGTTTCATACATATTTAACTTATTTATTAATAGATATTAGTAAGACTCGATTTGATAATTATTTTATGAAACTGGTTCTAAAAAATGGTTTTTGAAAATTGTTTTATAATTTTTTTTTACAATAAAAGTTTATTAAAAAAGATTTAAATATTTTTAAGTATGTTTAAAAAATAAATTTTTTATTTAATTTTTTATTTTTAATCATTTCATATATTTTATATAGTTATTTTTAAAAATAGACTTTAAGAAAATAGTGAAAACAAAATATTTTATGAAAACATTATATTTTATGTTTTTAAAAGTATAAAATGGAAAACAGTTTTTGATTTTTAAAACCCATCCACACGCATAACATGGGTTAAAAATTTTCAACACATATAAGCTAGTTTGGTTATAATGATGATAGGATATGTTTATTATTAAATGATATCATATCATTCGATAGAATATGATTTCTAATGGGATATGATATCATTTTATATGCATATCTTATGGACATGATATTTTAAGATAGTATATCAAATGAAATACACTATATTATATTAAATTATATTTAATTTTAAAATTTGATAAAAAAAAACATGAAATATATATTATTTACAATGTTTTAAATAAAAATTATATCACATTTAAATATTTTCTATTTTAAAAATTGAAAATTTTGTTATTTTTAACAATATTCATAATTAAAATATTTAAATTTAAAAAAATTATATTATGTTATTTAATATATAAAAATAATTTATATATTATATATTAATATTATTTTATAAAATATTTTTTTAGTTTTTCTTTTTTAATCATAAATTTAATTTATAATAAAAAAAATATTTTATAAAATGAATATATTAGAAAATAAAATTTTGATACATGAAATATGTACATCATATATTTTACCATAAGATTAGCATATCTCGTATGAAAGGGATAAAAAATATAAGGTGGATAATATATTTTATCACTTATCTTATCACATATGATTGAACATAAAATACGATATAATATCTCGTTTTTTCTATTCTATCCATGGTACATGTTATATTGGGCGAACCAAACATAGTCTTAATGTATAACCCTTATTAATATTACAAATTAATATTACATGGTATGGTTGGTTGGTTACGGGTCTTATGACATATTGAGTGGAGTGCGATACAGGGGATTGTTCCCTTTGGAGAGGCGCATTATTTACTGTCGTTCGAAGCGAAAAATACCCAACCAAAGAGCGACGTGAATAATTTTTTAAACAAGCACAACGACCACGCGCTAGTAGTATGAGGCTTTCATGTGATGTGAGCGCGTAGGGACAAAAGCGAGTGGGTCCACTTTTCGTGTTTACCTATTTAAGAGGTAAGCGGTCAATTGATGTTCTGTAAATTTGTCCACAAGGGTAAAAACAAGAATAAAGTGGGAAGAATGGCCTGTCTTTTGGGGATTCGGTTACCGGTGTGACCTGTCAAAGTGCTGGAGAAGGTTGGTCCCGTGATAACTCCATTTATTTGTTTGTTTTTTCGTCGGTATTGTATTTTTTCTAATTTGGAAAATCATTTTTATATTAAATAATTAGAATGAAATTTAAATTAAAAATGTATGGATAAAAAGTTAAGAATCGAAGTATTTATCATTTAAAAAAAAATTATTAATAATAATTTAACACTAAAATATTTATTATTTTAAATTATAATTTTCAAAATAATATGATGTGAAATACCATGAAAATTATTAATTATCTTATTTATATATCCTAAATAAGAAGGCTAAGGATCCGTTTGGTCATGTTTTATAAAAATTGTTTTTAAGTTAAAAAATAAAAACAGTATTTAAAAATAAGTTTTAAAAAATATGGTTAAATGAGTTTATATTTTTCTTTTATTTTTAAAACTTAATGAAAACAACTTCTATTTGTTCTCTAAAAATTATTTTTTTATTTCACTTCGTTTCTAAAAATTGTTTTAAAATAAAGATTAAATAGTGTTATAATTTTATTTTTTTTAAAGTTTGGCCTTAACTATTTGAAATGAAAAAAAATTAAAAAATAAAATAAAGACAAAATCCTTTTAAAAAAAAAAGGGACATTTTTTAAGATAAAAAATGTTACAATAAGGAAAATAATGAAATTTAATCTCATAAAATGAAATCATGTGTTACTTGTGTAATTTAAAAATGGTTTTCTATTTTTAAAAACATCAAATTGTTTTTAAATTTTTTTAATATTGTTGGGTTGTTACTTTCTATAAATAATTTAAAAAAAAACAAAGTGAAATAGAGAATAATTTTTAGGAGAACATAAAAATGTTTTTAAAACTTGATAACACCATTTGGTTGTCATTTTCTAAAAAAAAAATTAAACAAAATTAAATAATGAATAACTTTTAAAGAATAAATAGGAGTTGTTTTAACCTATTTTTAAAAAATAAAATAAAAATATGAGTTAGTTTAACTATGTTTTTGAAAATTTATTCTTAAAAACTATTTTTAAGTTAAAAAATAAAAAATAATTTTTAAAAACAAGTTTTAGAAAATATGACCAAATAGACTTAGGTGGTATTTGTTTTTTTTACTTAATTCTAAACATAACCTTAATACCTAATAGTGTTAAATATTATGTTGTTTATTTTTGTACTATTTTATTTATATCAAGTATTAAAAAAAACTAATATGTTATTTTTTCTATTTAGAAAAAGTTATGTGATATTTTTTTTTTTACTTTTTGTTGAAATTAATTTATTTTCATAATTTAGATTGTTTGTTTTTCTATTTTTTCATAACTTATTATAAATTTTTTACTAAATAAAAAAAGACAAAATATATAGTTTTTTCTAAATATAAAAAATAACATATTAGTTTTTTTATACTTTTTAATACTTAATAGAAATAAAATATTAAAAAAAAACAATTAAGCATTAAGGTTATAAATAAGTAAAAAAACAAATATCACCTTATATATTTTGACTTTTTCTATTTAATAAAAAATTTATAATAAGTCATGAAAAAGTAGAAAAACAAACAACTTAAATTCTGAAAACAAATTTTTCAATAAAAAACCAAAAAAAACAAACATCACCTTAATATTTTATTATGAATTTTGTTTAATTTATTAATGATAAGCATTGGCATATTTACAATATTTAACCATCATTTTTGCTGTAAAAAAATGGAATCAAATGTATAAAGAGTCACATCACTATCACCGCCACGGTTCACTCATCATCGTATTATCACCGTCAATGGGGTGGTGGAAAAGTGAACCATACCACTAGACTGCCCAAGAAAATGTCAACATTCCAATTAAATTTATAATTTTATTTTATGCTTAGATATAAATTTCAGTTGTAATTCAAGGTCACGCTATCAATTTGAATTTATGATTAAACGCGTATACTATATTTAGAATGCGTTTGAGAATGTTTATATTTTAAATACTTTTAGTAAATGTGTTTGCTCATGGATCGTTTTCTAAGAAAATTACTTATCAATTGGTTTTTTATAAAATGATATAAATAATTTTTTTAATACTATAAGTTAATTTTTAAAATTTTATCAAAACACTTTATGTTTTTTAAAAAATACTTTTAAAGTTAAAAACACTTCATAAAATTACCGTGAAACATATTCTTATTTATTAAATAAATAAATTATTTTTATATATTTTTAAAACTCATTTCACATTTTTTTATCTTATATAAATTTTTTATAATTAAAATATATATATAAAATTTTTATTAATTTTAATTATAGTTAGTTTTATTTCATATAACAAATAAATCAAACATTTTTTTTTTTAAATTTTGTAAATCAAATATTATTAGGAATGACGATGAGGTGAATTCCGGACAGGTCACCCATATCTCAATCCCACCCCATTAAAAAAATTAAACGGGGTTGAATGAGGTGGGACGGGTACCCACCTTTGTGATGTTTAAATTTTTTAAATTATATTAAAATAAAAAAATTATAAATAATTAAATTATTATATTTTTATAACTTATTTTATTAAAAAACTATTATTTTTATTATTATCTATATATTAAAAATAAAAAAATAAAAATCAAATTAAATTAATTTTATATATAATTGACCTATAACAAGGCAATATTTGAACTTGCCCTTATCTCTGTTTTAGGTTTTAAAAAAAACTCAAATCCATCTCAAACCCATTTATTTAAATTTCAAATTCCAACTCACCCAAACACTATTTTAGGTTTTTAAAAAAATCTTAAATTTGTCCCCATCCATTTAAATTTCAGACCTATAAATGGAGGGACCATATAGCTGCCAGAAAAACTTGTTTCACTGTCATTCCTAGTGTCAGATTTGATGAGTGGGGCTATATGATTAGGCAAAGATTAATATTAATTTTAAATTCAAGAAGGATAAAAGGTGCCACATGTGGTGTGGATAGGCTTAAAGGGGGGATGTTTATGGATTTTTCTAGGTATTTTCTGCGAATATTCCGTAATTAAGTGACTTGTACTGAATTAATTATATTAGGGTTATAATTGAATTCCGGAATATTCCTTAATCATTTATAGTGACCATTGAATAATCCAGTAGATAAAATGAAAATGTGAAAAATGATAGAGATAATGATTCTACTAAATATTAAACCTACGCATCAGGATACCCTTCTCCCATGCAACTCCTTAATTTGTAGCTGATAAAATTGAAGGAAAAAATAATATCAATAAGAAAAAAAATAAAATTAACTTCTATATCAAATAAAGTAATTCATTTATTAAAAAGGAAAAAATATCCTACCTTATATATACTTTTTTCCTTTTTAATAAATGAATTAATTTATTTGATATAGAAGTTAATTTTATTTTTAAGTTGAAATATTAATTTTCTCCTCAATTTTATAAAACACTTTTTAATTTTATATAGGAATTATTTTTATTTTTATTTTTTGTTTTTAAAAATGCAAATCAAACCGTGTATGCCAACATTTTTAAAAAATGTGTGACTATTTATAATAATATTTTTCTATTATTTATGTGATAATATGTTTGATGTTACTTTGCAATAATTTAATAATTCAAAAAAAATCCCTTTTAAAACTTGCATATTAATTTAATTTTTAAAATTATTTAGGAATTTTTTACGTATCATCATTTAGATTTTTTATTGGAATAATAATTTCTTTTGTTATGTTTAATAAAAGCTCACATGTGACATTTGTCGTTTATACTTATTTTATTTTTAGTTTTTTGTTGACCACTATTCGAAATTTATTATGATAATTCTAAAAATTGAATTCCTAAAATACTAATTGTGGACCCCATATTTCTGCTAATGCACTTCCACTTGATGGTGAACTTGCTTTTTATTTGTAAATGATTTATTTTTTAGAAAATGACTTGAAGTTCCCACTTATTTTTATTTTATTTTTAAAGGATAAATAAAATAAGAAAGAAAACTCTAAGTGTGATTCCTTATTTGGAAAAGGTCGTCTGTGAAAAACCAAATCTAGATTTGGGAGTCAAGTTACTTATCGGGAAGGTACGGTAAAGACCGTAGCACCCCTCTAAGTCCTTAAAAAACGAATCTCTACTAATAAAATGAAACAATCATGGCAATTGGTAAGGAAATCAATGGATACCCAGTAAAATCATACACATATGGAGATCAAATCATGCATAGAGAAGAATCAAAGTGAGAGTGCAAGCGTACCTTAACTGCAAGCGATAATGCGTTATCATGAAATGGGGTTAGTACATAATAATGAGTATAAAATATTTCACATGCATCACTAATAGGATAATAAATCACCAATGGTGAACACTGCACTTCACTCAAATTTATTTTTATTTCTTTGATGTTGGGCCCCCACCAAAGCCCAATTTATTTTTGCATGAATTCATTCTATAAATTCCATCATTTGGAATAACAAAAATTAAATTCATGCTTATTTTAAAACATTTTAGAAATCATGGAAGTTATGAAAATTGCATGCTAGAAAGAAAAATGGCAGAAATTTTTTATTAAAAATGGGACTCTTGGGTGATCCTAAAAACTCTAGAAATGAAAAATCATGGAGTTATGATTATTATTTTTTAATAAAACTAGAATTCGGAAAATTATTTGAAGAAAGGAATTTGGAAAATTATTTGAAGAAAGGGATTTGGAAAATTATTTTTAGAATCAAAGATGATGGAATGAGAAGAGCCAACGTGTGGCCCAAGATTGCATGCCAAAGGTGGCCATGCAAAATGAGGTCTTGTACGTGGACCTGAAGTGCAATTGATACAACACAGTGAGGTGGGTGATTGCAGCTGCCATCATCTTGAAATTAAACCGAGTAAGCATCCTAACCTGCTGCAACTTTTCCAAGTTCATCATATTCTATTTCACTCCCATAAAAAAAATGGGAGTTTTCATTGACACTTGGCTCAAAACTCGTAATGATGCTTGTAGCAAGAGGAGAGCCCGAAACACTAGTTGTGCCGCTCTTTGTGGGCCCTGATCTCACACTGTACATAGAGGAAGCTAGAATATTTGTCATTAGTGGGTGGAGATTGCCCTGAATGCTTCATCTTATATCCATATGACTTAAAGTCGTGTTTAAAGATTTCTTTGAGAGGGTTCATCCAAAGTGGGAGCTGTCTAGAACTGAAAAGGACTTTCCAGTTGGATAAGCAGAGTGATGATCATCTTGCTTAAGTGGTGCCAATTTCCTCATATTTACCACTCCTTCAAATGGGTCACATCTAAGCAACTTCGATGGAAGGTAAACACCATCTGGTTCGAATGATGGCATAACACGTGCCAAGTTTTGAGGTTCCCACTGTGGATAGACGTGCTAGTCTCTCAGGGAATTAACTCCAGGCCACTACTTCTCAGTTGACGTTCCCAACAAGCAGAATATACGAAGTTGTTGTTGAAACTCAAAGTCACCCGGAAATAAAACTTGTTTTCTTACCGTTTTAGCAAAAGTGCATTCAACAAACCACATGTCCACACCGGTAGAGTAATGCGTAGAACCAAGCAACACTTCTAAGGTTCTGTACCACAGTGTGACAATCTCATGAGTGTAGCTCTTGAGAGGAATAGCAAAGGCCTTCCAGAGGTCGAGATCAACAATCTTGAGAGCCTCATCCTCCTTATCCACCAATAATTTCTAAGGCTTCAAACCCTGATGAATAACATTGTGGTTGTGGCAGTGCGCAACACCCTTACGGAGTTGGTAGAGAAGACATTGGATGAGGGCGAGTTTGAGGATGTTAAGTAGGTTGACAGTGGTGGGTGTGGAGACAGGTTCGGTGAGTATAAAGGGGGGTGGTGAATATGGCACCTGGGTCAATCTGAATATGGGGTGTGTGTATGAGGTTGAAGGTAGAAATGTGGTGATATGAACGCGGGAATGTGGTGATATAAAGGTGGTCATGTGCATGAGACTTTATGTATGTGGGATGGGGAAGGAAATGAACCGAAACGAACTAGGTGGTGGGGTTGGGAGGGTGATAAACCAAATAGCTAAGTGTGTTATGGTGATCAAACTCAATGGGTATGAAGGATGGGAATTGGTATGGAGATATGGAGGATGGAGATATAAATGGTGGAATGGCTTAGCAGAAACGTTTTGTGTGGCCATGCATGGCTATGCAAAGGTGGGGGAAATGGGTATTAGAAAATGGGTATGAAGGGTACGTGGTGTAGAGAGATGTGCATGGTTCGTGTGAGGACTAAAAATGGAATGAGATGGAGGTGACCATGTGCATGTGAATGAAAATAGGGGTTATGAGTGGTGAGGTATTTGCATGGGAATGAAGATAGGGATTATGAATGGTGGGACGATTAGTAGAAGATGGAAATGTGGGTATTATGGAAAATGGGGGTGAAATGGAATGGTTGGGGAAGTGATGCATATGAATGGAAGTGGGTATGAGGATGTAGGCATGATGACGGGTATAATGGAAATTGAGGGATGGAATGGTAGAAACGTTTGCAAGGGTTTGTGTGGCCATGCATGGCCATGTAGACGCGTGGGGCATGGATTTAATGGGTATTAGAAAATGGCTATATGCATGGAGGGTTATGAAGGATGAGATGGGTAGTAAGAACATGGGCATAGTTGTGGGTATGGCTACGAGCAGGTGGAGTGTGAGGTGTGATTAATGAAGCATGATGATAGATGGAGAAAATGGGTATGAGAATGGTGAAGGATGAATGAAGGATGACCATGCAGGCATGAGACTTCACGTACGTGAGGAAAATAGGCAACAAATGGGTAATGAATGGAAAGGGTGATGGGTATGGGCATGAAGGGTTTGATGGGTATATTCGGTATGAGGTTAAAAGTGAGAGCATAGTGATGGGTTTTGAAATGAAATTAATGGAAAATGTGATAGGAGAAGTGGGTCAATGGGTTTTAAAGAAAGGGTGATATGCATGGGGGCTTATGAAGGATGAGATAGGTAGTAAGGACATAGGTGTGGTGATGGGAGCACGATTCTTGTGTGCATGAGTAGGGATGGATATAGCAAGGAGCACTCACAGCAAGCTGAAGTGCCGCCACCCAAGCTCTCATGGGAAAAGATTTGTTCCTCTCTCAAAGCACAAACTAAACCTTCACGATTCATACAAACAACTTCCTCACCCAAATTAATAACACTAAAACATCTTTATTGCCATTGTGTTGCTTAATGAACCCAGATGGCAACGTGATCCCAAATAACAAAGCTTCAATGCAGTTCCATGGCCAACCCAAGTGAGATCTTCACACCTCAAACTTACCAGAAAGAGGGGAATGAACATAAGAAGATAGAAGCAAGGCAAGGACTGAAGAGATAGCGCAAGGAAACTAAGCAAGTCATGAATGTATAGAGCCTCATTTCAGATGACATCCATAGGCCAATACAGGTGGAATCAAAAGAAAGCAAAAGTGTGATTTTGATACACCAAGTTATGGGAAGGAACAGGGCATCAGATATTTTGAAGAAAAGTCAAAAACACCCAAAATAAATCTAAAAACAGAGTATGCATACTCAGAGTCCTACAAAACAAATGAGTGGCATATAATATCCACACCAATCAGTAAACCAAATACTCAAAATAAATACTGAAAATGAGAGTTAGTCAAGAAGGAAATGAGAAATAAGGGGCTTACAAATAATCATACTTGGAATGCTCATTTCAAGCAAAAAGTGGGTTTGTTTCCAGCTGCGCGTTTTCTCTTCTTGCCACCCTCTATATTTTTCTGGTTCCCCTTCTAAAGGCTCCCCCAAGCCATCCCAAAACACACTTCGATCTTTCGATAATCCCCCCCAGGTCCTCTTGTCTCTCAAGCTATGATAATCCCCTATCTTGTCTCCCTCCCAGTCTTTTTCTCTAAGCCATGATAATCAGTTATCCCCCGTCTTAACTCCAAAAAAAAAAACTACAATATCTCTTTGTAACTGCTACCTTTTCACTCAGTAATCCATCATTTTCATACAATTGTGTCTCCTTTTTGCTCAGTTGTCTCATTTGTCCCAAATAGTTCGCCTTTCCTTTCTCTTCTTGCATCCCGTCCTCTTTAGCCGCCCAAATACAACTCACCCATCAGCTACTTTCTTTTACTTCCAGTCCTCTTTAGCCACCCAAATACAACTCACCCATCAACTGCTTTCTTTCACTTCCAGTCCTCTTTAGTCGTCCAAACACAACTCATTCTCGTGTTGATGAAGAAGAAGAGAAGAAGAAGAAGAAGAAAAAAAAAGAATTCCCCCCATTCGAGGGGGTCTACACTAATAATTTAATATTTTAAAATTAAATTCAATTACTAATTTATAATAATTAATAATGATTGGCATCATATTTCCCTATTATTCCCAATGAATTTTGAATTCTTTTTAATTATTATTAGTAATTATTTGAAAAATTAAATTAACAAATAGATGAAGCCCTTTGAATGAAAAGAAATAAAATTTCTAAAGGTAATTAACAAGTGTATTATTTTTTAGAACTGAAATAATTCGAATTAAATTTAGCAGTTGTCTATATATATTCATTATTAAAAAATAATAATTCGAAGATAAATTCTTTTGTTTAAATAATTTATAATTAATTAAAATGATAAATTAAAAATAAAATATTAATCAGTAAATGATATTTATAAATAGATAAATCAAATATATAATATTAATAGATAATATATTGTAATATAATAAAATAATATAAGATTATCTTTTGAGTTTCTTTAAATTCTTTATATTTTTTATAATTAAGTAATTAATTTAGTTTTTATGCCCATCTTCTAGGTTATATATTTTTGCAATAATCTAACTTTTAGTTATATCACTATTTCATTCAAATTATTTAAATCCAATATTATTGTGATAATTCTAGAGATGTAAAATATCAATAATTTAATTTTTAAAAATTAATTTTAATTTTTAATAAATAGTATGCTTACTTAGTAATGATGCATATCATGTATCTCTTCCTATTCCTATTATTCCCAATGAATAATTTATTTTAATATGAATTAACATTAAATTAATTTCACTTATGAATTTCTAGTAATTAATAATAATTGATATTATCATTCGTAATGAAATGACTTTTTTAATAAAAATTTTGAATTCTCATTTCATTTATTATTAATAATTATTCTAGAAATTAAATTTATAAATCATATAAGTGAAGCCCCTTGAAGGGAACGAGATAACATTGGTAAATTTAATTAATGAGTGAATTATTTTTTAGAGGTTGAATGCACTATGGATTGAGAACATGACTCTATTTATAAGGGATAAAATTAAAAGACATTAAATATGAGGTTAAAAGGAGATAAAATTCTTATGGTTCACATTAAGAAGATATCGGGGCATAAAGGGGAATATGAATTAATATTTATTGTCTTTTAACATTTATTGATTTAGTAAGGTGAAAAAGATTTAACTCTTTAAATTACATACTTTAATGATTTCACTTAATAAAATTTTAATAAAATAAATAGTTGTGAATCTATTTTAAGAAATATAATATTTTTCAAAATCATTGTTTAAAAATACAATTTTATCACAAATCTATAAATTATAGTAATTTTTTTTTTTTTTGAAAATCATTTTATGATAAGAATAAGATAAACAATAAAAAAAAATATCTACTACAAAAAAAAAAAAAAAAATCTCTTTTTAAGAAAAAATGGATTTTACTAAGCCAAACGTGTATATATATGGATTTTACTATTTTTATTTTTATTTTTTGAAAATCATTTTATAATAAGAATAAGAGAAACAATAAAAAAATATCTACTATAAATATATATATATATATATTGGGAGATATAAAAGTATAATAAAATTTAATGAGATGAATATATTCATGAGACAATTTAGTGAGATGAAAAATATTGGTTTTGACGTTTGAATATTTTTTATGTTTAATTATTTAATTGTTTTTCATAATTGAAATAGAAATTAATAGATCATAACATTTGAAATTTATAAAATAGATCACAACATTTGAAATTTATAAAATATGAATGATATTTGTGTACAATTTTTAATTAAAAAAAATGATAAAACAAGAAAAAATAGTAAGAAGTAAAATAAAAATAAAAATAATAAAATTATAAGTAAATTATGATCATTTTTAAGGAGAAATTAGGAATAAAAATATAAATATATGAAGAATTTATTAAATATATTAGTTATGAAATATTATTATTTTTAATTAAATTATAATAATTCTTTTTTAAAGAGAAACATTATCCAAATCAATTTTTTAGGTTGTTTTAAAAATTAATAACCTATTTTTTTTAATCTATAAAATTTGATAATAATATCTAACTTTTTATATTAAAATTATTTTAATTTAATTATGGTTTTTTTAAAGATAAACATTATCTAAATCAATTTTTAAAGTGTTCTTGATAAAAGAAAAATATTAATAAAACAACGGTAGTAATTGTATATGTTATGAGATCTCTAGAGAACCTATACAATCAACCAATAGGCATTTCAAACTTTTTGAAGAGGTGGAATTAAACTCTATATATTTTATAGTCATTGTATTAAGTGGAAGCCATGTTCCTCAATGCATGGCCAAGTTGGCCAACCCCATTAGCTTCTCCACAAACTTTGAGAACCTTGCCCTCCAAGCTTCTATAAATCATCTCATGCCAAGCTTTTATGAGGATTCATCTCATGATTTTTTTTTTCTTTTTTTCTTTTTTCCTTTTTTGAGTGAGTACTACAATACCTTGAGAATCAATTTCAGCCTCTACTTGTTTATAGTTTTTGCCTCAATGGTTGCTGCATTTTTTGATAGGGTCATGCAACTAACCCATAGGGTGTAGATGAAGTAGGGTTCAATAACAAAGAAAGGAAAATTAGTGTATCTTGTTCTCAAATGAAGTTTTTGTTAGGACAGTCCTTAAAAATAGTAATATAATGTAAAATTTTGATTTCTTTATATATTGTATATGATATTTGCTTTCCATTTTCTATCATATTTTGTACCATAATATATTTAAGCATTTTGACTTAATCATTTATATTGTACATGAATCGAGTATATTAAAAGTTATATGAAAAATTCAAATAATGCGTTCTTGACAAGTTGATGTGTTTGTTTATGATTAATTCATGAATTTGGGTAATCTATTAAAAAATGTAACACTTTCTAATTGAAGGGATAACTTATCTTGATTATCAGGATGAGTTTTCTATGGGGTGTATACTAATGTGTATGGTTATACACTAAACAAGATTTATGGAGTGTCCTGATTGAATGACTATCCGGCTACCATTATTGTTTCAAGATATTGTGTTGCATGGGTTCTCAATTTTTTTTATAAAATATTGTGTTAATACTTAATACCGAGGTTATCAATTATTTTAACCCGCAAGTAAGATATTAAGGTGATCGCGCCCTTATGGATTAGGTGACTAATGGTTTAGGCATATGACAACAAATATCCTCGATAGCATATCCCCTTAGGTGATACTAAGGATTCATAATTACGAAATCTAAAGTCATAGTAATTCTTTTAATGGAATTTGGTACATGTCCTTTTTAGATTTTGTACATCAATTGATCATGGAATAGGTGGGTTTGAGACTCAAGGATTGGGAGGTAATCTTGAGAAGTTGATAGCTAATACAATGTTAAATTACAAATATCAATTCATGTGAAACTTACATGCAACAAATAATAGGTCATAGAATCAAACTTTGTATCTTGAGTTAATATTACAAGATATTAGAGTGCAATTAACTCTTTTTAATAGAGTATTGAGTCAACTTTAAAATTATGATTTGTTTTTAGAGAGCCGATATTTTCCTATGGGTCCTAGTGGTTCTCGCTCAAGCTCACACACTTTTGGTGGGACTTTGTTTAAGGGAATTACAAGTGTAAATAAACATAATCACATAAATGCTTTTATATGAGGACAATGTTGTATAAGTGACTTATGATCTCTATTGTGCTAAGATCTAAAAGAGAAATCCATTAAGTAGAAGGCTATTGGATATTGAGATTGCCCTATATCAACCTAGAAATATTTTGAGAACATTCAAATCAAGGTACATATACTTTTAAATGCTCTATAATTAAAAATTGTTCTCTTCCGCTATGCATAAGATCTCTCCCAAAGTCTAGATCTATGAACTGTTTTCTCTTTAATTTCTCTTTCTTTTATGGATGAAATAGTATTTTTATATTGCTTTAGGTCATGAGGAGCCTTGTTAAGGTTTAGTAGATGTAGATGTGGTACAATTATTGATGTTAGGAGGTGTTGATGTAGGTGATTTGACAATTTTCTTATTAAAATATTCAAAACTGTGATGATATCTGATGGAAACTTTGGATTACTTCATTCCTAAGTCGTGAATCATGTAAGATGTATGCAATATCTTAGGCTTCTCTAGATCTAATACAATGGAAAACAATGATTATAAAAACCATAAAATATACTAAATCTAGAGATTAGAAGAAGAATGTATGTGATTTGAATGTTCTTAGATAGAATCTAATCCAAAGAATATATATCAAATCTACGATAGTCATCATAGATGTCATCTATCATATGATCATCTACCCAATCTCTCCCTTCATGGATCCCGACACAAGAAAATAAATGTACTTTCCTTTCTCTTGAGCATGGTTAGGGTTTTCTCTCATTCTTTATGGAAGACGATGGTTAAAAGGATGGGTGATTGAGGTGGTGTAATGCCAAAATGAGGCGTTTTTTTCCCTTCTCTTTTTATAAAATGATATCTTTGGAATTAAATAAGTCAAGAGTCAAGAGAACAAGTCTATGAATAATTGAATTCAATAGATGAAAATATAACTACTTTATAGAAAAAATTGATAGAGCATTTTTATCTAAAAAGAGGTCTTATGTGAGTTTGGTTTGTTGATTGAAGGATATTTTATAGGGAGTTCTATATGTATTCCCTTTTGAACTAAACATACATCTTTCCTTTACCCCATCCCTTTTTAAAATAAAAAGATACATGAAATAATATTGTCCTCTTCTTCAACTTCACTTAACCCATCCAAAATCCTAACCCTAATTTTCTTTATTTCCGTCTCATCAATTTTTGTCATTCTCCATCTTATTTTCTTATCTTTTCGATGACTAAACTCAAATTTCACTTTAAGTTTCAAAAAAAATAAAAAACAAAAGGGTAACATATCACCTTTGATTTATGCATTTATTTTTATTATTATCATTGTTGAGATTATGCTAATTCAACCTAGGTTAATCACCCAAAGGAGGCGAATTAGATGATGGTTACTTCTGAAAATTTTACAATTATGAATGCAAGTAACAGTTCAAGATAAGATAAAATAATAATCAATAATTAAATGAATAATAAAAATAAATGAAGATCAAGAAATAGAGAATGTAAACTTTGATTTATAATAGTTCGACCCAATCCCAATCTATGTCCACTCTTCTCTTATTTCAATACCAAGCTCAAAGTTCCAATATTTCAAAACTTCCAATCCAAGGTTTCAAGTTTTACATTTGGATTATCGATTTCAATGGATCTTTAATAATTTATTTCAAAAAAACCTCACTCTTGAAAATTCCTAAGTAATACTACACCTTCCTTACAAGGATGGAAGATTGATTTGGTAATAATAAAAGTCCTAATTTACAATTTTAACTCAATTGAATATAGATAAAACTTGAATTAAAGTGCATTAAATGGAAACATAAGTTTAAGAATAGTGATGCACTAAAAAACCACTCTATTGATGATTGATATTCACTACATGGTCACTGAAAGAACATAAATAAGAGTTAAAAATCCTTTATACTTGAATTGAATGTCAACTAGGAATTAAAGACATTTTCTTGAAGCCCAATTCGACCGCCTGGTCTACCATTATGCAAGTGACAAGTGGAAGGCATCCAAGGTGAACTGTGGGCCACCTAATTGAGCTATAAAGGTCATTGTATCTTTTGACCAAAATGAACCATTTTCAAGATATAAGGGAAGCACCACCATGCCACTCAGGTCAATGACTCGATTGAATTGATAGCCCAATTGCCCGTTGATTGATTCTCCCATTTGTTCTAATTTGGGATTTGTTCGAAATATTTAATCTTCTTCTGTAAATATTAAAAATACTAAAAACACTGTCAAACACACTTTAAGACTTTTAACGTGGATATTTCAAAATAATATATATACAATTAAGAAAACACAATTTAGGTTCGTCTAATAATATAGAGAGTGCTTAAATAATATTAAATGCATGCATGTCGTCTTAATATATCAACAATTTTATAAAAAGATCTTATAAATATATAATTTTTATGAACTTTCTCATTTATTTTTTTGTTTTTTTGTCTGATATACCTTTATAATTATTTCTTTGAAAATATTATTGTCTAAACACACCTAAAATAAAAACATTAAAATCAAACTTTATTTTCCGATCAAAATTAAGATTAAACAAAACTCTGTCTATTAATTATTATTTTTAACTTAAGGTGGAAGCTGGGTTTAGGACTTCAAAGAGAAAAATTCAAAGTAAAAAGTAAATAAATAGAGGGAAACGAGGGGACAGCTATGAGGATTAGGATTTTGAATAAGATGGCCAGGGTTGAAAAACAATTGAAAATGTGATTACCCCATTGGAAGTTTACCAACCCACCTTTTTATTTGTCAACCTACCTTATTTCCTCCTTCACCTAATTCCAAAATTTTCTTTCTCACCCACCCACCTAAATCCATTATCTAAAAGCCTACTAGTCTACTGTTCCTTTTTCAAAACCCCTCTCCACATTCATTCAACCCTTAAAAATCATTCACATTTAAGGGTCTCCAAAAAGCCTGCGGCCCGCGGCCCACTTTAGGCCTGGCTCGGCCTGACGGGCTAAAGCCCGTCCCAAGCCTGGCCCGAGCCCGTTTCTGGGCGGGTCGGGCCGCCCGTAGGCCCATAGGCCCGCCCATAGCCCCACCAGCCCGCGGGCCTAGCATTTTAGCATGGCCCGACCCGTTGACCAGTCAACGGGCCCATAGGCCCGGCCCGAGCTGGGCCGTGGGCCTCCTATTTACGGCCCGCCCGTTGGAGACCATTATCACATTTGAAGCTTTCATTGAATATTCATGAATATACTATAATTGGGGTGAAAAATAAAAAAATAAATAAAAAACAAACTGATTGTCAAGGAGTTGTTTGATATTGAGCTGTAGGACATGTGGTAGTAGTCATCTAGTCCTTACATCATGTCTAACATGTGACTCTTGTCTGGCCTGTACTACCTTCTAGCCTTGGTGTGTTAGACATCTTTGTGTCACTTGACTCCATGGTGCTAGACACGTTAAGGCCATCCATCTCCTTGATATTGACTCCATGGTGTTAAACATATCCACGAAGAGCACTAGTTACATGCACTCTATCACGCGGGTTCGACCATGTTGTATCATGGAGGCTTTGATGAGACTATGCAATCATATGTCATCCCCTAGCAACCATGTGATATTGCTTCTTCTCGAATGCCCCTGTGGTTCCCAAATTAGTACTTCAGCACTTGGACATGGAGCCCATAAAAAGATGGAGTGACCCTTTACCAAGGAATGGAGGAGATAGATGACCTACCGTAAAGTCATAAACTATGAGGATTTGGAGTGAGTCATAGTCCTTCTTTACTTGCCAAGTTTACCATTTAGAAAATATTGTTACTTACAATTGTGAAAAAGTATAGTACTCATATCACTAATACCAACATTATATAATAGCCAAAATACATCATTCACCATCCAAATCGAAAATATCCCGAGTGACACATAATTTGAAATAAGATCCAAAATTTAAAGCACTTTTAAAAATCATTTTTAGAATTATTTAAAAAAATATTTTCCAAACAAAACTTTTATTTTTTTTATAATTATTTTCTTTCTTTTTAACTATCACCAACTAATGATACCAAAATTAGATACATGTCATTAGAGTATTCCTTGAATGAAGCAACCAATCTCAACCTTATGCCAAGAAAGAAGGCATCCTCTAGGTACCATGGTTGAAAATGTTGGTTTTTTTCTTCGAAATTTCTTCGAAATTTTGTGTTTCGGGCATTGGCAAAACGAAATAAGGGGGCGAAATGTTGACGGAAGAAATATCCAAAAATTTCGTTAAAAATTGGAGAAATATCGATTGGAGGAGAAATATCAACAATTTTTTCAAAAAAAAAAAATCACCTCCAATTGAAAAAAAATCAGGGATATTTCAGTTTATTTAGCCTATTTTTCGCTGATTTTTTGAAAAAATCAGCACCCTCCACTTGTTGCTGATCTGATGCTCCCAACCTCCTTGTGTTGATTTAACGATCCAAATTTATTTTAAGCTCCAACGGTCAATTTCATGCGCATCTGATGATCCAAATTGAAGTTAGATGTGATCCAACGACCAAAATTGAACCCCAACGGCTATGTGATGATCCAATTGTCAGATTGTATTCAAATTTCAATCCAATGACCAATTTTGTTTTTCAATGGTAAAATGAGATTCCAATAGCCATTTCGGCCCAACTTTTGTCTCAATCAGCAAGACGCCTTTATCTACCAATTCTATTAAACAACATCAATTCTTATTTTGGTACTAAAGGGTCATTGCAATGTAATATATACAAATTATTGATATTTAATGAAATCAAGTCTTTCATGAAGTTTCATAATAAGTGTATAATTACAAAATTCATATTTTTTTATCGACCGACATGATATAATTACATTTAATATCGTAAATCATATAATACATATATCAAATTCTTTCAACAAAACAACTTTAAATTGTTTATTATATTTCTAATTACATTGCTATGAAGTTTTTTTTATATTTCTATGAGTTTTAATTAATTTTTGCCCTATTGAAACTTTTTTTCAAAATATTCGTTGATATTTTTCTGATATATCCGTAAAATCAAATCACTTATATATCCGTGATTACCGATGTTTTCATCAATGTTAAATACTACCCACTAAAGGGTACCTCTCTAAGTTACTACTTGATCATTAATATGATCGTACTAAGAATTATGAATTATGAATGTATGGGAAAGTTCGCACCCGTTACCATTGTATATAAGGCAAGCAAACCTATTGTAATAATCAAGACAAAAAAAAAAAAGAAAAAACACTTCTACCAACATTTTATTTTTCTAATAATTTTGTTATTTTTCTAATAATTTTGATATTTGTATGATTTTATGCTTCTATAGTAATAATTTTGAATTTTATTATATTGCACGTGTGCCACAGCAACTAGAGTATGAAAATGAAGTTTAACTAAAATTTGCACAGAACAGCAGATCGAATGTGGCGTTGGACACGAGATCTCGTGCGGACAAGTCCATCCAGAATCGCTGCACTCCCACAGCCTACTCTGAAAACCCTAGATTCCCAGTACCGATTCCACCGTTGGGCCTACCGGTCGGCCTCCCGGCCGAGTTTGTCGATATGGAGACGCAAGAAAGAGATGGGCAAAGAAGGCCTGATAGCGGCCAAAGAACTCAAGAGGCTCCGGTCCGACCCGGTCCGGTTTGATCGGTTCATGCGATCCTCCGTTTCTCGACTCCTCCGATCCGACCTTGTCTCCGTTCTCGCTGAGTTCCAGAGACAAGACCAGGTCTTCCTCTCTATGAAGGTTAGTCTTTGTTTGTTTGGTTGCGGAGGAAATGTAGGAAAAGAAAAGATTTTCAGGCTTTGGTCGGCTGCTGAGAAATTTCAGATGGTCAATTAGGAGTTTTTATCTTTTGTTCTCCACAAAAAGTGGAAAAAGTTCTGTGCTTTTTTCGTTAAGCTGACAGAGCATACATTTTTGAGTGCGGGTCTCCCCTCCGTTTGGTAACTGGGAAAATGCATGGAAAAAAAAAAAGGAAATTTGAAACCTAGATTTTACATTTCCTGGACCAATAGACCTAATTTGTATTAACTAAGGTGCGCCTTACAACTTTTTTGCTTGGTTTTTAGGGAAGTGTGGGAAGGAAAAAAATTGAGGCTTTATTTGTCCTCTGAGATATTTTAGGATTAATCAATTTGGTGTCTTTATTTTTATGCTGTTTGGCATGTGGCAAAGATGATTTCTTTTCTGTGTTGTGACAAAGGTGCTTCTTTTCTGTGTTTTGACATGAACTGGACCGAGCTTACAATTTTGAGTGTGATTTTTCAGTCGAGTTTTTTGCTGCACAAATGCATGGAAAAGAATAGAATTGAAATTTGATGCTTAGGTATTACACACCATGGGATGGTGCACCTGTTTTGGATTAGTTGAGGTGAGTTTTCAATTTCGAGGAGCTGTGTTTATTTGAATTTTCTTCCAGTTTTAGGGCTCCTCTCATCAACACACTAAAAAATAGCATTTGTTTGTCCCTCTATTTAGTAGTCTATGCTCATTTTCAATTTCAAAATGAATGGTGGAAACTAAATGAAAACCAGTAAAATAGCATGAGAGCGGAATTCATTTTTTGGAGCCTTTTTTTCTTTTTTGTCAGAAACGATTTATTCAAATCAATCAGAAGTAGCCATTCACCAAAAAAATGTGGAACATGTGATTTAAATAATTTTCTTGTTTTGATTTCCCTCAATTTGCCTTGTGTGGAGGTTTAATATCATCTGTTTAATTCTCAATTCAACTGTAGTTCTTCCATATTTTGCCAAGCAAATATATCATAGATGCAGTATATTTTGCTCTTTTTCTTGGGATTTTCACCCTTTTCATAATAGAACTAGTCCTCCATTTGGATGTAGAGGAAATGGTTTGATTGAGATCCTTTACTATATATTATTCTGGTTTCATTAAGGGAAGAACTCAAATCAAGTAGGGTAAATAGTTTTGGTAGGCTCATTTTGTGGATGTTTTAGTTTTCTTGGAGCAGCTATAAACAAAACGTTCTCATTCAAACTCTCAATCTTGTTTCTCTTCCTGACTGCCAAGTGGAGGATAAATGAAATCACAGCGGTATCAATTTGGGTTCCTCAGGATGGATCCTTAAATGCCACAGGGGAAGATAGTACACAAAAAGACACACATGGGCATCCCAGTAAGGAATTAAATGTGCAGGATAGATACCAATAACTAACCAGTTTGGGATGAGCCACTTTTATGGTTAGCCTTCATGGTTTTGTCCACTCCATGGTCCAGGATTCCACTTCTGAAGCAGCATGAAAGTTCCATATGAACTTCTTAAGAATTGGGTTATTACAATGCCTAGTAGTCATGTTCAGTTCCTTGTTATTCTGACCTGGTGTACCTCCCAACTTGTGATTTACTAATTTAGCTGCTTCCATGACGTAGGTGAAGAAGTTAAAAGAACCTTCACTGAAGCAAGCTCTTGATTTGTAAAATTTGTAAAGAATGTAGGAAACCATGCCATCCTGCCTCATGTATTGGCAACTTAGGAGGTATGCCCTCATCTCTTAAGCTAAGTCAACATTGTAGAAACAGCCCAAAAAGAAATTGTGTGAGATATACATGACCTGGAAGATACTAACCCTACCCTTGAAACCCCCCTGACTCCAGAGATAATTTTACACAATGTCCATTAAACTCAATAGTCTTGCTCGATGCCCGTCTTTAACATACTTTGCTCCAGTTCACTAGATAATATTAGAATCTTCTCTTTTACTGATCCAAAAAGGGAAAATTTCTGTTTCTTCTCCAAATTAGTTTTCATGAAATTTGAGATAAAGAACCAAATAAGTGAGAAGACTCAAATATGAGCTTTTCCTACTGGGTAGTTTCCTCTTCCAAATAGCGTTCTTCTTCATTGTTCAATGTTTGGATGCCAGATCAATAGTAAATTTGGAAGAGGTACCCATAAGTACACATGTGACTTTCAAATTGTTTATGTTGGTGAGCATGCATGCAGTTTTCCCTAACTGATCATTGTATTGAAATTGCTTCACTAGCCACTAAATGTATGCATTATAAACCAAACAAACTTATAGATCAAATCCTTGGACAGAATGTTATGGTTGTGTCTTATTCATGAGCCTCTTGTGGCTCAATCAGAGTGCGGCGCAAACCTTTTGTGGTATGGAATCTTTGTAGCAACTCAATCCATTGTAAAGCAGCATTGTTCTGCGAATCAGTGTGACAGGTGTAAACTGGGAGAGATGCATCTTACCATCTGATCCTGTAATCTCACCCAAAAATGATTTCCTCAAGGAGATACAGCATTTGCCATCATCTGTCTCTTTAATTTTCCATGTATTGTTGAGCCAAGGAGGTCAGTCAGAACAAATCCTTGGACAAAATATTGTTGTCTTACTCATGAACCTCACATGGCCCAATCAGGCTGTGTCATAATCCAGCTGTGCTACAGGATACTTGTAGCAACCCAACCATTCAAAAAGGTACCATGTGGTCTGTGAGACAGTACAACAGGGGTCAAGTGGGAGATAAGATCTATATCTCACCATCTGTTGCCACCTATCTCCTTCATAATGCATTAAGGAAATGCAATATACTCCATCACTTGTCTTTGTGTTTATTTTTGGCACCTCCGTGGATGGGGAAAATCACGGAAGACTAACCTCTCCCTAAGAACCACGTCAGGCCTCCCGATCCTGAGCAAATATTTTGAAGAAACTTGTAGGACACAGGAGAAACAAAAATCAGTCTCCCATACTCCCCCCAGCCCATTTAATGATTTTTTAGGTTCTTTCCCATTCATATCTTGGAAACCATCATTGGGGAAAATAAAGCTACGTGACCTTACCCCCCAAGAACGATGTCAGACTGCCCATTCCTAATGAAGAGCACATGCCAGTTGAGCTGCCTTTGGGGTCTATAGTGTGCTTGGTTTGTTAAAATTATTCTGTAAGTGTACTTATTAGAATTTAGAATTTCTCTGTAACTTTATTTTTGTTGCATGATAAGTCGATAACTAGAGAGCATGTCGAAATTTCAATTCTTCATGGAACATCAAATTGTTAATATTGTGTATTTGCTGTTAATGCTTATGTTCATTTTACAGTTATATGATGTGGTGCGAAAAGAAATATGGTACCGGCCAGATATGTACTTCTACAGGGACATGCTAATGATGCTAGCAAGAAACAAAAAGGTGGATGAAACAAAGCGGGTTTGGGAGGATCTTAAGAGAGAGGAGGTTCTGTTTGATCAGCATACTTTTGGAGACATTGTCAGGGCCTTCTTAGATGGTGGATTGCCATCAGAGGCAATGGACATATATGAGGAAATGAGGCGATCTCCTGATCCCCCATTATCTTTGCCCTATCGAGTTATATTAAAAGGGCTCCTTCCATACCCAGAATTGAGGGAGAAGGTGAAGGATGACTTCTTGGAGCTTTTCCCTGGTATGATTGTGTATGACCCACCTGAAGATTTGTTTGAAGATGAAGATGGCAGGACAGAGAGTGAAGATGATTGAACTCCGATTCACTAGGATTTGCATCATGACATATGTATGGCCTTGAGGAGCTAACTAGGGTCAAGGGCTTTACAGTAGACACCTTAATGGCTGATGGATTTTGCTCCTCAGAAATGTTGTAATAGCCAACTCAAGGAGAATGATCTTTGAGTCAGAAGCTTACTCAACCTTCAGGCAAGCAAGAAGTAAACTGCATTCTCACTTGGAAGCGTGTCCAGTGGCCTGTGGCAAATTTGAAAGATTAGTTATGGCAGTTTCTTGTTCAACACTTTTTAAAATTCTATATGCTGGATGTGTAGTAGGGAAAGGTTTCAATTTTGGCATCTTTATTATTATTATTATTATCATTATCTTTTATTATAATCTGTTTAATCTCCTTGTAAATACTTCTCAATTTCTGATCGAGATGACAAATTTCATTGCTTCTTATGGAATGATTTTTTGTTGCTTTGTTGACATTTTACTGTCCTTGTCCTTGTACAGGTTCTAAGCCTTCCTCAATGCTTCTTTATTCTCTTTTCTGGTTCTGATCACCATGGAAACCATATTCTAAACTTGGTTCCATGTCCTTGTGAATTATCCTTTTGCTTCTTTAGAAATGAAGTTAATTGGACCACATGAGGTATGGTTAAATCTCTTTTAAGGTCCATGCCCGACCAATTTGATACCCTTCGAGGAGAGGCAGGCGAAGGATTGAAAGAATTGTTTTTCGGTTCATCCATTTCCGATTCAACGGAGAGGAATTAAGCCATAGACTTTGGGTATACAAACCAAGGGATGATCAATACGCTAATTAATCTTTGGTTAATTCATGATACATAACAATACATTGAGTAGTGAGGCTTGAACTTTTAATAATTTATCAATAAAGTGGTGTTATGATTAGATATGACAAAGTTTAATACAATTCATTAATATGACTTCAACTTGATGTATTTTTCAGGATTCCGGTAAGTATCATCGTGTGTTTAAGTCAAATTTGTATATGACTTATTCAATAAATTAAATTAATTATTTTTGAATTAATATATGATAATTCAAATTTAATCTAAATTGATATATTTAATAATTATATGGTTTATTTGATTATAATCCTAACATATTTATTCTATATTTAATTCATTTTAAATAAATAATTTAATTAAGTAATTAACGTATTAATAATTAATATTATTATTAATATGCGTTTTGAATTCGCCCATTTACTATTAGTCTGAGTTTTCGAGATTTTACTACTTAGGAAACACACCTCATCGCGGCCCCGAGCTCTGTATCATCTCGTTCAAACAATGATGCGTGACGCTCAAAATTTTCCTGTTCAATCACCGCTCCGATTCCAAGACGTTGCAAGCGCTTTCACTCCATTCGGCATGGAAACGGGCAGCCGTAACTCGTAAGCATATAAATTGAAGGGAAGCAGGTGAGTTTTCTTCTTCTCTATGTTTTTGATGTATTAATTCCGGTCTCACCACTGCGACAAGCCTTCTTCTTTAGGTTAAAGGCCTTCTTTTTCGTTGAAATGGTTCTCAAACCATTATTCAAGCCTCATCTCCACCCCCATCTACCATCCCAGTCTCTATACCTCTGCTTCAATCTCTTCTCCTCTTCAATACCAATTCCCATTTCGCCGAATGACTTAGAAACGCAACTCAGGTCCCTGTGTCAAAAGCCCAACTCCCAATTCACCGAAGCCGTCTCGCTTTTCCACTCTGCACTCGATTTCAACCTTTTGCCTTCATGGGCAACCTGCAATTTCCTTGTTGATGCACTAGCAAGGTCGAGAAACTATGGATTGGCCTTTTCGGTTTACAGGAGGATGACCCATGTTGATGTTTTGCCTAGTTTTGGGTCATTGAGTGCTTTAATTGAATGTTTTGCGGATGCCCAGAAGCCCCAATTAGGATTTGGGGTTGTGGGGTTGGTATTAAAGCGTGGCTTTACTGTCAATGTGTTCATCATGAATATTGTCTTGAAGGGTTTGTGTCGAAATGGTGGGGTTTTTGAGGCCATGGGGCTCATTCGTGAAATGGGAAGAAAAAGTGTCTCGCCTGACATTGTTAGTTATAACACGCTCATAAATGGACTTTGCAAGGCGAAGAAATTGAAAGAAGCAGTTGGTTTGTTGCTTGAAATGGAGGCGGCAGGGTGTTTTCCTAATTCAGTTACATGCACCACTTTAATGGATGGTCTTTGTAAGGATGGTAGAATGGATGAAGCAATGGAATTATTGGAGGCGATGAAGAAGAAGGGTTTTGATGCGGATGTTGTTTTGTATGGTACTCTTATAAGTGGTTTTTGCAATAACGGAAATCTTGATAGGGGGAAAGAGCTTTTTGATGAGATGTTGGGAAAAGGAATTTCAGCTAATGTGGTTACTTATAGTTGTTTGGTGCATGGTCTGTGTAGGTTGGGACAATGGAAAGAAGCCAACACCGTGCTGAATGCTATGGCAGAACATGGGATCCATCCTGATGTTGTTACTTATACAGGTTTAATTGATGGGCTTTGTAAAGATGGAAGAGCTACACATGCTATGGACCTATTGAATTTAATGGTAGAGAAGGGTGAAGAGCCTAGTAATGTAACATATAATGTTCTACTTAGTGGACTGTGTAAGGAAGGCCTGGTGATTGATGCTTTTAAAATTTTAAGAATGATGATTGAAAAGGGGAAGAAGGCTGATGTGGTTACTTACAATACATTGATGAAGGGACTTTGTGATAAAGGGAAGGTTGATGAGGCTCTAAAGCTTTTCAATTCAATGTTTGATAATGAGAACTGTCTTGAGCCAAATGTATTTACGTTTAACATGCTAATTGGTGGGTTATGCAAGGAAGGCCGTCTAACAAAGGCTGTAAAGATTCATCGCAAGATGGTCAAGAAGGGAAGCTGTGGTAATTTGGTAACTTACAATATGCTACTTGGCGGGTGTTTAAAGGCAGGGAAGATTAAAGAAGCTATGGAACTTTGGAAACAAGTGCTTGACTTGGGATTTGTTCCAAACTCATTTACTTACAGTATCCTTATCGATGGCTTCTGTAAAATGCGGATGCTTAACATTGCAAAGGGACTTTTTTGTGAAATGAGAACTCATGGGCTTAACCCTGCATTGTTTGACTATAACACATTGATGGCCTCCTTGTGCAAGGAGGGTAGTTTGGAGCAAGCAAAGAGTTTGTTTCAAGAGATGGGGAATGCAAATTGTGAACCAGATATCATTTCATTTAATACAATGATTGATGGAACCCTAAAAGCAGGTGATTTTCAATTTGTCAAAGAATTACAAATGAAGATGGTCGAAATGGGTTTGAGACCAGATGCTTTGACCTTTTCAACACTAATAAATAGGTTGTCCAAATTAGGAGAGTTGGATGAGGCTAAAAGTGCTTTGGAAAGAATGGTTGCTTCTGGATTTACACCTGATGCCTTGGTGTATGATTCTTTACTGAAAGGATTGAGTTCAAAAGGTGACACCACGGAAATCATCAATTTGCTTCATCAAATGGCGGCCAAGGGAACTGTTCTTGACCGAAAAATAGTTTCTACTATCTTGACGTGCCTCTGTCATAGCATCCAAGAAGTTGATGTAATGGAGCTTTTACCAACCTTTTTTCAAGGAACGTCAGAAGGAGCGAGCATATCGTGCAATGAATTGCTGATGCAACTCCATCAGTCTCATCCCAAGCTTCAATTACATCCTTTTTAGTGGTTTCATTTGGAGAAATGCATATTCAGTTGCCATGACACCTCTTGATTTTCCTTTCTTGAGTAAGCCTTCTATTCTTCATGTTTTATCTTTGAATTGCTTGTTTGTAACATGTTGTAGTAGTACTCATTTCTCATGGAATAACCATTTGGTTTCCTCTTGCTCATGCTGTGATAGGTGTGGTTATTTTTCTTCAATTTTAGTGTGTTTGGACATATACATCTGTAATTTATTTCAAGATGAGATGGTGAAATTATGATTGTTATTAATTATTCCTCCTGTCTATGACCATTATGTTTTGTAGGACACTGCAAAAACACATCAACTTTCATTGTGATTCCAGAATAAGATGGTCAGTAGCTTCCTGTCATGTCTATTGCTTTAGCTGCTGTAGCTGGATGTGAAGTACTGAAAGAGGAAAGTGGTATGGCTGGGAAACTGAATTCTAACTCTTTAGTGATGCGTGCCATGCTTTATATTGTTAAACATTATAACTTAGTCATGACACACACACCAACAGTCCTTTAAATATAAAGTTATGTTTTACATGGGCACACTTTTTGAGGTTTATTTACATATTTTCCTGTGCTCATATTTTCCTTTTGGAGGTTTAACTTCAATGTTGGTTTCATGACAGCAGAAATTGGAATGAATTATGGAAGTTAAAAAATTACTGTTAGAAAAATGTTAATATGTTTTTGGTTCTGTTTTATCGTTCACCATTTCATTCATGGCTTGGAACTTGTTTTCAAAAGTTTTTTCAAATGAATTTTCTAAAAATATATTTTCTTTAGAAATGTAACATGGTTGTTTTTTTAATTCCCTTTTTTGGGTGTGTTTTTTGCATTCTCATTTTTCATTTAAGAAAGATGGAATAGTAGCCTTTTCTCAATTTTTTATGCACACAACATTTAACAGCTGCCTAACATTTTGTTAGATGAAGCATCATCATCTGGCTGATCGTCACCTTTATATCCCATAATTTACTTGGTATGTGATGAAGGCATCCTCATGGCCATTCAAATACTGCTAGGTGCACTTTGAAGAACCATCTTCTTTAAAATGTCCCTCTCTTTGTTAATGAATCAACCTAAAGTCATGAAAATTGTTTCTACTTGGTATCTCCTCATCTTAATCTTACCTATTCCTTCATTACTACCCCACAATTGTGGTAAAATTAAAAATAACAGCTTGTAAGTCCATTTCTTTTGTGCTTATTCTACAACTTCTGATTCTCAAAGCATCTTTTGATGATTTTGGGTTTGTGATCCTAAGTTAAGTCTTATCAGTTAACTTTCTGGTTGTTATCTGTAATGTCACTGAATTGTTAGAATAAAGAGAGAGACTCAATGTTGATAAATATATTTTGTAACTTTTAATGTTAAACCTCGATAATATATGGGTTGACCATTTTCATGACTTCTAATGTTGCTTCTTATTTCCCCCCAAACTGGATGTGTTACTTCTCTAAGCAGGCACCATGTCACGATTGCATGATTTTGCAAGATGCTATATGGTGTGTGTGTGTGACTTTATTCATCCACAACAAATTATTATGAATAAAACTTTCCCGGTTCTCACATCATCTGGGGTTATTTCAAATTCCAATGACTCAATTGTTGTATGCAGTTTCGTTTCTAACCAACCTGTTCCTTTCCCTATGAATAATTTATTTTCCATAATTTTCTAGTTGTTTGTACACCAACTAATGGTCTGGTTTTGTTTCAGGAGTTTCTGGAGCCCCTGATACTGGGAGGAAGAAAGTCCCATCCCAAAAGAGAGAGAGTTTCTCTTGCAAGCTTTTTGTTAAGGTGGGGAAACAATTTTTTCAAGGTCTTTTCAAAATAATTTTATATGTTTGATTAGTTATTATTTTATTATTTATTGAATGTAATATACATACAATAGCACTCTTGATTACAGAAGAACAAAAGAGATTTAACAATATCAATTTGGTCTCTTTAGTAAATCATTTCTTAGTTCATTATACCTGGTGAAGTTGTGGGTGTGGAAGTTGAAAAGGACGTTGTAGGACTAAATTTAGATTGAACAATCTGAAAAAAGAAAAGAAAAGAAAAGAAAAGAAAAGAAAAGAAAATTTAAAGCAAACACTCATAACATGAGCAAAATTTTAGTGTACTTGATATGGTATAGTGAAAAGGGCAAATGATGCTGTTCTATCCCTGTGCCATTCTTGATAGATGCATATTCTACTTTTCTTTATGAGCTTTATATTCTTTGTTTGCACTGCTTGAAGGATTCCTTGTCCTTCCCATTTACTAAAGTTAATTTTTCATATAAAAAAATGTAAATTATCAGTTAGAGTATGTAAACTAAACCATATTTTCATCTTTTCTATCAGAAGTTTATTTAACTAAATACCATTATATTTCAAGAGAAAATAATGTTGAAAATGTAGTTTTTGGTTCTCTTAATAAATTCCCCTTTCTTTTTCTTTTGTGAGGATATTATTACGCCGCTCGTAAGCCAATATATATTAGTAGTCTTTATCCATATGTCATGGCATCAGATTCTACATTATTAATATTTACTGGGTGGTAGGTTTTTTTTTTTTTTTTGATAAGTAAGCATAGAGTTCATTGAAAAGAGGCAAAAAGCCACAAAGTATATAGGGGGTATACAAGGTTACTAAGGCCTCTCAAGCAAAAAAACTAAAAATAAACCCACCTCCCCTTATCTGGAAGCTAACAACTCCAGAAATCCTATAAGGGAATTCGGCTCCACTCCCATATACAATTTAGCCCAGTCCCAAATGTTACATACAAAAGAATATTTAATTTTTTGAATTACTAACTCCCCCCCCCCTCCCTAAAAGTTAGTCTATTCTTTTCCTTCCAAACCGTCCAAAAAATAAATAACGGAATGAAATTCCAAAGTTTTTTCCTTTTTTTCCTCACAAAGGAACCCCTCCAACTAAATAAAACCTCCTTTACAGTTTCAGGAAATGCCCACTGCACCCCAAACAAACCCAAAACTAAGTCCCACAACACTCTGACCACTGTACAATGAATAAGAATGTGATTTACATTCTCCTCTTCACAAGCACACAAAAAACAGCGATTGGGGAGCTGCCACCCTCTCTTCTGGAGTCTATCAAGAGTCATAATCTTTCCCCAAGTGGCTTCCCACGCAAAGAACACAATTTTAGTTGGAACTCTCTCCACCCAAATTTTATTTTTCGGAAAAGCGATTGTCAAAGGCCTATCCAACAGGCTGTAAACTTCCTTTACTCTAAACTGCCCATTACCTCCTACCTTCCAAAAAACTGAATCTTCCTCCAAAGTTATACGGTGGCACCTCAACTCATGAAGCAAGTTGCCTACCATATCCAATTCTCAATCATTAAAATCCCTAATGAACCTCAATTCCAACCTCCTCCTCCAAAATTCTAGTCCCACATTTCCTCTATTGTCACCTCCCTATGAGCTGCCAAAGTAAAGAGGTGTGGGAAATTTTGGGACAACACTGTATCCCCACACCAATGATCAGTCCAGAACCTAATTTTATTGCCTTTCCCCACTTTAAACACCAAATTTTCCCAGCACCATCCAGCTTCCTTCAAAATCTCCTTCCAAACTTCCACTCCAAACGCACCTACAACCTTTTTTGTCCTCCAATCGCAATCCTCTTGACCATACTTAGCCATAAGCACTTGCTTCCAAAGAGTCTCCTTGTCACAAGTAAATCTCCAGATCCATTTGCCAAGTAAAGTTTTGTTCAAAAGGGTTAGCTTCCTTATTCCAAGCTCCCCTTTCTCCTTATCCCCACAAACCACCTCTCATTTAACAAGGTGAGCTTTCCTTTCCAGATTTCCTATTCCCCATAAAAAATCTCTTTGCAATTTTTCTAGTCTCCTTGCCACAGATTTGGGCATGCGAAAAAGGGACATTTGATACACTGACATGCTTGCCATTGTGCTCTTAATAAGAGTGATTCTCCCACCCTTTGAAATATATTGTCTTTTCCAAAGGGTAAGTCTCCTCCTCACTTTCTCTTCTACCTCGTCCCATCCTGAAACGACCTTATTTGGCGCCCCCAATGGCAGCCCTAAGTAGACTACAAGCAGCTACCCCACTCTACACCCTAACTCCACTGCCATCTTGTTCACCTCTTCCACTTCTCCTACCAGAATGATCTCGCTTTTAGCCAAATTAATTCTTAACCCTGATGCGGCTTCAAACCAAAACAGAATCCAACTCAAATGCGTTAAATGCTCATTTTTTGCCTCACAAAAAATGGTTGTGTCATCGACAAAGAGCAAGTGAGTAATGTGGACAACCCGCCCTCTACCACGCTTAATATTACATCCCGAAATAAATCCCCCTTCCATAACCCTTCTGATTAAAACGCTCAACACTTCCATTCCCATAACAAAAAGATAGGGGGAAAGGGGGTCCCCTTGGCGCAGCCCCTTTGAGCTTGAGAAGAAGCCAACTGGGACTTCGTTCACCATGATTGAGTACTTAGTTGTGGAAATACACCACCACATCCAGCTCAGCCACTTTGGACCAAACCCCATTTTTTGCATAACCTTCATTAGAAACAACCAATTAATGCTATCATATGCCTTCTCAATATCCAACTTGTAGATTAGACCTTTCTCACTCATTTTTTGCCAAACATCAATCACCTCATTAGCTATTAGAGAGACATCTAAGATTTGTCTTCCCTTCACAAACACGTTCTGATCGGGGGAGACCACTTTTCCTATCACTTTTTTGAGTCTATTGGCCATAACCTTGGCCAATAGCTTATACAGCCCCCTCAAGAGACTGATGGGTCTAAAATCCCCTAGATCCTCGGTCTCTCCTTTCTTAGGTAATAGCACAAAAAAGGTGTTATTGAGGCTTTTTAAGAAGACATTTTGCTCATAGAACTCCTTAAACATTTCCAATATATTCTCCTTCACAAATTCCCAGCAATTTTTCCAGAAAGCCAACGTGAAGCCATTTGGTCCTGGGGCTTTATCCCCATTCATATCCATCAGAGCAGCCTGCACCTTAGCCTCAGAGAAAAGGAGCTCCAGCGTCCCCGCTTCTTGAAGGTTGATTTGGTTTAATTGTAGCCTTCCAATGTCCGCCTTCCAATCCGAGCTTTCTGAAAGCAATCGCTGATAGGCATTCACTACTCCTTCCCTAACTTCTTTCTCCTATGACAACCTTGCCCCATTTATCTTGATTATGTCCATGTAATTGGCTTTTCTATGGACGGAAGCCATACGGTGAAAGTAGCTCGTGTTTCTATCTCTTTCCTTTAACCATAACTCCCTTGAAGCTTGTCTCCAATGGGTTTCTTCTAATTCCACCCACTTGGCATACCCCTCATTGGCTTCTTTTTTACAAGCTAATTCCTCATCTGTCAAACTTCTCTCACCTTCCATTCGATCCCAATACTATACTTGTTGGAGAGCTGCATCCTTATTGCATTCCAGACTCCCGAACACCTCCCTATTCCAAACTTTCAATTTCTGTTTCAACTCCTTTAGTTTTGCAGTCAATTTAAAACTGGCGTTGCCTCTAACCACCATCCCCTGCCACCAACTATGAATTAGATCTTTAAACCTCTCGACTTTGAACCACATATTTTCGAATCTGAAAGGGGTGGGCCCTCTCCTTAGGCCACCTCTCTCAAGTAAAACTGGAAAGTGATTCGAGGTCAGCCTAGATAGCCTTCTCTGGACTACCCTGCTAAACTGGTCAAGCCAACAGGGAGAAACTAGAAATCTATCTAATCTAGCCCTTGACTAATTATTAAGGCCCCCACTCCACGTGAAAGCTTCCCCTTGCATCTGTAAGTCCACAAGACCTAGCTCGTCTACAACCTGAGCAAACCTCCTCATAGTTGAGGTTATTCTCCCTTGTCTACTTCTTTCACTTTGAGAGAGGATGATGTTAAAATCACCCCTTAGGCACCAAGGTTCTTCCCAAATTCCTCTAATCGCCCCAATTTCTTCCCACAAACACTCCCTTTCTTCTCTGGTAAACGGACCATAAACACCCGTGAACACCCAAACAACCCCATTTTCCACATTCCTGAATCTGCAGGATATAGAAAACTGGCCCTCCTCCCATTCCAGCAGTTCTAGAGATCTTTTGTCCCAACAAATCAAAATACCTCCCGCCGATCCAAAAGTGTCTAGAGCCTTCCAATCTAAGAATCTTCCTGGCCCTAAACTTCTCACCACCTTATCAGACAAAACTTGAATTTTTGTCTCCTGAATACAAAACAGATCCACCTTTTGCTTCCTAACGACAGACTTGATTACTTTCCTTTTAACACTATCGTTCGCCACCATCACCTTCTAGCTCAACAGCTTGAGGTTCATTGGACAACCACTGACATACCCCATTTGCCCTGGCTAGGACATTTCTTCTTACCTTTCCCCTCATAGTTAATTGAGCATTCCAACCTCTTTAATTCCCTTTCAAATTTTGAAAGAGGCCTTTATTGTGGATCCTTTCCCTCATTTTTCTAATTTTAACCAGGAAACTCAGTATATCCTTTTCCAACCCTTCAGTTGAAAACCCCAAAAATTGGCTGAACTTTGCTAGGCTACTCTCTTCCCAGTTTAGAGCCCTTTCCTCCCTTCCTTTTTGGGATTCAAACTGAGAAGAACCCCCCTTCGAATACCTTGCCACTGATATAGGACCATTAAACTCGACCAATTCCCAGCATTCTTTGCCAATCGCACTAGGTCTAGCTGCATCTTGGAAACTTAGCAAATTTCCATTCTGGCAAGCCTCCCTTAACACCCCAGAATGGTCGAAAAACTCCCCCTCTGGAGTTTGGCCAAATGAAAACAAGATAGAATGAGAAGGAGAACCCGAATCCCTAAAACCCTTCGAGTTTGATAAAGAACCATACCTCGAAAGTTCTTCCACTAGAGCGCTGTCTGTCAATGAGAAGTGGGAGTCCATCTATTGCTTTTTTCCATCTTCCTTCTCCCGCAAACTTATAAACTCCATTTCAAAATTGTCTTCCCCACAGGGCACAGGTTGGGCTGAGGAGCAAACCTTCCCCAACGGCCCTTTATCAATAGGTTGAATCTCTACCGGGCCGTGGTTGTCCCTTAACATAACTGGTGACCCAAAAGGCTGCACCCCAAAATTCTTAAGGTGGGTTAGAGATGGTTCATTTCTTTTCCTTAGAGACACAGTAGGCCCAAATCGCGACCCAGTCACCACATTTGAAACCTTCTCATTTCCCTTAGAGCCCATTGGCCCAACCCCACCATTTCCATCCCCTTTTAATATTACTCCCTCCGAAGGGCTTTGCAGAAGAGGCCCCCCAGCCCACTTCTAGCCCAACATGTCCTCAGCAAGTCTAGTTAAAGACGACCCAACCACCGCCTCACCCACTGAAGATCGGGTCGTTGACCCGAATTGAATCCAGCCCTTAGTCAAATCCTTACCCACCCCGACTACCTGCCCTTCTGTCCCGTCAGCTGTCCGTGACAGTGCCTCGAGCCTTGCGTTAACCCGCTCCTCCACTCGCGGGTCAGCGCGTGCACCTCCGTCACTCCTAACCTCTCCGCTGCAGTGACCAGATGAACCCCGATAGCCCTCCGAAATCTGTCCGAACGATGGCAACACCTCCCACCAAAGGGGAAGGTAGTAAGATGACCCCTCGACTCCAATCTCCAGCGAACTTGGCAGTACTCCTCCTTTTGATTTAACTAGGATCCTAGCCCACCGGAGATTCTCCATTCTTTCCGTTAGTGGATCCATAGCTACAAAACCACCGCACACATCCCACACTCTTCTCAAAATGGATGGGACCCAAAGCGATATTGGCAAACCCATAATCCTCACCCATACTTCGTTTCTTATTTCCCCTTCTTCCAGACACCCGTACCTTGGATTCCATAACTCTAACCCTACCTGAATCCCTCTCACCGACCTTTTCCCCGAGGTGAGAACACTTCTGGCTTCTTCCGTAAGTTCAAATTCTAAAAGGGCCTGACCCTCTTCCAGCCATGCCAAACCAAGCTTTCCTTTCAGTCCCCAAGAACTCGCCATTAGCCACCCCATCCTCTCTAGATTCTCCCCTCCTGCTACCCTAGGGCTCCATCTTCCAACTAAGCAATGCCCTAATCTACTCATATTTCTATTGATTTCCTCTCCTTCTACCTCCACTATGATCGAAAGCCTATCCCTATTCCCCCATCTCTTCCCCATTTCAACATGCAATCTTCCGGGGGTCGTCTCTTCCTTTGTGTTCTCCTTTTTGTCGAAGCTATCAATCAGATCTCGTACTACATCCGCCATAACTGACCATTCACCCCTTTCCCCTTTGCCTTTCGTTGAACAGATGTTGTAACTCTTCTCTTCCGCATCAACGACCCTTAACCGGAGGAAACAACCCGCCTTGTTGGTTTCACACACCATGGAATAACTTCTCCCCTTCTCCTTCCAACCCTTCTCCCATTCGTCTTCTTTCCCATTCTTGACGCACTGATCCAACCCCTCCAGAAAGAGCCTAACACTTGCCAGCCCCAGTCGGACCTAAGAAGACACCCCTTTATTGCTTTCCACAATGAAAAATAGGGTTTTACCTCTTCTCTCCTCCACCTCAACTTCAAAAACCTTTGACTCCACCTCAAAGTGATTTCCTTGCCGTTTCCTCCGTCTCCCCGCTCGTATTTCTCCCTTGTCGCCATTGCCCTCGCCATCGCATTCTCTCTCTCGCTCTCGCCATTGAAATCAAGAGTACTTGTTAATATTTGCTGGGTGGTATGTTATGATATTGATCCATATTTATCATGGATGCATAGTGGAATGCTGTACGGAAAAGGGAACCCTAGCGAATTATTTGGTAGGTGAATGAATAAATTTGAAAGTAAGATTGTTATGGACATATATTCTAGAAGGAAACACACAAACTATAAGGACTAGATCAAAATGGAGTAACCTTGTAAAAAATTGAAACACAATCTATTCGTGCACCAATGTAGTCCGCGATTGAAACCACTAGTCTCTCATCTAGATACTACCATATCCTCTACTAAAACAAGACCATTGTAGGCATAAAAATGCTATTGCAACTCTATGTGTTGGTATTGGCTAATTCTTTTTCCTATAGTGTGTAGCAGAAAACCATATACTCTGGAAAGGCTAGACGTTGGGGGAGGTGGCATTCATAAACCTGTGATGACTTACATATACTTCATCTTCTATTTCTTGAGGAATGTAACTATCTGTGAATCTTTATATAGAAAGTTGTAGACACTTTTCTCCTTTGGTTTGGATTAAATGGTGATCATCTTCTAAAACATAAACATGTCTAATCATGTTTATGGATAGATAAAATCCTTATTTTTTTACTAAATAAGAGTACTTTGATATTTATTTGTTATTTATTTATTTATTTATTTTTTATCAGAAACGAAGAAAAATATATTAAAAGAAGAAAAAATACAAGAGAAGGAAGAGATACAAGAAAAGGATGAGAGGTCCTTCCCACAAAAACAAAAGCTGAACAAAAGAGAAAATACCCAACTTTAGAAAACTAAATACAAAGAAAATCCCCAACACTCTCAAACTTTTGAAACGCAAACCGCATTCTAGTTGAGTTGTAAAACACTAAGAGGAACTCCGCTAAAAGCTGCAATATAAGAGGCCGAAAGAGAAGAATAGAAAATAAGCAAGTCCCATAACATCTCTTCCGTTCTCCCCTTATCCTCAAAAATCCTTTTGTTTCTCTCTTGCCACACCATCTATAACAAAGTGAGGCAAACGATTTGCCAAAGTGTCTTGCCTTTTAATGAAATCTCCAAACCTTTAAAAACAATAACCATCACGTCCACAATACTCCTTGGAGGGACCCAAGCCAACCTTGCTAGATTGAATAGCTTGTGCCAGAGTCCAATGGTAACAGGACAATGAAGAAAAGGTGGTCGATCGATTCTCCATTTCCTTTGCAAAGAATGCACCATTGAGGATAGAGGGATTTGTAGGGTCTTCTCAATTACAACTTGTCGTTTATTTATTATGTGAGGCCTTTTTCATCTACTACCACAACTTGAAACAGGAACTGTTTAAAATTGGCCAACTACTTCCCATGTCTGAATGTTGAAATTTGGGGTCACATTGAAGTGATAGGAAAATCAGGGCATAAGGTTTTTGGCATAGAAACAGCATTTCCTTTAGTCAAAAGTGGCAAAGGGACTTGATTTGCTTATCAAACCACCTGCTGTAAACAACATCTACAGACATATTTGTGCTGTATTCTGATTCTTTTGCCAATACTATCTGTTTCCTCTCTTTTCACAACGGAAACTTTGGGTCAATCAAATGTTGACATAAAAAAGGCCTCTTGTTCTTTGCTTTTTGGTACCTTTTACACGTCTTGTGTACTTTGGTTCGCTCTTTAACACGAGGCTGTTAAAAATAGCAACTAAATATGTATCTATTGTCAATATGAAACATAATACTTATAGCATTTCACTGTTCCAAACATTTTGGTTAGTCATATTAAGGTTCTCTGATTTGGAATGGTGAGTTCTATTAAATTTCTCCAGAGCTGCAACTGGGAAATTGTATAGTTTAGTGCATGTTTGGATATATTTTTTATTTTTTTGTTTTTAAAAACAGAGATTCTTATATAAAATTTATATGAATTCTTATACAAAAAGTGAGTAGATACCGTGTATACTTGAAAAATATTTTTCTCAAATTTTGAAATGAGTTTTAAGAATACAATGTAAAGCATCGTTTGATAACTGTTTTTAAGAACAACGTTTTGTTTTTGAAGATAAAAAAACAAAAAAAAACATGTATGACAACCAAAAAACTGTTTTTTGTTTTTTTGTTTTTTTTTTATAAAAAAAAGATAATGTTTTCAGAAGGGATTTTTTTTACTTTTTTTTAGTTGTTTTCACTTGTTTTTTTAAGAATTGTTTTAAAAAATAATTATATAATCATATATAATTGTTAAAAATGAAGAAGTAGACAAAAATTATTTTGAAAATATAATTAAAAATATGTTAAAAATATTTCATCTTTTTAAATAGATTTTTGTTTTATAAAACATTATAAAACAGTTTTTAAAAATTGTTCTTAAAAACTGTTCTTTAGAACCAATTCTAAAATATACTAAATAGGTCTAAATTTTTATTTTTTTATATAAGAGTTCTTATATTTTATATAGAAGTTATTATTTTTAAAAATAAAAATAAGAAGTGTACTTGGAGAGACTTTATTTGTGTGAATAATTGCAAGGTAGTTTTTTTCTTTAAAATCTTAAATGGGTGAAGTTTTATGATTGGATCCATTTTTGGTAGGCCATAAATTTAGCAAGTGTTTTGTGTATCTATTCCTTCCCTCTTACATACTAAAATTTGGAATTGTGCTCTGACAGCATGTTCCATTTTTGGCTTAAGTAAGTAGCATTCCTTTCCAGCATTTTATTTACCAGAAGTGTCATACTAAAGTAGAAGATGACCCATTACATATTTGAGTAGGGGTCATGATAAAAAGATTTTAAAAGAACATTTGAAAAGTGTTTTGAAAAATAATTTTTGAAAATTACTATATATTGTTTTGTAAAATAAAAGTAAGAAATAGTGTTGAAAAATAGTTTTTGAAAACTATTATATATCGTTTTATAAAACAAAAGTATATTTAGAATTTGCAATCTTCTTAATCTATTTTTCATATTTTTAAGTGTTTTTACAAAATAATTTTTGTTTATAATATTTTAATTTCAATTCTTTTATAATTGTTTTTTAAAAGAGTAGTTAGAAAACAAGTGAAAATAACTCAAATGTGTTTATACGGTAAGTCTACTATGATGTTTGTTTTTTCACTTGATTTTAAATAAAACTTTAATGCTTAATAATGTTAAATATTAGATTATTTGCTTTTATAATATTTTATTTCTATTAAGTATTAAAAAATAAAGAAAAACTAATATGTTTTTTTTTATTTATTCAAACTACATATATTAGTTTTTTCTATTTAGTAAAAAGTTTATAATAAATCATGAAAAAAAAGAAAAACAAACAATTTAAATTCTGAAAACAAATTGCTTTTAGCAAAAAACCAAAAAAATAAATACCAGCTACGTATTCCCTAATCTTAAACACAATGTTTGGACATTTCAACTGAATGCCACTGGTGCCCTACATAAATTTTAACTTTTTGCTTAATTGCTAAGGTTAGACAATTCCTACATCATCTTCTTCTGTGCTCTGGGTGAAGATGGGCATTTTTTTGATGCGATAGAGCCAGTTCATTCCTTAGAAAAACATATTTGCATTGCCCTCTTTTTCCTATTTACATCATCAAAACCATTGGTGGGGTTTGGACTTGAAAGCCCTCCTGCTGTATATATGATTAGCCCTCTTTGGGATAGGATTTAATTTCTACTTTTACCGATCCAACAAGTAGGAGGAGAAGTAATTAATTATTACCAAAGATAAAAATAATTATGATATTTTAAAATATTTTAATAAAATAAAGACCTGCCTTTTTCTTAAATCTATTTTATTTGTTTTAACTCTTTTATATAAAAATTAAATCATTTTAATTAATTCTAAGTATATTTAATTTTTTTTATCTTCTAATATATTAAATATAAGAAAACCATTGATTTATTTTCTTTCTTTAATAACCATTTGGAACCAAACATTTTTTTAGAGCTATCTTTTTTGGTTGGCCAAATGTCATAAGAAAAGAAAGAAAGCCATTAATGAATAAATACAAATTGTTATTATCATATAACACGATGGAATAACTCTTAAAAATGTTTAGTTTTGAATAACCAAGAAAACTTTTATGATTAAGGTATTAGGACTCTTCATGAAGATTCAAACCTTGAATTGCTGATCGTTTCATAACAATCAATATCGGGTAAATTCAGAATGTCATCCATTGTAAGATTCAAATCGAGGACCATATGTCATTTACTGGGACCACACTTTTAAGCATTCACCTCAACTAATGAAATTGCCTTGATGATGAAAATAGCTTTTAGAAATAATTACCTCCTCCCTTTTAATCATATGTAATTTTTTTAATTATAAAAGAAACTATTTATCACCTTTCCAAGTTAATATTTTCTTATAACAAGGAATATACTCTACCCATCATCCTTTTCACCCTTCATCATGCTATCATTGTTCCAATTTAAAATATGTATGTATTAAAAAAGTAATATAAAAAAAAGTCAAATAGATATGATAGCTTTTAAAGTTTCTTCTCAATTACAACTACATATGTCATGGTTAAAAATTTTAATCATTTCATAATTTCAATTATACCATTTTTTAAATATTCATTTAACTCTACTTTTCTATTTTGTCTTTTAGGTCAAATAGATGTGATAGGTTTCAAAGTTTCTTCTCAACTACAAGTCTACAGCCACATATGTCATGGTTTGATAATTTGATCATTTCTTAATTTCAATTATATTTTTTTCATTTAACTTTACTTTTTCTATTGTCTTTTATGTTTTATTTACTATATATTAAGACTAATTTTATTATTATTATTAAATATTAATACAACTATTAATATATTAATTATTCATGCTATTAGTATTATAAACTATTCATGTTATTAATAATATTATTATTTTTGATATCATATCTATTATTGTTGATGTTATTATTGATATTTTTAATAATATATTCACATTATTATTATGCCACAAAAAAGCCTATAAATATATTTGTTTTTATGATTACCATTAGCATCATTATTCTTATTATTAATATTATAAAAGTATCATTATTCCTATTTTCATTATTATGATGTCATTTACTACAACTAATCCTATAAGACATTTTTTAAAAAAAAAAATTCAAAAAGCTTATAAGTTTCCTTATAAAAATAATCTATAATAGTAATTCACGAAATGTATAATGCTAATGCATTGATAATGTATATTAATAGAAAATTGAAGGTATGGATAGACAAAAATATATTAATCTTATAATATTAATGCATTAAAAATATAATACATTATGATATAATTTAATTTTTTTTAAACAAGTTGGATACTCATCATATACTCTTTAGCATTCTATTCACGATAAATTAAACTAAGAAGATTTGATCGTGTTTGTTTTTTTAGCTTATCGATGATAAATTCATTTTAATTACATTGGTAGTATATATATATATATTGAGCTTTTTTTATTCAATAAAAAAAAAGAAAAAGAAAAAAAAGGTTAGAATTACCAGATGAAATTGGATCATACTTGGGAAATGTCAAATTGCAACGGCAGAGTGTACATAGGATACAGAGAAGGATGGAAGGGGCCCTCTCTATTAAATTCCAATGGAATCAACTTCGACACCCACTTTTTCACAGAAGCAGCCGAGGCCCCCCTCACGCTTTATAAAATTGGAAGATTTGTGACTCACGAGACCCGCAAGCAGAATTCTCTCTTTTTCTCGTTCTCCATTCTCCACAAGCTCTCTTGTTCATCCTACATCCATTTAAATCAGTATGTCTGCCTCTTGCCGCCGGCTAACCGCCGGCGTTCGTGTTCCAATGGTTGCCAGGCAGGTTCTGGGAGCCAGCGAGATTTCGAGGCTTTGTGGAGTTCGAATGAACCGGCGGAAGGGGATCGTTTTGAGGGGGAGGCGGCTGGTGGTGGCGGAGGCGGAGGCTATGGGAAGAGGAGGAGTGCGGGTGAGATCGGATGGGGGAGGTGAGGAGAGGGTGGAGAAGTGGTCGTACGGGTCGGAGGATCGGCGGAGGGGCGATTTGGTGGTGGTGGAGGAAAAGGAGGATGTTGGCTGCGCTGGTGGCGGTTGTGAGGGTGATCGGAGGATGAAAGTGGTTATCGCAGCGGCGTTTACGGTGGTGCTGGGCGTAGGGAATCGAGTGCTGTACAAGCTGGCCTTGGTTCCTCTCAAACATTACCCATTCTTCCTCGCTCAGCTTGCCACTGTCGGGTACTTCTCTCTTTGTTTTCCCTTTTCCATTACATTACTGATTCCTCTTCATATTCTATGAACTATTTCTTCCAAAGATTCAAACAACCATCATTTTAGGTTATTTCAGTGATTTTTTTTTTGGTGTCAAATCCAAATTGGGGATGAACGAACATGTTTTAAGCATTTCATCCTATTTTTCGAACTTTTGTTAATTTTGTTGGGTTCAAATTTGGCTGCACGCACAGAGCCAAGTTTGAGAAAGGGACGCTATCGTCTTTTCATTGAATGAGTGCCCCATAAATGAAAACATAGGGCGCCCGAATCACTACCTCGTCTGTTATTTTATTCCCGCCTCTACTAACTACCCGCTCTTTTTCAGCAGAATGCCCATCCGTTTTAATGCAATTCAAAAGTGGTCCCTTTCAGTCATTCACATGTTTTCTTCCCTTGTTTTCAGACTGTTAACTGCACCTTAACTCTGAGAAAATTTATCGACAAAACGGTAAGGTATCAAAAGGGGCACCCATCGAATTCCCCATCTCAATGTATGATGGAATCTATACTATTCGATGAGAATAGAAACCGATAGAATTAAGATATAAGGATACAGACGAATTGAGCTGGGTTTAAAGTGATGGGTCTTAAAAAGGTCCGTATAACAGAATCACTAAGGGCGTGCCCTTTCGACAAAAACTATTTACGAAAAAAGAAAAGTCTTTCATTACTGTAGCAGGAGCTTTTTATTAATGATTATATATAGATTACTTGTACAACTTGAAGTCACTTTCCTTGCTGATCAACATGAATTCACTTCATTACCCAAATGGGTTGGTGTGGAATGCTATTCAGCCCATCAATCACATTCAATTAATTGATTTTTTTTTTTTTGAAGGTTATTTCTATTTTTAATTTATTTTATATGAGTTGATGAGTTAAGGGTGACCTGAATTATCTCTAGGATTTCTCTTGTGGGTTGAACATCTCATTTTCTCAAGGTCTTGTTGTTTGTAAGTGGCTCGGACTTTGATGGTATGTTTATCAACTCTCTAATATAGTATATGAACACATAAAAAATTTAAATTTAATATTTAAAAAACTGAGTCCAGTTAAATGAACTCTTATTATTCTAAACTTTTCCTGCAGAGATTCTCTTTTTCTTTCTCCTTTAAAGTTTTTTTTTATTCATGCTAGAGGATTATGTATTATTATGGTGGTGAAAGACATTGTGCTCCCTCCTCCTCTATGCTACGAAAAAGGGTGGAAAGCACGAATTTTTTAAAATTTAAAGAGAAAAAAGAAAGAGAAGGGAAGGACGCAGCGAATGTGTTTAGTGATTGGTGGGTCCAAGTTGAACAAAGACCGTAGAGGAAAGGTGGCTTTTTAAAGTTACAGTGTAACAGTCAAACACGCTGATCTAGTAATGATTGAATCACCCGCAGGTCTTTTTCATCAAGAGTCTCATGGGGCAAGTGGACGTTTCAGTGGGCACGTGCTCCTAGAATACTTTCTCTGTTACTTTTTCTGTGTGGTTCAGGAGCATCCCTGTGCTTTTTACGTCCTTTTCAATATTCACCTAAATTGCCAAACCCCCCCTCAAGTTTCTCAAATTACACCTATTTAAACTTTTTAAAATATGGTAAACACCCCTAGGATTTTTCACATATATTTTGATACAAAGAGACATACGAAGGTCTTTGTCTAAACGAAGACCTGGGTTCTAGCCTTTTGTCCAAGAGCTTGATAAACCAAAATAATAATAATAATAATAATAATAAATAAAAAATAAAAGAAAAGGTTATATGTTACAAATTTATGGTGATATGTCAAATTTGTGAATTCAATTGACAGTTTAAAAGGGGTGGTGAAGGTGTAGCTAGTGTGCAACAATCAGTTAACAGGCTAGGTTCAAACATGTTGGTGAACACTGAGAAGTACAGCATTCAATCTGAATAGTGGCTTCAAGCTAATTCCATTTATTTATTTTTTCTTTTTTAATTCGTGTTTTACAGATATGTACTTGTGTACTTCTCTATCTTGTCTCTGCGTTACAATGCTGGAATTGTTACAGATGAGATGCTTTCCTTGCCAAAGACTCCCTATGTTGCTGTGGGCCTTTTAGAGGCTCTTGGTGCTGCTACTGGAATGGCAGCTGGAGGTAATGCAATTCTCATTGTTCTGTGATCACTTACCATTGCATTTGCTTCTCAGGCCCATTGTTTTCCAGAGGAAAAGAAACTTGGCTTTGCCATCTTTTTAAACACAATTCTTTATCATCTGCCCTGAAGTGGCCATAAAAGCAGAATATGAATTTGGGTTGCTGATGTGGTAGCACCATGCAATAATTTGATGATGCCATGTACTACCATGTCAGGTTATAAAACAAAGGTGGTGAGATAGATAATAAAACTAGAATCTTCCTTTGTGGAAGCAGATTTTATTATGTTATATCAATTGCTTGTTACATCTGATCAACAAATTTGTTCTTTTTGTGTTTGACCAGTCTTAGGTTAGGGTTTATCATTCTGTCGAATTTTGTTTTCCAACTTCTGGGGGTTTGCATCTTGGTGAAAAGACTACTAAAATAAGAGCGGAACAGTATTTCATATTATTATTCCCTTATTTCAAATTATAAATTAAATTTTTTATTTGATTCTGGCTTTTCATGTATACCTAAACTGAAGCTTCTGTTTGTCCATGTACATTGCATGCTGCATATTAGAAAATACAAATTCATGGTCTGTCATTTATTGAGTTAAACACTAACTTATTGCTGAATCTAGTCTCTACATAGGCTTGTGATACAATTTGAAATGGTTTTGAATATGTTATTTTACTTTTACCTTTTCTTTGTTTAAATAATTGTTGGATCACAGATTTCCATTGCTCCAGATGCATCAAAGATTCAAATATTTATCTTAACTTAGAGCATAGCATTTCATTTCTTGGCATTGCCTAGAGTGATTTACTAGTATTTCACTATGTTCCTTTATGACTTGTTCTGCATATGATCTAACAAAATACTCATGTATTCTATTTGTTGTTCACTTGCCTCTTCCTTGGACCAGCAATTCTTTCTGGAGCATCAATTCCAATTTTATCTCAGGTAAAATAACATTTGTGAATCTTATTCTGCAAAAGCCCTCTTCTGTTACTGCTCTAGTATTGTTCCCTAAGCTATCAGTTCACTAGTCGAAACCATGACCCATTTAGTTGACCCAAACCTTTAAGAAAAATAAAATAGAGAAGAGAAATCGTTGATGTAATTGTAATTTGGAATTGGAGAGTTAATCCTGTCCTCTTACTTCCTTTTCAGAGCTTTCTTGTCTGGCAACTTCTCCTATCAGCTATTTTTCTTGGTAGGAGATACAAAGTCAACCAATTACTTGGATGTTTTCTTGTGGCTATTGGTGTAATAATAACTGTAGCAAGGTAAGCTGCATTGTTTAAACTCATCTTTGAATTACATTTCCAGAAACTCTGTTTCTTTAATGATCATGAAGCCTGAGGATGTGGTGCTTAAGGGATTCATCTTCTGGCGATTAAATTTTAGCTAGGAAGCTGAAAGATCATTAAATGCATTGCCAAGTGTTGTTTCTTCCTGGATTTTGATCCTAATCTTGTAAACTAAAATCAACAATGCTTCTTATTGAAATCTGACATTATTAACTGGTGATTTTGTTATCCTCTTTCAAAGCATTGATAAGAAAATTAGCACATACTGATGTTATCTTTTTTAATTATTATTTTTGTTTTTGTTATCATTTATTTATAATAGGCATTAACTCAATGATCCTCCACAAATTCAAAGGAAGTCTAGAAATCAAACTCAATCAGTTCTTGGATTGAATTGACTCCAACTTGTTAAAGTAACTGTTGAGCAAGATGACTGCCCCCTTTCTCCTGCCATATCATTAACTGCAGAAGTAACTTGTCTTCCCCAGTTGGACAACTACTCAATAGATAATGAGATTCAAGTTGATCCAAACTGGATTTCAAGACCACCTTAATTAAGCTTTCTAGTTGTTAGTCTGCAACATTCAAGATCAATCCTGCATTGTACTATTTAATAATTATCAAATGCATAATTGATTTCTATCATAATTTGAGTACATATAATCGTTTCAGGAAATAACATTTGCATACTGCAAAAAATCAAGTAAAAACAAATGATACATTTTCTCCTCTTATTGACATGTTTAATACAGTTGCCAGCAAAAATTTATTTGTATGTAAGAAAACTATTATGGTTGTTCATCTATATGAAAATAAATCTTGAATTGCATGTCTATGTTTAATTTTGCAGTGGATCTAGTGCTGGTGCTTCATTGAAGGGAGCTGGCATATTTTGGAGTCTTTTGATGATGGTTTCCTTTTTGTTTCAAGCGGCTGATACAGTCTTGAAGGTTGCTAGCATTCTGAAACGGAATCCCTTGTTTTAAGTTTGTATTACTGGTTTCTAACAGGAAACATATCTATCATTTGTAGGAGAGAATTTTCTTGAAGGCTGCTGAGCGATTAAAGGTACATATGCTGGCCGACTGTTAGAATATATCTATTCTAGTCTCACGATTAAGTTTTTTCTCCCCACTTCTTCTGACAAAATAGAAGTTCTGCAAAACTATGTTTTTGGCCTCTTGGACACTACAAAGAACAAATATATAAATAAGTATAAGCATAAATAAAAAATAATAACAACAATTCAATGTTTGCTGCTTTTGAAGTCACAGTTTACATACTTTAAATTGGACTTAGAAGGGAAAAAGGGGTCATGAGGAGACGAGATTACTATCAATATGACAATGACAAATTTAGATCTAGAGTTGAACTCATATTAATACAAAAGGCTGAATTTTACTGCTTTATTGGAATTTGATTTGTATATCCATAGTCAAGCTACCAACTATATTTCTTGAATGCTATGTTGCATGGATTTTATGATGAGTGCATACCTTTGGCTTTGGCAGATACAACAAAATATGGTGTTCAACATGCTTACTGTCTGGGTCCTAGATACACACCAATGCTGAACATGTGTAACCTAGATGAAATAACATGGCTTGCTTGCACTTTGTTGAAGTTGGACAGTCAAATTTGCTGATTTTTTATCCCCTCTATATTTAGAAATTCGGTGATTACATTGCAGGGAGGTTCAGTGGATCTATTTGTTGTAAATTCCTATGGATCTGCTTTCCAAGTAAGTTCTTTGCAGTGAGTTAATGTTTTAGACTCTTTTGTTTATCTTAGCTGTAGTTTACAATTTAAGTTGTTGCCTATTGCAAACCTGAATAAAAAATTTTGAGTGTTTGTATTTCTGTTTTGTGTAGGCATTGTTCATATGCCTTCTCCTGCCCTTCTTATCAAAGTTATGGGGTGTTCCATTTAGTCATCTGCCAAACTACCTTAAAGATGGTGCAGCCTGCTTTCTGAACATCGGTTCTTTGTCCAGTGGTGAGCTATAGTTTATTCATAATCATTTCCTTTTTGTACATCCTCATAGTGAGCAAGAAAGACATTTGCAGACATGCACATGTGCATGCAAATGCCAGTACGCACACGCCTGCACTCACATGCACATGGACACATGTGTGCAGGCATACACATGCACACATAAACAAACACCTGCATACACATCCCTGCATCTACATGCACATGCATCCACATTCACGTGTTTGTTTCTGTATAAACATAAGTGGAAATCTATGTTTAGATGTGTACATCAAATTTGAGGTCCTCACCATGCTTATGCATTATACAGTTATTAGGATTTATAAAGAAGCATTCCTCAGTTGTAGCAATAATGCATCCCATAATGAGTGTGTTTTTATGCCTGATATAAAACTTATTAATATTTTATCAGAATCCTGGTATGAACAGCATGAGTGAGGATTATATTAAAAGTCCTTAAAAGTGATTAGCCTAAAAAGGGACAATAGATATTAGTTTGGATATTAGAAGATTAGGTCTGAGTGCTTGTAATGATGTATTTAAGAAATCATAATATTTTTATATCCCTTTTGAAATTGGTGGTGTTGACCTTCATACTGCAATAATGGGCAGTGCCATTGAAGTGCCAGATAACTTGTATAGGTGGTCTGTGGAAGGTTCCTCCACAGACAAGGCAGGGGTGGATCCACGAATTTTCCTTTTAGAGGATAGGTGAACGTACTAAAATAATATGGGGGCAGGACTTTTGATCATTTTCAACAAAAAGTAAGTGTCAAAAGATTTTTGACCCTGATATATGATATAGGTATCAAAACATGACAATGCCTTCCACTGATTTATTAGTACGGATATAATACATAATCGCACAAGATCATGGTTTCCTACTATTGCAATGACCATATAGCTCTATGTTTACAATCATATATTTTGTCTTACTGCATAGCATACACTAGCATGCACCGACAGACCACACAAATTCCAATGACCTCAAAATTTGTCATCCATGCCAAAGTCCCTGTTGGTAAGTAATTCACAAAATCTTTAATTAGTAAACATCGCTATTTAGGTTGTTTAAGAATTCAATGACTGAGAGCTGTATATATAATTTATAGATAAATTAGAACTCTTGATGGTTAGGTTAAAAGTCAATTCTTGTTAGGTTATGTAACTGAGAAACAGAAGAAAAACGAATAGAATTCCATTTTCATTCAGAATAAGCTCCCTTGTGAAAACCCTCTCAGTTTAAATCTCTCAAGGTCTTAAAAAGGTAGCCTTAAATACTCAGAATGCTATAGTCTCCGTCTGGATTCAGCTTGTCAAATATTGACATATAACTGTTCCCTTATTATGTAAGATAAGATAGAGAAAATATCAGGTTGGAGCATTTTGTGGAGAGACTCCTCATTTTTTTTAGAAGGCTCAGAAAAGAATCAATGGAGGACAACAATATTAAATGCAAAAGAAAAACCCTAGTGACTTCATTTTCATCCTAAAGTGGTACTAGCAGAGAAATTTGAGTGACTGAATATATTGTTTCTAGTAAAGTGTATTGTATCATGTGATAGAATAAAATGATTGACACTTCCATACGAGGCACATACACTTCTAATTTATGAAATAATCTTGTATACCATACACTTCTAATCTATGATAATGCTCCTGTTACAGTCAGTTTTGGTTGTCATGCAGAATACCCAATTAGATTGGATTGCCTAAATTCTGTATGACAGTCTCAAGGGGAGGGATGAAACACCAATCTGATCTAGAAGAATAAACAAAAGACAGTTTTTTTTTTAGTTCTCTTTGTGACAAAGGTCAAAAAGTACCAAACCTCAACCTTGTCTTAAAATTTTTCATATGTCCATATATATTTAAATTCAAAATGTTTATCAATAAATAAAATTTTATAAATATATGAACTTTTTTAGATTTCATTCAAGAAAGTCATGAGAGACAAAATTCTACTTTCCCCTTCTTAGGGGCATGTGACTAATATTTAGTTTCAATGCAGAAAATATTGAGGAGAGAGATTCAAAATTTAGGAGTGGATTTAAAATAAACCTAGATAGAAGGAGTCTATTGATACAGAGAATGATAAATAGATTGAAGAGTGATTTATGAAAAAGTTTGAAGGAATGAACATTATTGCTGTTCATATGACTTGAATATAATACATAGTTACATGAAATTGAACAATACAAGTAAACTTATGGCTTGGTTACTTGAATCACTAATGTCTGAAATTTAAATTAATGCTTTCTAACAAAATATTCAAATCGATATTTACAGTTAAGGCAAGGGACTTACAGAAATAATATGGGGAAGAATTATGGCATACAAGGATAGAGAAATTTTAAGATAGAGATGCTAATGGTTTAGAATTTGATGATATTCAGATTAAGATTTGGAGGTGGATTGGCCATTGGTAGCTATGGTAGTTGATTTAGATCTTCCAACAAAATGCTAAAAGCTAAGAAAATGGTCAAATGTTTTGAGGAGGTTTTGGCACCTTGTATATAGATTAAGAGTCCTTTTAGGAGTGATTTTTAGAGGGTAAAAGAGTATCCTAATACTTGAAAGCACTTTTTTTACAAAAATTAGGCATTTGGCAAAGTTTCAAAATCTAAGTAATCTTGGACTAGCATTTGGCTGGTGGTTCTTCCAAATTTTTTTTTTTTTTTTTGTATATAACACATTACTAAAAACATTGTGAAAATTTTGGTTTACAGCTGATCATTAATTGATTCTTCATAAAAGCATTTTTGATAGAAATATGATAAAAGCACTTTAAGCTAAAAGCTTTTTTATTAGACTCACTCCTGCATTGGCTTTGAATAAAAAGATATTTGACTGTAACTTAGTATCAATTTGGTTGCACAGGTGGCTTTTGGATACACTTCTATTTTTATTTTTAAAAATAGAAATTCTAGGCAAAATATAAGAACTCTAATAGAAAAAGCAAAAATTTACCTTGTATTCTTAAAAACTCTTATTTGAGGAAGTAAAAATTTTTTATTTAAATTTTAAAATATTTTAAAAGTGTTTTTAAGTACACAAGGTATGTACCATCTTTTTTTACAAGAATTTTTACATTTGTATGAGGTATGAGACTTTCTAATTTTACAAACAAAAAATAGGAAATGTATCCAAACATGTGCTGCTTTCCAAATATATCATGCTGTTTTTTTTTCTTGTAACCTTTATGCTGTAGTGATAGGGAGTGAACAATTTAATTACTCTAGGCTTTGTCTGGCTGCAGGATGTGATGGTGCACCGCTACTGCCATTGCTCTTTGTTGTAGTCAACATGGGCTTCAACATATCACTGCTGCATCTCCTCAAGATATCTTCTGCTGTGGTATCTTGCCTTGCATCCACTTTTTCAGGTATGTGATGTATGCTATGTGTGTTTTTGCTGCGACCTCCATGTGAAAGTCAATAATCCTACATGAAGATGAATCTTAACTATTGTATAACACCTGGGGGGGGCGCGTGCACGGTGAATTGTTCTAAAAACAATTTGAGATGGTACCTAATAAATGCTAAACACCTCCTTGATTTTTCAATTGTTTTGATCTTCTTTTTCAATCCTACCAACAAGAAAGCAAAGCACAAACAATAATGGATACACCAACACTCTCCCAACAAAATAGTCAATGCAATTCACATGCAAATGAGTCAACACTCCCCAACCAAGATATATAAGACATTTCATCAACTCAAATTCACATTTTCACTTGTCCACTTACATCAACACCAAAACAAAAGTATTTCATTTTGTTTCAAAGCTTAAATGATTCAATTTCATCTCATAATCTCAATCACTCAATAGAATAAGTTAATGAAAATTGCACAAACTAATATAAACTAATCAAAAGATGAGATAGATTTATAGAGACATTGACGCTAAAATTTTAACGTGGAAAACCTCTGAAGAGATAAAAAAGCCATGGGCCTCTAGCAATCAAAACATCCACTATGAAAAAAATTAATTGAGTACAACGATTTACCCAGTCGAAGCTTTCTATTGTCTTTCGGATCACTTGCCTAGAATCTTCAAACCTTAGCTACCCACTTTCTTCTTCCATAGCATACTTGGAGTCCACACCGAGCTTGATCTCAGCCTCTTCTTGAATCCACACAAGAAAACATTTGGGTTTTACCCAAAATATGATGATTATGAGATTAGGGATGAAATCCACACTGAATCAACTCATTTTAAAAGATATTTACTCACTTAAAAGATGATTTTCAGTCCAAAACCCAAAAAATTTTATTTCAAACCAAACACCCCCAAAATAGGCTAGGAACTTAAAGCTCAAGGGAAGCCACCTAGCTCTCACAGTTGTGTTTCCCTCATCTGGAAATGGGGTTCTATACTAGAGTTTCAAAACCCATCAAATGTCTAAGATTCATTTGGAAAAAAAAAATGAAAATTCTCAAATATGATCAAATTCTGATTGATTAGACAAGATTGAAAAAATCTGGGTACAACATAAACTGTCATCCCTCAGTTTGATCGATAAAAAATCGATCCAAATGTTTTAAACACAAATTTTGACACTCTTAAGCTTCAACTCCATTTTTCAACCAAAGAATGAAGGATGAAAACTTGGTTGACCAATGTGTGATTAATCTTCAGTCATAAACCATTTGGAATGACTAGAGTCCAAGGGAGGATTTGAAGTGATTGAGCTAGGAGAAATGCAATGGGAATTTTAACCCTGACTTGTCAACACACAAATACGCTTACACTACAGAATCATGCCTTGGAATAAAATGGGACCCCGATGTTTTGGCTTACTGGCCATGGAGATGTTCCTCCAAGGTGTAAAATAGGACTCTAGTCAGAGATTTGATTCTCAACAAGCAAGGTTATGCATGTAAATATGCAATTTGGTTGGTTTGTGAGATTGGGTGCTCCGGTTATCAACCTGACAACTGACTCAAATTGAGCCTTAAACAGTCAAACTAATGCTAGATGTAATCCAATTTGATGCTAACTTAAACCACCTAAAGTTTGGATTTTGGGCCATTAGTAGATTAAAAATCACCAGCCACTCTACTGAAGGTGATCTGGATTCATCATCTCTGTTTTTCATCTTCAAGGCCTGGCTAGTGCAAATATGTTGAGCTGATTAAATCATGCTACCAAGATTCTCTATTAGTTCTTTATGAGGATTGAAAAAGAGAACAAGTGAATTACAGAGATATGAATGATGAGCTCCAACATTACCTGTTTGTAATGGAGTATTTAAGGAGCCAGGCTAAATTTTTTCTAGTTTATGAACTATACTCAGCAGTAAAGGCCTAGGCAAAGCTAACTGTACATGATAAGGGTTTTTTTGTGGACACCTTCTCCATCAGGATTTATGTGTAGATTCATTTCTTCTCCCCCATCCCCAATGCCCCTCTATCAGTGTGTTATGGTTATCTTTGTTTCTCCTTATCCTTTCTTCCAATGCCTCACCTCTTCCTAATTCACTTTTTTTCATTTTTCTCTACGCTTAATGTTTATGTGAAGATGTTAACACTAAAAAAGTTGACACTTTTTCTCTTCATAAAATAGTGTGGAATCGAATAAGGTAGTGCCAAAACAAGTGAAATTTTCTTAGCTTCACAAGTAGGAGCATGGACAAAGTTACTCAAACATTAATACAATTTCATCGCTTCACTAGTAAGAGCTTGGACAAAGTTACTCACATTAATGCAATTTCATACCTTCACAAGTAAGAGCTTGGACAAAGTTACTCAAACATTAATGCAATCAAAGATATCCGAGAGTAGGTAGAACGTGTCACATATCTAGGAAAATGCTAGAAAGAATATCTAATCATAATTAGAACAACACAAGAGAGCAACTTGAATCTTAGGTTCATGTTTCAATACTCAATGTACTTAACCAAACCTTTTGGCATCTTCAGCCCTCCTACTAATTACTAACACCTAAAACCTATCCTTGATTTGCTTATATATAAGTTATAACCTAGCACCTTATACATAAGAGTGCAAGCATGAAATCCTCCAATCCAGGCAATATTCTGGAGACGGAAATACGGACTTCTTAGTTTTACCAAAGAGTGTATATTGTAAGTAGTCTAATTCAATCATTTTTCATTGTCAAGGTTATTTCTAGTTACAGATGCTTAGTAATAAAGGTATGACAGATTATTAGCCCCAAGAGAGCAAATCCATAAGGTTTCATTTTGTTAGCTTACTGCTTAATCAAGTTTATCATATTGTGTTTTGATATCAAATGTTTTTTTTTTTCCATGGCAGTGCCAATTGCTGTGTACATGTTCACACTGCCGCTTCCATATCTTGGTGTCGCATCTTCTCTTCCACCAGCTTTTGTGACAGGTGCTATTATCCTTCTGGTGGGCCTAATGATTTATGCATGGACACCGCCGTCAATGGATCTGAACAGTTCTTCCTCACCTTCAATCCACTAGAACATGATCATTCACCATTAGTTAAACTCAGTGAATGGTGTACAGCCGCTCTCTTCAGTAATGGCAAAAATAAGAGGCAGAGAAGTAAAATGGTATTGAAATTGTAATTTTTATTCCATGTATAAATGGCTAATGGGCATCCATAATCATTTATGTGCAAACAGCTTGAAAAGAAAATAACCTTGTAGCTTATATTGGGGAAGGTTTTAGTCAGAGTTGGATCATTCTGTGTAAATGATCGAAGTATTGATGTGCATAGGAGGTGAAAGACATAAAATGGAGAAAGTGAGGTCAAGGAAGATTTAGGGCCCATTTGGCCCTTTTCTAATGCTTGTTTTTAAGTTAAAGAATAAAAATCCATTTTTTAGTATTTTATAAAAATAAGAATGTTTGACAAGTTGATTTTTTTTTAAATAAAAAATATAATACTTGTTTGGATAAGTTGTTTTTAATTTTTTTTTTTTTATGTTTTGATTTTGTAAAAACAATATAAATTCAATTTATATAATATTAATTAGATTTAATTCAAGTTTTATTAAAAATAAAAATAAAAATAATTTTGTAATTACAAATAAATTTAAAAATAAATAGCTTTTAGTAAGACATGAATAATAATATTATAATAAAATGATAAACTATATTATTTTATAAAAAAATATACATTATTTTAGCACATGTTACAAATATAAGGATATTAACATCTTAGTAACTTTTTATTTATTTATTTGTTAAAAATGAATAATAAGAATAATTTAAAAATAAAATTATTAATAATATTTTATTTAAAATGAATAACGAATAAATTTATCCTTTTTAACATTTGAATAAACCAAGTTTTTCATTTCATGTGCACATTTACTACTCAATTACGAACATAATATTATAGAATGTTTTGATTTAATTTACAATTAATTAGATCAACATTTTGAATTTCAAATTATTCTTAAAAATTAAAAGATTCATTCAACAATTTTAATTATTAATTATGACTTGATTTACAAGATATTTATATTAAAAAAATATAGTGATTAAATCATAATATATTAGTCTATTTTTTTGAGTTTCAAATTATTTTAAAAAATAATTAAATCCATTAATAAATACATAGTGAGAACTTTAAAGGCCTATAAAATTGAGGAGAGAGCATCTTGTTTTCATGGAACACAATAGATGATTGTTGATATGTTGGAGGCGAGAAGATATACCATATCGTGGAGAAAACTTATTGTTTTTGCGAAGAAAGCTTCTTGTTTTTGCAAAAGACAACAATTGATTGTCGATGTGATTGGAGACAAAGATACACCAAATGATCAAAAAATCGGTAATCATGGATATATGAATACTTTGATTTTACGGATATATTGGATATATTAGATATTTATCGATGAATATTTTGACACAAAATATCAATGAAGTAAAAATGAATAAAAATTCTAAAAATATTAAGACAAACTCTAAAAAAATTATATAAGAAGAAAAAATAGATATTTTTAAATATATATATATATATATAATAAATTTTATAAGTGTATATTTACTATTAAGTTGCATTATAGATCATTTTAGAATATTATTATGATAACATGTCTAATTTTAAAATATATTTAATATTAAAATTATCATTCATTTTAATTTAAATGTATTCAATGATATCAAATAAATAATAATATATGCATATATTTTTTAATATTTATATTTATTATATTTAATAAATATATAGATTATATAAAAAAAGACCTATTAAGAAAATTATATTTTTATATTTTTGGTAATAAATTAAATCAAATATAAAAATAAATAATTATAATTAATTTATTTAATAATCAAAAAGTAAAAAAAAATTGGTGAAATATTGGTTCAAACACGAAAAAAATAAAAAATAAAAATCCGTGAAATATTAGTAAAATATTCAAAAATATTAGTTGATGGATATATCTTCCCAAATTTTGTATTGGTATTCATAGATATTAGATATATCTGGATATTTTAAACCTTGGATACACCGAATCGCTTCACCTCAAAGGATCTTTTAGAACCATGTATGTTAACTTGTTGCTTCACACGATGTTGGGCTTTCTTTAAATTTCCTTTCAACACCCACATTATGACATTGTGGTTCTTTAACTCTTGGTAATAGTTGTTAGAGTCAATTAGGATAGTAATAAGTCTTTTCTTGATGAACCTTTTCGCTTGCATTGTTTGACAAGACAATGAACCTGAAAGTGCATGGACAAAAATTAGTGGCTTTTCCAAATCTTCATTGCTATCAAATTGTTGATCCTTGATCTCATTTGTCTTTTGCTTTTTTGCTTCCTACTCTTCTTCCAACAAATATATTTGGCACTTTTTACACTGATGACCTAACATGTGATTTTCATCACAATGATAGCATAACCCCTTAACACGTTTGTCATTCAACTCTGAATGCATGATTCTTTAAATTGGGGGTAAGGAATTTTGTGTCTTTGATTTGAATGACTTGCTAGTTGAAGGGGTTGTTTCTATTGCATTTGATTATAGGCCTTTTAGAGCACCGTGTTCTTAGGTTCCTCTTGTAGCAATGCTAAAGCTATGACTTGCATTAGGGTTGTTGGTTTGAACACGTAGACTTCATTGCGGATTTCTAGTTGTAGTCCACCAAAGTTTTTAAAGGCGAAAGCATAAGGTGAGGCGTTTTTGTGTTCGTGATGCGATGCGTTGAGGCGTAAGTTTTTTGAGTATTAAATTATATAATTAATTAATATTTTTAAATATATAAAATAAAATAGCATAAATAAAAACATGAAAACAATTCATTAGAATCATAAAATAAAAAAAAAAACATACTAGTACCCTACTTTCACAAAAAAACCATAACAAAGTCATAAAATAGATTCTAGATTCAACTATACTAATAGTTTCAAACTTTAACAAAAAGCCATAACTAAGTCATGAAATAGAAAATAGAGTCAACCATAATAATAGTTCTAAACTTTTACAAAAAATCCATAACTAAGTCATGAAATAACAACTAGAGTCAATTGTTTCAACTTAAATCCTCATCTCCAAGGTCATCATCATCCTCATCCAATGTATCAATAGTAGGAAAATGTCCACTATCATGTATCCCCATTTCATGTAAATCTTCATCTTCATCAATTGATGTCTAATTCAACTCATTCTCTTTGCCTTTGCCTCCACTTGTACCTAGCATAAAGAATTAATTAAGTGTAAATATTATAAGTTTTTTTATTAAATTTATGACTTCAATTTTTGAGTACTTACTTGGTACTTCATTATGTTTCCTTTTGTACGAATGTGAAGAAACCATGTGATCCGATGATGCTTCAGTCTATTGGGAGTTGGATGACACAGCTCTAATAGCATCAACACTTAATAACTCATTATCTTGAAGCCAACAAAGATCAAGGGGGAGGAGGGGATCTTCTTTCTCCGCAATCCATTCATCATTTGAATCAATCTCCTCTACCAAAATCGGATCAACATTTTGTTTCCTTTGTATACTTCGCTCTCTCAATCTAGTGTTATACCTTACATACACTAGAGCATTCAACCTTTGATGTTCAAGTCTATTTCTTTTTTTTTGTATGGATCAACAAATAATAAAAGAAACAAATTTATGTGTTAAAATGAAATAAGGTTCTCTAACATTGAAATAGAAATATATTATAAAAATTTACAAAAATAGAAGTATTATTGACTTAAATGTGCTCCAATTTCTTTCACATCCTGAAGCACTACAAGTAAGGCTAAGGACTCGAATAGCAAACTTTTGCAACTCCGGTGTTGAACCCCCAAAACGCATCCACCAACTTGTAGGACTTCTTAATGTTCGAGAATCAATTGCAATACAACTCCCAAATTCACCCATTACTTGGTCATATGAGTCCAACTGAATGTCCGCTTTTAAATGTTCTTGATAATCCAACATCCTATCCATGCATTCAAATAATCCCTTCCTCACCTCATCAGCATTAGAGAACTTATCTCCATACCGTAATTGAGGAATAAGATAATAACCCACTGCATGTAAAGGTCGATGAAGTTGCAGAGTCCATCTTGCATCAATTTTTCTCCAGATTAGGCCATATTTTCTCTCCACACCCCAACAATTAAATGCAATCTTCTCCTTAACTGAATCCATCAACTCATAAATATAACCCATGGCTGGTCTTTCCTCTGAATCAACCTCTCTCAAGACACTAACTAATGGAACAGTGGTCTTTATGCAAAAAGCAACACAAGGCCAAAAATTTGGATCAAACAACACTGTACTTCGAGTTTTCACACCTTCTACCTTTTTAGCCCATGTGCTTGAACACCATTTTTCTGAGGAGAACATTGCTATAAGAGCTTGCTTTTTCTTATAAAGACTTTGGAGAGTAAGAAATGTAGTAGCAAATTGTGTAATTGCTGAACGAAGAAGTTCATAATTTTTTGTAAATGTTCTCATCAAGCTAAGAACCCAAGTATGCCCATATATGAGCTTCACTACTTGCCTGAACATTTATCTTTCCAATATCCTCCAATATCAAATCAATACAATGAGCAGCATAAGGAGTCCACCCCAATTTTCTCATTTTTTCCATAAGGCTTATTCCAACATTCACATAATTAGAGGCATTATCAATGATGACTTGCACAACATTCTCCTCTCCAATTTCTTCAACCACCTCATCAAGATATTTGAACATCAATTCCCCATTTTTTATTGTATTAGAAGCATCAATTGATTTCATAAACCAAGTGCCAGCTGGACTATTCACTAAAAAATTGATAAGACACCTACTCTTTCCATCTGTCCAACCATCTGACATAATTGAATATCCATATTGTTTCCAAGCTTTTTTGTGATCTTCCATAATGATACTTAGGTCATTCACCTCTTCTTTAAGAATCCATGTCCTTAATTCATGCATAAATGGAGGCTTAAACCCGGGCCCAAAATTTGCAACAACATCTATCATAGGAAACCAATAAGGATCATTCACAGTGTTGAATGAGAGACCTTTTGAATACGTAAACCTACCAATTTTTCTACACACTTCCTTCATTTCTTCTTGCTTCCACTTTGAATTCAAAGTAATTTGTCTAGGTTATGAAGTGGTAAATTTATCCATGGGTCACCTAGGAAAAGGTTCCCCACTTCCACTTACACTCCCACTCCCTAATGTCCTTATTGTTTTAGACAAGGCACTCTCATGCATTGAAGTTGGACCCATACCAATTTCTTGGAGCAATTCATTTCTTTTCGTTTTTTGATCCTTAAAATTGGCCAATGCCTTTTTGCATTCCAATCTAGCATTTTCACTAACTTTGTTGCATGGTTTCATACCATGATGAGTTCCGGCTAAGTGATGCTTGAGTCTATTCACCTCTCCCGTGCACTTTTGATTGCAAAATTTACATCTTAAATATTGCTCCCCGGCAACTTCAATAACATACTTTCACACAAAATCTTTTCTTGAATTTTCCGAATCGGATGAACTCATATTAAAAAAAAAAAAACACCAATAATAATATTCAAATTTTTATATAACAATATAATTGACTAAAAAATAATAACAAGACATAATTGAAAGGAATTTAAAAATGAAATACAAAATTTAATTGGTTTTAATTTAAAAAAACCAATATTTTTTTTAGAGGAATTTAAAAATTATACACAAATTTTAATTGGAATTTAATAATAAAATAAAGAAAATTTGGGTGAAAAATAAAATTAAACCAGAAATAAAAAAATAATTTTAAGCAGCCAATTTACTGGAATATTTAGAAAATAAAAATGGATGAAGGGAGAAACGACTTACTGGCTGAGACTGAGAGCATGGTCAAAATTATTGGTTGAGAGCTTGGTCAAATGATTTAAATATATATAGTTATATGCATATATATTGGATGAAGAGGCATTTGATTAAAAAAAAAAATTGATGAAGAGGGAGACTAATCGACTGCCAAGAGAGAGACCGACCTCTGTGTCAAGTCTGTCAACTGCCATGGAAGATGGAGAAAAAGATGAAGAGATGAAGCCGAGAGGGGGAAGCATGGGAGACGAAGAAAGAGAGATCGCGAGTTCGTGACATACCTAGAGATGAATGAGAGGGATTGCCGCCGGAGAAGATGCTCTACGATTGGTCACTGCCAGAGAAGATGCTCTGCGATTGGTCACTGCCGGAGAAGAAGCTCTGCGATTGGTCGTCGCTTGAGGTTGAGTACTCCGTCGCCGCTTCAGGTAGGGTTTCATTTTGGAGTTTTTCTCCCAATTTTTGTTTGCCTTCAATCGAGACTCGGGTTTTGCTCTGGGGATTAGTTAGGGGTTTTTTTTAAAATTTCCGTTCATGGCCACATCAGCTTCTACAAAGCGTGCGTTTTCTTCTCAGAGCGTAAAAGGCGCGATCAAAGCGTGCCTCAGACATGCCTCACTGGAAAAGGCGTACACCTTTCAAGAGTTGCGTTTTATTATTTACGTGTCAAGGCGTTTTTGCCCCGCCTCGCCTTAAGGCATTCTTCAAGGCGCGCCTGAGATACGCCTTTGAAAACTTTGTAGTCCACCGATGAAACAACTAATGAAAAACTCCTTGGTGAGCTCCTTTTATTATATCATGAGTGCCTCAAACTCTAACTGATATTACTTCACACTGCTACTTTGTTGCAACTTGGTTAGTTTCTTGACAATGTCCTTATACATGCTAGGTTCAAATGTTGTTTAACATCCTTCAAGAAATTTTCCTAAGAAACTTATGCATTAGTTATCTCATAATCTTGAATTCAGTCAAGGATTATACCTTCCACATTAATGGAAGCCACATACACATTTTTTTTTAATTTTTTTATCAATAAGCAATATATGTATAGCAAAGAGGCGCTAAAGAAGCGACTCACAGAGTTATAGTATAGAACAACTCACCCCCTTACAAAAGGACCCAAAACACAAGGACCCAAAACACAAGGAAAACACAAAAAAACCCTCTCCCTTAACTCATACACACTCATTCTATAAAATCTATTAAGGTCGAAGGACCATCTTTTATCCACAATGTGGTTTCCGACCAAAGTAGATACACAAAAGAAATTTTCATCTTTTGAATGGACAACACACCGTTCTAAAAAGCAATTGAATTCCTAGCCTTCCAAATAACCTAAAACAAGCATAACGGTCCTAGTTGCCATGCCACCTTCCTCTTCTTGCCCACAAAAGAACCTCTTCAACCTAAAAGGGTTTCCTTTATCGAATGCGGAAAAACCTAAGAAACTCTAAAAAAAGAGAAGAGCAACGTCCACACCTCCCTTGTTCTTTCACAATGAAGGAGGAGGTGGTCAATCGGCTCCCCATACTTTTGGCACAGAAAGCACCTATTAGCCAAAGCCAAACCCCTTTTTTGTAAGCGGTCCAAGGTTAAGTCTCTTCCCCATGAAGCCTCTCACGCAAAGAAGCTTATCTTGGGCTGTGTACAAGAAATCCAAATAATCTTCGAAGGGAATGAAGCAAGAGACACCGGTTGCAACGCTCTATACAAGGATTTTACCGAAAAAACCTCATCATTTGATTCTACCCATCTCACCCTATCCTCCTCATCCACCCTAACCATTTTCCCATCCAAAAAACAAAGTAATCTTCCCACTTCTTCCATCTCCCAATCATTAAACGACCTATTGAAAATAGGAGTCCAACTTCCCCCCTTTTCCCATTCGGCTGTCCAAACTTCATTTACCCAAGCCTCTTTAAACGTTGCTATAGCAAATAATGAAGGGAAAGCCTCGCATAAAGGGACGATTCCACACCACTTATATTTCCAAAAACTCACGTTCTTACCATCCCCCACCTCAAAGCAAAAAAAAATGGGTTACTAGCTATCCCACCTTATTTGTAGCTTTCCACAACCCAACTCCATAGACCTCCTTAGACTCACAAGATCTCCATCCTCCTCTTTCCTCCTCATATTTCCTTCTAATCACTTGATTCCAAATGGTCTTTTTTTTGTTTGCAAAACGCCATGCCCACTTGGCAAGGAGAGCCTTATTGAAAGAACCAAGGTTCTTAACCCCCAAACCTCCTTTACTTTTGTCTTCACACATAATTGACCACCTTACTAAGTGTGGTTTTTGCTTAAGAACCCCACTACCTCACAGAAAGTCCCTTTGTATCTTTTCTAGTCTCATCCTAACCACCCTAGGTAGTTGGAAAATGGACATAAAATAGATCGGTAGATTGGACAATGTACTCCGAATTAAGGTAATCCTCCCCCCTTTTGAGATGTACTGCTGCTTCCACAAAGCCAATCTCTTTCAGAATCTTTCCTCTATTCCATCTCATGCACCAATGGATTTAAAAGGAGCACCTAGAGGCATTCCTAGATAGGTGGAGGGCAAATTTCTCACATTATATCCAAACTCATCAGCCAACTCTTTCACATTCTTAACTCTATCAACTGGAATCAGTTCATTTTTTTCCAGATTGGCTTTTAACCCTGACAAAGCCTCAAACCACATTAACAGCCAGTATAAATATGTCAACTGATCCTCTTTAGCCTCACAAAAAATTAACTTGTCGTCAGCAAACAATAAATGTGAGATTTGGACCCTTTCACTTCTTCTTCCTCGAACCATACAAGGCATCAAAAAACCTCCAACAACTACTATTTTCAGCAAACAACTAAAAACCTCCATCACTATTACGAATAAATAGGTGAGAGGGGGTTTCCTTACCTTAAATCCCTTGAGCTCTTGAAAAAACCCGTTGGGCTTCCATTCACCAAGATTGAAAAACTAACAGTGGATAAACACCTTTTATCTAACTACACCACATTCCCCCAAACCCCATTTTCTTCATCATCGCTAATAGAAACGACCAGTCCACATGGTTATAGGCTTTCTCAATGTCTAATTTGCAAAGAATTGCCCCTCTTTTACTTTTCAAAATGGAATCTATTGCCTCATTAGCCATTAGCACTGCGTTCATAATCTGTCGCCCTTCCACAAAAGCATTTTGGGACATTGAGATCAAGGATTGAAATATCGGTAAATACGGATATATCGGTACTTGGATTTTACGGATATATCAGAAATATCGGTGGATATTTTTCATCAAATATCGATGAGACAAAAATTATCCAAAATTGATGGGAATGCTTAGAAAAATCCAAAGAATGATAAAAATAAGCAAAAATATACATGTTAAAGTTATTTTATAAGTGTAATCAATGTTTTCAGAACCGGACCGATGATCGAACCGGTGACATCATAAATATATAATTTATATATTATTAAAATTAAAAATAATTATAAAATTTTAAAATATATATGAATAAATTAAACATCAATAATATTATTTTATATCTTTGATATTATCAAATTAAATCATATTAATATTTTAAATTTTATTAAATGAAATATGTATAATATTTAAATGTGAATATATAAAAAAATGAAAATTTAAACTAATTTCATAATTTTTAAAAATATTATATTATTTTTATTTAATATTATAAAAAAATTTAAAATCTAATATATATTGTTTTGTTTGGCATATTAGATAACAAAACACATGTAGCCTAGTGGTGTCCTAGGTGGACTATAGTAAAAGATTGGTCCAAGGTTCAAATCCTCTTGGTGGAGTTTTGTTATGTTTTTTTTCATTGATATTTAGCAATCCTACCTCGGAAAATGAGAGGAACAAGGAGCCAAATGACTCCTATAAAAGTCATCCTCAGCAAAGTCTTGGCATGGTCTTGTGGGCTGAAAAAAAAGCCCATAGTAATTGGAGTGGATATGTGGGTTGTGTCATAAGACAGGCCCAACATGGAATCCTTCCTTTCATGCTTACAATGAGAGGGTAATATTTTATTTTGTAATTTTTTTATAAAAAATTAAATTACACGGGTGAAATCTGGTTGGAAAAAATCGGCGATTTATCGCGATTTTATCAACAAAAAATCGCCGATATATCGCCGATTTTGCCGATTAATTGCCGATTTTTTTCCATCCACCTCCGTCTTCTCCGCGCGTGCCTCCACTCGCCGATTTTTCGGTTCTCCGCCGACATTTCGCCGATATATCGGCGATTTTGCCGATTTTTGGCCGATTTTTCCGTCGATCGATAATCGGTGACGATTATCGTTTCGGTGCCGCCCGATATCCGATATTTCTCCGAAATATCGGCGATATTTTCTGATTTTTCAATTCCTGATTGAGATCACCTTAGCTAACATTCCTTTTAATCTATTAGCCATCACCTTAGCTAACCATTTGTATAGCCCTCCCACCAAGTTAATTGGCCTAAAATCCTTCAAGTCTTCAGCCCCCTCTTTCTTAGGAATCAACACTAAAAAGGTAGCATTCAGACTTCTAACAAATCTTCCAATCTCATGGAACTGTCTGAAAATTTTCATAACCTTCTCCTTCATAAAATCCTAAGAAAACTGCTAGAAGGCCATTGAGAAACCTTCAGGGCTTGGCGCTTTCTCTCCGCAACAATCTACTAACGCTTCAAAAACCTCATCCTCTGAGAAAGGCTTCTCCAGCCTCTCCACTTCCACCTCTTTCAGCCTCTCAAAATTTAAACCATCTATACCAGGCTTCCAGTCACCAAGATCTGCCAACAATCCTTGGAAAGTTCTGCTCACCTCCTCTTTGATTTCACTTTCCTCAGTTAAAACACCTCTCATTCACCTTTACTCTAGTAAGCTGATTCCTCCTTCTGTGAACATTAGCCATCTGATGAAAAAACCTCGTGTTTTTATCCCCCTCATTTAGCCAAATTTCCCTAGACTTCTGCCTCCAAGACACTTCTTCTAATAAGGCCCACTTCTTTTTATGACTCCCTTGCCTCTTTCCTAGCCTCATTTTCTTCAAAAGACAAAAAAACTAACCCCCTCTTCCTTATCCCAGTAATCTATTAAATCCCACGCATTCTGCTTCTTGGAGTCAATCTGCCCAAAAACCTCTTTATTCCAATTTCTCAAAATCGGTTTTAAAGCCTTTATTTTTTTAGTCAAAATGAAGCTTGTTGATCCGCTAACTTGAATCCCCTTCCACCACTATCTCAGCACCTCTTTAAAACCTTCCTCTTTCAACCACATATTCTCAAATCTAAAGGGTGTGGGCCCTCTCCTCATTCCTCTCCCATCAAGAAGTATCAGAGAGTGATCAGAAACCGGCCTAACCAGTACAACTTGAATGGTCCCCTAAAAACGCGCTTCCCAATCCTCAGAAATAAGGAAACGATCAATTCTTGACTTTGATCGATTATTGAGACCTCCACACCATGTGAATAGCCCTCCTTGAAAAGACAAATTCCTTAATTTTAACTTCTCAACCACCTCTGAGAATCTCCTCATCGCTGTGGACATATGACCTCCTCTACTCCGCTTAGAGGGGAATCTTATCATGTTGAAATCTCCTGCTATACACCATGGCTCATTCCATAAACCTTTAATTGCCCCCAGCTCACTCAAAAAATCTTATCTCTCTACTTTCACTGTGGGCCCATACACTTCTGAAAAACTCCAACAGAAACCATCATCATAGTTCTTAAATCGACAAGAAACTATAAATTTACCCACCTTCATCTCCACCATTTGCAGCACCCTATTATTCCAAAACACCACAAATCCCCTCGTCACCTCCCTAGAATTTAAAGCCCCCCACTCCAAACATCTTCCAATCCCAAGGCTTCTTACCATTCCATTGGACATCTCCTAAATTTTGTTTCTTGTAGGCACACTAAGTCCACCTTCTGTGATTTAATCACATTCTTTATCAATCTTCTTTTGTCTCTGTCACTTACCCCCCTTACATTCCACGACAGAATTCTAAGCCTCATCTAACACACTCTTGATGGCCCTGATCCCCTTCTATTCCACCATAGTTCATTGACCACTCAAGTTTCTTCAACTCATGATCAAATCTTGAAGGTTTCTGACATTTCCTCTTTTTTCTGGTAATCCTCTCAAAACAGTATTTTCTTTCTCTTATTATGTTAAGGAGTTCCAAGATCTCGCTTCAAAGCCCTCCGAAGGCATTCCCAAACACTAACAAAATATTGCCAGACAACTATACCTCCAAGACTCCTCGTCATCTCCCTTTTTCCCAGCCCTGTCGTCCCTCCCTTCTTCCAACAAAAAGAAATCTCCCGTTCCCTTCTGATCGATCTTTCTTTCCGTCGCACACACTCTTAAAGGGCTTATATTTAACTGCCCTCCACTTTTCTTCATCAAAGCATCAAAATAGCAGCTCTCCTCCACCTCAATCAAAGTCCCCTCTACCCCAGAGAAAGAAGAAGAAGAAGAGACTCGTCCCCCCTAAAAACAAACAACAGAAAGCTCAAAGGGGGAATACTTGGCATCTTCCTCCAAAAGCCACGTGTCCGTAAGGAAAACTCTTCATTTTCCCCCTCTTTTCGTTGCAAAAACCATCCCGTCGGCCAAGAGCTCTTCTTCAAACCACCTCTCTAATCGCGACCGACCGAAAGAAGCCCTAGTTTCTTTTAAAGGTCTGTCATTTGTGGGCCTAACAGGAGAAAAGGCCCACGAAGCTTCTGCAGTGGGATGCCCTTCTTTCAAGCCCATATTGGACCTGCAAACCACACCACCCGACTCGTCCCATTAAGGGCTTGAAGGGCCATCACAATAGGCTTGCCCCATTCCTCTATTGGACTGCACCTTTTCCCAGCAATCCCTTAGCCCACTGAAAGTCTCCTTTTCTTTTAAGGCCCAATCTAGATGGGCTTGTGAAACTTCTTGAGCGGGGTTGCAAAGTTTAAGCCTAGCATCCCCTCACTTAAGCCCATCCCTCCACTCCCTATACCTCCATCCTTCTTCCCAAAAGTTGAAAAAGCTTTAGTTGTACCAAACGTCTAGTCTCCATCATGATTTTCTTCTCCTCCAGCCTTTCTGATTGAATCTGCCCCTTCAGCCTCTACTACACGCCATCTCTCATTTCCTTTGCTACTACTACTCCCCGCGCATGAGCCCACATCCCATTTTTCCTTAGCCTTTTCCTCCTATCCCCCTTTCAACTTCTTCATCGGCACCACTTCAGAGATCTATGACAACCTCTCCCACCGCAACTGTAATGCATAGCAGTAAGCATCAACCACTAAATGCATAGTTCTCAGAAAAAAAAAAAAATCCCCCTATTCTTCACCAAAATTCTAGCCCACTGAAACTAAGAACAATATTTATTTCTTCATCCACCTCAACAAAGCCTCCACAACAGTCTCTAATTCTCTTAAACATTTTTTCACTCCAACAATGAAGTGGGAGTCCCACCACTCTTATCCAAGCTTCTTTTGCTTGGCTTCCTATCTTCAAGCATCATGCCTTCTCGCTTCATCTCTCTATTTGCAGCATTTTGTCTTTAAATCGTCGCGTCCCCCTCTTTAGTACTCTTTCTGCCTCCTCTTCATCTTCGAACTTCAGCAACATGAAATGTCCTCCCATGCTCAACACTTTCATGCCATTTTTTATATTCCAACTGCGTTTTCCCCATTTTCTAATTGAAAACAACTCCGTCTCCACCATTGACCCGTCATCCCATCTTCCAACAAGGCACCGACCCAGCCCTTCCTACCTATTTCTCAACCCTCTCCCTCCAACCTGTAGCCATAAAACATCTCCTTGCCTTCTAGTTGACTCCTTAGTCACATCCATAAAGGTCTTCTTCTCACTCTCCACCTTATTTCCAAGGCACTCATCAGCCTTACCTTCTACTATCACCACTTTCGGCTTTGAATCAACTTGTAGTGCTTCTTCAAACTTTGCTTCCTCTTGAGTAACTACCTCTAAAGCCTGAAGTTTCTCAGCGAAAATGACCCAACCTCCTATCAAACCCTTATCTTCGGGGATAACTAAGCAAAATCTCTTAGTCTCTATGTCAACAACAGAACAAAGGATGTATCTCCTCGCCCCATTTTCACGTCTTTCCACTCTGAACTTTCTACCATCTTCCTCCCACACTTTAACTAATCTTCCTTTGTTTTCCTCCTTGCAACATTCTTCAAGACCTTCCAAAATTTTTCTCAAACTTGCCATCCCGAATCTGATCCAGGAGGAGAACCCTCTACTCATCTCCACAGTGATACCTCTTAGCTTCCCTCTAACTTCCTCTAATGAAACTTCGACTTTATCGCAAACCAACACTTTCCCCCTCTCATGTCTCTCTCCTTCCTCACATTGTCATCTTCTATTGCTCCATGATGAAAAAACCTTTCACATTTGAACACCCATTCCTAAGAGTCACTTCTAGCAAATTTTGAAAAATCAATCTTATTGTACTAAGCTTGGAAGTTGTTGTTACGATTGAGGTTTGTCTTGTTGTCATTGTGGTGTGAGGTCTTGATATGATCTAGATAATAGGTCATAGAAAAGTTATTGATCTAATCATCATTTAGAGTCGTTGTAACCATCCATTTGCGTAGCTCCTTCAAGGCTTGAATTTGCTATTGATAGCTTTAGAATGAGAATATGAATTGTCACAATTGCTTCAATGTTTCTTCAATCTGCTTCGTTTCTTGCCCTCTAGTTCCTTTTGTTATGGGGATGCAAGCAGGATCATTGCTTTGATGCCAAATGATACAAATCAAGAAAAAAGAAATTTGATAAAACTTTATTCATGAAAATTATGAAGAAAACATAATAGATAAATGATTTTTCCTTTCACTTATAATACAACAATCTAGACATTATTTATCTCTAATTAAAAGGCCCTAAAATCAGGATGGTCAATTAACTATCACATTCTTTCCCCCAATTTATCACCCTTAATTGGAAGGTACATAACAACAATGCCTTCTAAAGATGAGTATTACTCTGCAATGGAAAATTCTACAAAAGTTTCTCTTCCATTTAAAATGGAGTGATGCTGGTTTTTGTGAATTACAAAAATATTATTACCATGATCCCTATGAGTCTATGACACAAACCCTATACCATAGATTTTTGTATCATTTCCTTTGAATCTTTGATTGTTTCGAAGTGTAATTTTTTTCTTCTTTTAAAAAAACCCTCAATCCCCATATACACATATAGAGTGTTCCGTATCTGTGGACTTGTCACCCGAAGCCTCACTCTCGACACACAGAAAGAGGAGAAGAGATTTCAAAAGAGAAAGCAATGTTGAGAGCTGCTCATCTCCCACCAGGTGCATCTCCAGCTCTCGTTGCACTGAAACTATCTTTGATTCCCACTCTCAACCTCACATCCCCTTCAATCATTCGCAAATTCTCTTCATTTTCTTCTCTACACGCATTTCTCCCCAAAACATTCCTACCCAGTTCACCTTATCCTCTTTCTCTTGGCCTAAAGAGATTCCCTCCCATGGTGGCTCAGCCATGTCCCAGAGGTAAAGCCTTTGGTTTCTCCATACTTTTCGTTGTTTGATACTAGTGGGTTTTCATTTCCATGTAGTTTCTCGCTTAGTTGCTGGGAATACCGATGCAAAAGAAAAGAAAATGAAGGAAAACTTTGAGTTTTTGCGTTTTATAGTTTATATCGTTCTGGTTTCTCAGCCAGATAGTTGAATTAGGGCCGCTTGAGTCCATGTCGTATCAATTGGTTTCTTTTTCATATGACTAGGAACCAAAAATTTTGGATTGTTATGCTTTAATCGGAGAAATTTAAGATGGGTTTTTTTATTCTCATAATTCAATGTTTGGTGGAGCACGCCCACCATACACACATTGTTTTTCGTTTTTCCATGTAACCGATGTTTTATTCATGTATTCATACTTAGACAAAGATTTTAGATTTTTTTTCTGTCAATTTGAGAAGTTTAAGATGGGTTTCCTTTTAGTTCTTAATTGAATATTTAACAGAGCAAAAACCCAGATACATATTTGGTCATGAAATGGATTGTAATTATTTTCCTTTCCTTTTTATTGATTGAAGATACATTTTTCAAGCTTTTCTTTGCTATTTTGGTTGCTGAGAAAATTGAGAATGAAAAACTCAGCGCCACATATATTGCGCTTATTTGAGTGGGTTTCTTTTTGTTTTTTTTATTTTTGTATTTATGGTTGATTTGGTTTACTTTTCTGTTGCTTGGTTGTGAAACAAGGAAGAGTTGTTCTCTGAAGTTTAACTGAATGCCTTTCAGAAAAGCTAACAGAGGAGAGTACAAAGGGTTGTGTCCATAATTAGTTCTGTGGGAGAACAAATAGTGCCTGACCCTTTTTTTCCCTTTTTGTTTTTGTAATGGCAACATTAAATGGACAACAGAATTCAATAGTCATAAAAGCAAGTGCCTAGAATATATTGTTGTAGAACTGCTCAAATACAAAGCTTTGAATTTCCAAGAAAGAAATAGGTACATGAAACAGAGTTATTGGAAATTAAGTTTAATCCCAACCCTTAAAGAAGCACTAAGGGTACCCTTAAAATTGTGCTTGAGCAACCATGAGATCAAATTGGAACACTCAGTTTCTTGTGAGTCTTAATTGCTTTGAATGAACACTGTTATGAGTTTTCTTTCTTAACTGTTATATCATCTCTCTCTCTCTCTCTCTCTCTCTCTCTCTCAATTTTGTATGAGAATTTCAAACTTTCTAGTCTTTTCCAGCTTCATTTAGTTCTGGGGGCAACACTGGAAGTGGTAGGGAAATATTGGTTCAGCACTTGCTTGTCAAGGAGGATGACCTTAAGCTTCTATTGGAGCTTCAGCAGAGGATTTCTGGCGGTTAGTTTCCACAGATTTTGGTAAATAAATTTTACTTATTTATAAGTATTTAGTTGAAGTTTGAACTTTCCATTTTGGGGTCATCACACTTTTTCTCACTTAGACTTGATTTTTTCTAATGCTCTATTGTTCTAATGTTATTTATTTATTTTTATCATGTTCCAATGTTATTTGTTACATTCAGGAGTGGATTTGAGTGATCTGGCTGTGGAGTACTCAATTTGTCCGTCCAAAGAAGAGGGTGGAATGCTTGGATGGGTGAGAAAGGGGCAAATGGTATGTTGCCGAGACAGAAAATTGTCATGTTACTCTTTTTGGGGATCTTGATGATTAAATTCAAATTTATTTTCATTTTTTTTCCTCAGTTGAAATCAATGAATTTGCTCCAGTTTCCAAGGCAAATATAATTCAGATACTCCTTTTATCATGTTGATTGATAATTTTCTTTTCAGCCTGTATTATAATATAAGCTAGATGTTTGTTATGAACTGCATATAATTGTGTATTTAGAAAGTGTATACTGGTCTGAGACATATAAAAAAACATGGGTAAACTTGTTGATTTTTAATTGTGGCAAGTATGGTGGACTTGAAAATTTTATTTCAGACGTTTTTTTTTGGGTCGAAATTTGAAATAGAATTTGCTACTTTGAAATCTAGTAGTGCTTTTTGGTCCCTATAGTCACTTGATCTCCTTGAGGTGTTACATTAAGAAACGTATAATAACTATCAATGCTTGAGAGATTGTTTCCGGAGGGGCAGGCAAATAGATTTTTTTAGTTCCCACGAGCCAAAAAAGAATGCTTTATGGAGTGGGCTACCCATATAAGAAAGTTTTATTTAGTGTTTGCAATATGATAAATAGGCAATTTCATAGGCATGTCTAGATTTATGTAACGTGTGGGGTGGCATCATGTTAGCGAGCAAGAGTTACATGAAATTTCTTGATGCATGCATGTGAGATTGGCTTTGAAGTTCTTTTGGTGGCGTCTTTAATACTTCTTGTGTACTTTTGAGGTGCTATGTTAGTGATTCTTTTTTATAATATTCTCTTGCTTTACACAAAAAAAAGAAGTTATTTGACTTTAAGGGTTTAAGTTGATGGTAATGCTGGTGATTGTGTGGACAAGTAAATAATTATTAGTTTGTTCTTGAAGTTCCTTTGAACATGAAGTAGAGAGATAATGAATTGGTAGGCTTTATCCATTCAAAGAATATGCATCTTTATACCTTCATTTGATTTTGCTACAACTTGGTTGCTTCATTGGCTTATACATTATTGCCAGTTCTCTGGGAATACTGGATTTCTGGCATGCTTGTGATGTAACATGTGCAAGGGCTAGGTCTCTTTCAAAATAAGAAACTGAGAAGAAATTTTTTAACTAAATTTTGTTGATATCATGATCTATGAGAGAGCAGCCTAGGTGTTTTTAAATGCTTGATACTATTAATCCATTACAAAATATTTTGTACAGAGTTCAACTTGAAGTCAATCAGTTACCTTGTAGAAACTTAATCAAACCATAAACAAAAGTAATATGCCAAACAACCCTTAATATCCATCTAATTTCTACAAAATAATGGAAGAAATTGTCATAGAAAGAAAGGAATCATGGTGAAGGATGCAACTGCAATGTGAACTTCCATGAGCCAACACACCCATGAACTGGGCTGAGAAGACTTATGAACTTCCAAATGATGATGAATGAGAGAAAAAGTGTGCAAGAAGTCAGAAAATCCTTTTGGGTATTGTGGCTATTTTGTATACAATATGTATACCTTTTTTATTTATAATACATCTTCTTTATCTATAAAAAAAAAAATTCAGAAAAAGAAAAGAGGATCATAGTGAAGAGGGAGAAGATCTAGTAATGGAGGAATAAGAGGGTATAGATGTCCTAGGGTGTTAAGAACCTAGACCACTGTGCCAAAGGCCCTAGGACTAAAGGGACATGTTGAATCAAAGAAATAAAATATCCAGGAAAGGAGATAGAAACAAGTGGGATGTAAATGTCTTAGGGTGTTAAGAATATCAACCAATATGCCAAAAAGAAAGAAAAGGAAAAGCCTTAGGAATGGCATAGGATGCATGATTGGTGTGGCCCTTTTATCTTCTATCATTTTGGAAACTAGATGTCTATGGTGATTGGTGCTTTCTGTTCCCCTTTCTTTCCCTTCTTTATTTATTTATTTTTCCCATAGAACATATGCTACACAGTCCCCAAACCATAATGAAGGTGGGAATCTATCCTAGATACTTTGTACGATATATGGTAGTTGACACCTTCCACAATCAAAGCTTTTAACAATGTTTGTTGTTCTCTCTCTCTCTCTCTAGTATTTTCTTTTTATTAAAGTGAATATTGGACACAAGAGCCCTTTATTTACTTAAACATCCTTTTTTTTTTTGTTTTCTTTAATACATCTTTGACCACATTTAGAACAAGCAAAAAGAAGTTTAACAATGAATGGTGGGACTTCTTTTCTTTTTCTTTTCAATGGACTGTAAGAAACCTAGTAGATCAAGTTTAGATTATATATGGTTTCTACTTGTGGTCCTAATTTGCACATGGGACATGCATCTTGGAAAAGGCCCCTTTAGTTTAGGATTCTGATGTTGCTGATGACATATTCTGGCAAACAAGTGAATACTATCTTTGATAGTCACATCTGACTTATGGAACACTAGGAATTACATTTCCTGATGTTGTATTTGAGTGGGAAGGGGTTGGGGTGGGGATGTAGGAAGTTCTAGGTTCATGTCTCAGAAAAAAATACCTATAAAATGATTTCCTAATGCCTTTTTTTTTGATAGGTAACAAATGATTTCCTGGTGCTGGGATTTTTTTCTCTTTTATTAATTTTTTTTAGAGGTTTTTGATTGAATTTGAGGATGTGTTCCCTCGGATCCTAAAATGAAATGTTGCAATATCAGCACCTTTAGTATTTAATAATATCATTTAGTTCTTGAGCGCAATGGGTTACTCAAGAAATATTCTTGGCTGTTCACATGAAATATTCCAGGTACCAGAGTTTGAGGAGGCTGCATTTAAGGCACCTTTAAACAAAGTTGTAAGGTGTAAAACAAAATTTGGATGGCACTTGTTGCAAGTTATATCTGAAAGGTATGTTTTGTAAACCTATCTGAAGGTGAACAGCTCATTTGATGAAGTAATGAAAGTGCTGACATCACTTCCACACACTTGTATCTTTGTGCATTTGAATTTGTGCCTCTAGGGAAGAATCATTACTTCAAGACATTCAACCTGTGGAGCTTCATGCAAAAATGCAAGATCCCAATTTTTTTGAAGAGGTTCAGTTGATTGATGTTCGAGAACCTGAGGAAGTGTATGTTCTCATTTTCCATTTTTCATTTTTCTACTTCTATGAAACTAAATTAGACAATTGAAGGTTAAATATATATATTCCAAATAATTAAGCATTAATCATTGAGTCCTAATAATAAAAGCTGTGGGGTTTTTTTAAGAACTCCTTTTAGTTTTTAAAATTTTTTGTTTGGTGGTTTTTGAAACCCCTTATTGAGGTTTATCTTGTGGGACAACAATAATTACTATTATTATTGTTGTAAATTTGTTTGGAAGTACTTGAATTGAAGTACTTCTTTTATGAAACTAATTGTGTTGTCTGATGAAGGATAATGGAAGAAGTACTTCTTTTATGTAGAAGAGAAATTGGGTTGGGAAAGGAATTTGATGGGCAGGATAATTAGGTGAGAACAATGAGAAAGAGAAAAGACAAATCTTTGAATATTTCTCAAAATTAATAATGATCTCTCATTGTTATAATCAACTCTATTTATGAGCAATTGGACACACTAATCCTAAAGGAGATATACTTTCAATCTTAGTTGAAATATTAAACTAAAGTGATAAAAGAATTGGTGCTGAATTTAAAAGCTAATTTTAAAGTATAGAAATCCTAATTATAAAGTTGAGTGCGAATGGAATCCTTATCATCCTTTATGTCTAAAATAAAATTGAAATGAGTGGTTTTGATCCCCATCGATTCTCCCTGATGGAAAAAGACTTGACTTTGATGAGTTATGGGTATGATGCTCTTCAAGAAGATTAGGATCAAGCCCTTGAAACTTTTCACATGTAATACAAGTCGCATGAGAGACTTGTTGATCTTGCCATTTGACAAGGTAACGGTGATATCCACCATGAGAAAATCCAATAACTTCATCATCTAGCATATCCTTTATTTGCTTCATGTATGGCTATTGAAATGGTGAAGGCTTGGGAACCTTTAAAGTTGTAATTTGACCTATAAAGATACATCTGATGAAATAGGATGCTCAAAAGTGCAGCGATAAAGAAACATGTCCTTCACATTGAAAATTAGGCTAATATTCATATCACCAGGTAAGTCAAATAAATATGCATTAGACCCAAGTTTGTGAATGATGCAAAAAGGTTCATTTGCTATAGCAAACAACTTGTTGAAGGAATGTTTGGGTTATCTCTCAGGGTGAAAATACAAATCATGACATAATCCCCTTAATTAAATTCTTGATTTTTATGATGCACATTAATAGCAAGTTTATAATTTTCATTGCTTAATGTAATTTTAGGTTGTATATCAGCATAGAGATCATGAATGTAATCAATAAAGGGTTTAACAAGTATACAAAGTCTAGATTCATATGATAAAGGGATGAGATTAATACATAGACAAGGAGATTGACCATAAACAACCTCAAATGGCTATTTACTTGTATAATAGTTAATAGAATTGTTATAGGCAAACTCTGCTTTTTGCAGTATCAAATCCCAATTACCTTGTTTCTCTCTAACAGGATGCCTAAGAAAGTCTCCTAAACTATGGTTAAGAACTTCAATTTGACTATCAATTTGAGGATGAAAGGCTGATGAAAATTTTAGATTGGTGCCAAAAGTTCTCTAAAGTGTCTTCGTGGTATAGGTGGAAGCTTTAATGTAAACATATTAGTTCAAGAACACAACAATAAAATAATCCACACACAGGTACACGAGCTCCCTCGCTCCCTTGCTCCCTTGCTCCACTAGGTATCTCTCATTCTTCCTCACATCTTTATCCATCACGTATAGTCTTCATAAGACCATTTCCGTCTCCTAACCTTTTCCCCTTATGATCTAAAATATTTATAAAGATATTCCTAATAACTTTTCTTATTCTGTAAGAAAATCTAATATTGCAATGACATATGTATATAGAAAATATTCTATACGATATTCTTTACAAAAAGGAATCTATACCAATTAGGAATTTGAGACATTTCCCAACAGTCTTCCAAAAATAACTAACAAATTTGATATCCCTATAAGATATTGTGGAAGTGAGTAAACCCATGAAGCCATTCCTTAAAGAATAATTTGGCTATAAGCCTGTATGTAAGATATTGACTATTTTGTTACAAGGAATAAAACGTGCCATCTTTAAAAGCCTATCTATGCAACAAAAAACGAATCATGTCCTTGAGCTGTTTTCGACAACCTAAGAACAACATCCATACTAAGGTTTCTCCAAGGGGTGTGTGGTATAGGTAAAGGCATGTACAAACTAGTGTTTCTTCTCTTTCCCTTAGCTAGTTGATGAGTTTAACACCATGACACAATTTTTGCAATATCTTTTTCCAAGGGAGGCTAATAAAACCTATCCTCTATCAAAGGAATAGTTTTATCTTTGCCAAAGTAACCGGATAGGCCTCTACTATGCAACTCCCAAATCAAGAAATCCCGAATAGAAGTATGAGGAATGCATAACTTATATCCTCTAAATAAGTAGCCATCATGAATGATAAAATAAACGTGATCTCGACGATGGCCATCTTGAATTTCTTGACGAATGTCACCAAAATCAGGATAAGTAAGATGCTCATCATTCATTCTCTCAAATCTAGCCACATGGACACTTATAGCCTATAAAATGGCCACTACTTGACTAAGGACATTGACAACTTTATTTTTAGTTATTTCATGATGGTGGAGAACAAATGAGCTTTCTTGAAGAAACCTTATCCATCTAGCATGTTTGACATTCAAGTTTCTTTGAGAACTAAGATACCTTATTTGATGGTCATAGTACAACACAAATTCTTTAGGCAATATATAATACCTCCAATGACGAAGAGCTTGCACAATCTTTTTTTTTTTTTTTTTGATAAATAAAATCAAATGCATTAAAAAATAAAAATCCCCCAAGAACACTCCAAAGTACACAAGACGTATACAAAAAGTGTCTTAAAGCACAGAAAAAAGAAAAGAACCCCAACAATAACTGCTGCCCTTAACCAAACCAACCACTTAAAGAAATCAAATAAAGACTAAGAATCAATCTCTATATATTGCTTTACCCAAACAAACAAATTTTGTGAAAAGAACATCTTCAAAAACTGAATTGAATGATCTTTATTCTCAAACATCATGAGATTTCTTTCTTTCCAAACTGTCCAAAAGAGATATAAAGGAATTGCTCTTCAAACCTTTTTCCTCCTTTTACTCACAAAAAAACCATGCTGCCCTAAAAGAGCCTCTTTTATTGTAGTGGCTTGCACCTAATGAATACCAAAGAGATCAAATACCAGTTGCCAAAGGAACTTAACCAGAAAGCAATGAAGGAAGATGTGATTTATGGATTCTTCTTCTTCTTTGCAAAAAAAACACCTATTGATCAAAGACCACCCTCTCTTTTGAAGTTGATCTAAAGTCAAAACTTTTCCCCAAATTGCCTCCCATGCAAAAAAATTAACTTTCGAAGGGACCCACAAATTCCAAATTACTTGCCTTGGAAAAGACATAATAACCCTCGATTCCAAAGCGGCTTATAAGAGCTTCACAGAGAAATTAAGATTGTGCAAGTTCATCCACACCATCTTATCTTCCTTCGCCATATCAACTGCCTTTCCTTGCAACTTGACAAATAAATCCCCAACTTCATCCACTTCCCAATCATTCAAAGGTCGTGAGAAGCGAGGGTTCCAATGACCGTTCTCCCCATGTTGTACCCAAAGATCCGCCATCTAAGCCTCTTTTGCAACATATGAAGCAAATAAAGAGGGGAAAGAAACATACAACGGTTTATCCCCACACCACTTATCTACCCACAACTTCACTCTCTTTCCATTTCCCACTTTAAAAGAAAAACACCTGAAGAAAGTGTTCCATTCCTTCCTAATGAATTTCCAAAGACTGACTCCATTCCCACCTCTAGCTTCATTGGACCACCACCCACCTTCTTCCGCTCCATATTTAGCACTAATCACTTTTCCATAAGTGGAATAGCTCTATTTAGCCTTTTTGAGTTTCTCACTGAAATATGCTATAGGACGACCTTCTTAACTTAAGAGACCATCTATGCCAACATTTGGTGCATTGCATGCCACCTCAAAGACTTTTGAAAAATTCAGATGGCTTAAGACATTTGCCTTATTCATTTTGCATTTTATCTCCTCAAATGCTTTTCTTACAGCTTCATTCCAATGAAACTTCCCTTTTCTCATGCAATTGGTAATGGGAGCCACTGAAGTATTAAATCCCTGATGAATCACCTATAGAAAATGGCTTATCCATGAAAACTACGAACATCAAAAATAGTCGTAGGCTCAGGCAACTCTCTAATAGCTCTAAGTTTCTGAGGATCAGCTTCTTGAGGAGGTTATCAATCTTACAAAGATCACGTGGGATTGAATGAAGAAACATTTCTTAAGGTTGACATAAAATTCTTTAGCTCTTGAAGTTTCAAACACCTCCCTAAGATGATCTAAATGCTTCTTTTGAGACTGACTATAGATCAAAATATCATCAAAATAGACCATTAGGAAATTTCTTATGAAAGGATAAAACCTGTGTCATAACCCTCATAACTATGCTCAGGTTGACGTTTTGTCCTAGCAACAACAGCTTTAGAAATCACAGTCATAAAGTTGCACTATCAAGAATGAGCTTGCAAATTTTATCCCCACATTTAATATAAGTGTGAAAAATACAGGTGCCTTAAAACTCATTGCTATCCATCGAAGTGGATAAAATACACTACATGACACTAATGTGGGTGTCATAGTTAGCCCATTTCTTTTTCAATATCAGACACATAATCAAGGGGGTTCATAAACTTGATCACTAGCTTCACCTTCTTGTGAATCCTTGTGCTCTTGTTCTATGATTAGGGTGTAATGCGGATGACATGACACTACATGACCCCTACCATGACAATGGTGACACCCGTTGTTGGAACCACTAGACTGAGGATTAGTTGAAACTAACTCTCTGCCCCTATTATTGTTCACTCTTTGCCTTGTATTGTTAGTGCCACATGAAGTAATTTGACTGCTTTAAAACCTCTAGTAGCCTTAAAATTGCTGGCTATCCTATTCTAAGATAAACTTTGAGAAAGTCTATCAAAAAAAAATAAAAAATAAAAAATAAAAATAAAAAATTAAAAAAATAAAGATAAACTTCGAGAATGATAAGACTCCTCATTTGAGAAATCATGTCTTTTGTTAGGAACCCTAAGGTATCTCTCAATCTCTAAAGCCTTGTGATAGGTGTCCCTTGAAGTTTCAAGAGAATGAAGGTTTACCTCTTTTTAATTTCTAATCTCAATCTGTTGATGAATTTTTCTGTAGTTAATCTGGATTCCTCTCTCACATTGCATCTCAACTGGAACTCCTCAAAGTGAGCTAAGTAGTCGGTCACACTAAAGGTTGCCTAAGGTTTCTCCACTAATCTAGCAACTGCCTCTTGCAATATGTAGGGAGATATTTTTCTTTCAATCTTTGTTTTGTTTCAGCCCAAAGGGTGATTGATTCTTCACTTAAATGCTCTAAATTAGACTAGAGACTTTGCCAATATTGCTCTGCAGAACCAACAAGTTTCATTTTGGTGAAGTAAATGCGTTGGGTGTTTGACAAATCATACCATTCAAAGCAATCCTCAAGATCAGCTAATGTAGGGTCTGACCATCCATCATAACTAGAGGCACCTACTTCCTTTTTAGTTATATCACTTGAATTATTATGTGGCTTTAGCAAATTTCTCTAAAGCACATGCCTAATAGACTGACTAAAGGGCCTATGGTAAACCTTCCTTCATTTTGGCATGAATGGGTTATTCACACCCATTTCTTCTATTCCATCATTAGGATCGTTATTGATTGTGTCATTTTGGGCTTTACTTCCTCTCATAGGTTCTCTTGTTATTATTATTTTATTGATCAATTTCCTTCGATTCCAAATTGATGTAGGACAATGAAAGCACTGTTTTTTTTTTTTTTTAATTTTTTTTTTTATCAAGAAGAGAAATTTGGCTAAAAAAAGGATTAGATAAAATAGAAGGAGAAATTAGATGAGAAACTAGGAGAGAATTAGGAGAGAGAGAAAAGACACAATTTTTTCTTTTGAATATTTTTCAAAATTAATAATGATCTCCCATTGTTATCATGATCCCTATTTATAAGCAATTGAAGATACTAATAGTAATGGAAGTACAATTTTAACCCGAGTTGGAAAATTAAATTAAAGTGATATGAATGGGATGAAAATTAAAAAGGCTAATTTTAATGAGAATACCCTAATTTTAAAGCAAATAGGAATCTTTATCATTGTATAGGAATCTTTATCATCCTTTACGTCTATGTCTAGAATAAACTTGAAATGATTGGTCTTTCTCCCCATCATTTTATGGGATTTGTTCTTCTAGTGGTTTTTCTATGTATTATAATAGATTGGTAAAATAGTTTGAAAATTTTGGAAATCCTATGGTGATGATAAGATTCTACAAGAAATTTTGGCGATACTTAATGGAATGTCAAGAACGAACTTGAATGACAATAAGGGAATACATTGTAGGAAAGGCTCCATATATATATATATATATATATATATATATATATATATATATATATAAGTTTGTTATTTGATAATCTTAGAATTATTTAAATAGCAGGAAATACAAAGTGGTGGCATTCAAGGCTTCCACAACTGCACAAGGGAATGATCTTTATCATTTATGGAATTGTATTTTTGCTTACTCACAAAATGTTGAGCAGTGAGGGAGAGGGCTGAAACTCTCTTAAAATTTTTCCCAACTGTGCTTTTGTTTGTTTTGTTTTCCTTTTTTTTTTTTTTTTACTTAATTGATATATTTTTTTTCCATTTTTTTTGTGCATTTTCTGCTCTAACCATGTTTGATGCAGGGCTCAAGCGTCATTGCCAGGTTTTCAGGTTCTTCCCCTCCAACAATTTGGGAACTGGGGACCAGAAATAACCACTAAATTTGATCCTGAGAAGGATACTTATCTTATGGTGAGCACTCACTTCACTTATTTATTTATTTATTTTTTGGTCAATTGGTGAAGAAGGTTTAGCTTTCTAATGATGAGAAAGGTGTGACATCTGGTAATAAATAAAAAAATTTGTTTATGTTGGAAGATAACATGCATAATAAGAATTTGAATATGCTTTTTTCTTCATATTCGAGCCTGCAACATTTTCATCCACGCATTTATTTATTTATTTATTTTTGATAAGTAAACGATTATATTAACGAAGGCAAAAAGCCAAAGAGCATACAGGGAGTATACAAGGCTACAAACCCTAACCCAAAAAACAAAAGAACCCAACCCCTACTTGGAAGCTATCCACTCCAAGAAACCTATAAGGGAATTCGACTCCATATCAATGTACACTTTAGCCCAACCCCAAAAATTATACCTTTTCATCCACGCATTTAATGCAGCTACTTTTTTAAAGGTGAGGTCTTCCTTGCATTAGTGTTGACTGTTGAGTATTTCATAAGGAGTAAGCATTCTTCCTCATTCCTTGTTAATGAAGTGGTCTTCTAAGTTCTAAAGAAAGACTGCTTTAAATTGATACAATTTTTTTTTTTTTTTTTTTTCATTTTGAAATCTATTATTTTGGAGTATGTATCCTTTCTAATTTTTTGCTTTCTTCCACTTCTTGTGGTTATTTTTTTTATATGGGTATTTGAGTGGTAGAGTTGACTTCTCGAGGGTGACTTTTGGGCTTCCTGAGATGGTCATCGCTTGCTTTGTGCTACTTGTAGTGTTGCTTTTCAAACACACCTTCATGCCCTCTGGTTGGTTTGTTCTAAGATGGTCACTTCTATGGTATTCTTTTATATAATGCTTCATCTATTTAATGGTCATGTCCTCTAGGTGGTGATTGACTTTCAAACTGTTTGACGCCACTGATAGGCCACAAGGAGAGGAGGGAAAAAAAATTGAAACACATGTTCTCAGCCCTAAAATTCCATTAAGATAATTTTGAATCATCTTTTAAGACATGGTTAGACAAATAGAGTACAAAAAACACCAGAAAGTGGATTGGTTTTGTTGATCTCCTTGGTTGAATGCAAGGAGTTGGCATTTGTGGTGTAAGGTCTGCATTAATAATATTATATGTGACTAAAGCCTAGTAGGTAAAAGGAAGGTATTTGACAGGCTATTTCTTTTCATTGTTGCTTGGAGGTTTTTATCCATCATGCACTTGGTGTCAATGTTCCAATTCCTTCAACAGTAGTTTTCTTTGTAAAACAGCAAGGGTAAAATTCAAACCAAGGATAATTATTTTCAAGGAGTAGAGTTTATATATAGACACTGACTTATAAAAAAAAGTCTCTTTTGACACTGCTACCAATGAGATATGATAATGTCTCGGATATATCAAGTTGTAAATTATTGATCTTTGAAGGGTTAGCTTGCTCTTTCTCACTTTCTTTTGGATCTGTGGGGCACCTTGCTAGGTAAGGGATCAGTTGGCAATGCTTAGAGTTTCACAGATAGTCTTTTGTGGGGTATTCATGCCTGCTGAGTTGGTTTTGGACTTAGGGTCTCTCAGATTCCTTTGTTGGGTTCTCTGCATGTCCTTTCCCTCTTGCTAGTGATCTTTTTACTTTTGGCTCGAATAATAGGTCATCCTTGTATCTTTCTTCTATATTAATGAAGTGCTTGTTTCCTATCAAAAAGGAATTTTGGAAAACTTATTTGCAAACTGCTGAAGTCAACTAAATAAGAGAGAGAGTCATGAATTTTCTCCAACCTAACTCTTACATGTGGTTGTTGCTAGTCAGATATTATCATATTAAGAACCCTTGTTCCCAGACACAGTAAAACTTAGAACCATTGTACTGGGTAGAAGAAGCAAAGGAATGTAAGTTGATTTTTATTTTATTGAATATTGTAAGTTATTGGATAACAGATACACCCTTTTGTCCAAAAATATAAGTTTCGCACAGTCATGTGCAAATTGGTAAGGTGTACACTTGGATGCTGGGGAGATGCTTTAGACCCTATGTTGTCCTCAAATAGCTGCTCTCACACTCTTGTTTTTGCTGCCATTCTCATGCTCACTTTGACCTGTGCTTACATAGAGATGGATGTGTTCTGTCACTAGTTTGTGGTTCAACTTTGAGGATCTTTTAATTGGACTTGAATGGTGAGTTTGGTTGGACATGTTCATCACATATCTTCTATAGTGTTCATGTTGTGGATTTCCTTTGTATTTCATGTGCAGTAATATCCTAATCTATTGTTTAGTCTTTTGGTAAAGCACTAACACAAATTTTATCCAGTGTCACCATGGCATGCGGTCATTACAGGTTGCCAAGTGGTTGCAGACACAGGTAAAATATTTTCTTCTTAGTACAAACCACATGGAAACCTAAATTCTTTCATTTTATTTCTTTGTAGCACTTGAATTTTAAAATGGTTACTTTAGAACAAGTATTCAGTGAACCTGACATTCTCCTATACGGGTTTACTGGTTTTGAGTCAATGTGGTAGAGATGATGGGTCCCTCCTTTGGCTGACTTAATTCCACATGTTCAGGGTTTTAAGCGAGTATTCAATGTGTCTGGAGGAATTCATGCGTATGCTACCAAGGCTGATCCTTCAATCCCCACTTACTAAAATATGAAGTTGCTCATCTTCTTCGTCTTTATTATTTTTGAATCACCATGTATGTACCCTACTGAAACTTGAAAGTTCCCATAAAATTTTCACAGCTCCCTGGGTAATGGTCGAGTCTCGGTGATGGAACAGTTCCATTTTTGTTACTGAGTAATGATCTAACTCCTGCAGAAAATTTGATGAGGATAACAGTAGTTTTAATACCAGATGGAGTTGGTTTTCCTTGATTTTTCCTATGGTAAGTAGTTGTCACACTGCCATAGAATTGGCTGATAGAGTTACAGTGACAAGATGAATTGCAGGTAATTTTCTGGATGAGATAGCGGCAAGATTTTCTTTCTTTCTTTCCTTTTTATTTTTATTTTTTTATGTGAGGTTGTTCCCCCTGAGTTGGTGTGGCTGCTGTCACTGGATATGCAGTTTTACTGAAAAGAACAGCATACAGGTAGCAGTAGCATCCTTCAGAGGTTATAATGTTTAGGCGTTAGCATCCTAGCAATGACCATGAGAAGTGAAGCCTCATGAGTAGCACCTTGCATTCATGTGGACTCAAGGCATGACAGACAGCATGTCCAGAGGCTTGGGCATGGTGGTTGGATCGTGGCCACTGAGCTATATTCTAGTGTTGGTTGTGACTATGGACGGATTCCAATTGCTAATTGCTGGTTTGAGTAAAGCGGGCACAAAGGAAGAATTTTGTGGAACACTAGGTGGAAATGGAGCAAGCTATAACATGAGGGGGAGCCTTGGGCAACAAATAGCAATGGTGTGCCATGATACTGCACGGCTCAAGGACGCAGCCAAGGATGCATGGCACGCATAAATATGAGGGGGTGCAGATGAGGTGCAACAGTGCTCCAGCAGGGGTGGCACGCGCAGGACACCCTCTGCATGCACCAGTAGTCCATGCACGTGCCTGTGTAGCACACTTGTTACAAAGTGGCACCAGCATGTGTCCACACTCGTGCAACAGTGTGGCCCGGCCCTGTGCTCACACATTCAGCAACATGGGCCAATAGCAAAGTGGCCTTATCATTAGATTCATTACCCATATGACACCGCCTCTCTTTTGTTATGGAACATCCATCCCTTTCTTCTTCTTCTTCTTCTCCCTTGTAGGCACTGTCAGTACTACCCAAGGTCATTGTGTACAAGTAATCTTCACCCGCACTCTGACTGCTACTTCCATTGTCTGCACCTAGGATTTATCTTCCGTTTTTTGTTTCCTCGTATCATCTTCTCTCTTTGGCTTGTCTCATGCATTTGGACTTCACCTTATCATTTCACGTTCTTCTTCTTCAATCCCTTGTTTGTGACGCTCTTATTGCTTTTATTCTTTCTCTAGAGTTTATTTTTCTAGGTGCTCCTTTAGTTTACTGAACTCCCCTTTTCCATTCGTAGGTTTCCTATTCTTTTCTTCCCATGTTTCTCTTTTCCGCCGACTCTGAACTTTTTTTACCCTTTTCCACAGCAACTCCCAATAATTTAGATACTTGGGAAGCTGTGCTCCATTTCTTGTTTGCCGTGGAGGGCTCCCATTTGTAGGTGGGATTGAGGCTGCCATTTCACCCTTTGATTCGCCGTTTCCTTCACTTTTTTCGAAGACCCACCTGAAGACTTGATCCCTTATTCATAGCTTTCTTTTTAACCTTTCTATTATACTCTCATGACACTGTCGGTAGGACACTATATTTACGTAAGCATCGTCTCTTCTTTCTTCTTGGCAGTCCCAACTCATTTTGCCTATTTTATTTTTAGGTTAGTTCGCGAAGTCTGACCTCAAGGTATGGACATGAATCCCAGTTGTTGTGGCTGCCTTTATCCCATACGCTAATGCGAAAGGCGGTTTTCCAGTAGGCTTGTTGATAGATGCTTGGTATGCCCATAAAACTCCTAGAAGTTCTCCAACCCACCTTTTCTTACCCTTGGCAAGTCATTTCTTCAAGCAATCATGTATAGTTAGTTCTATTAGAGATTTTAGCTTGACCACTTCCCCGTTGGTGTCTGGGGATAGAAAATCTATTTTCGATGCCATGGAAATTACAAAGATCCGTGAATTGAGCATGTTTAAATTGTATGCCATTTTTGGATATAATATCTTTGGTAGATGGACCTGACAAATGATATTTTGCTAAGCAAAATGTTGCAGATCCTTCTCACGACTCCTAGTGTAAGACTTAACCTCAATCCACTTAAATAAATGAAGTAGTTTGTTACTGTTAGAAAAGATATTGAAATTCATGCTTCAGGTTTTACACATCAACGCTCAATCATGCCGCGTTCCTCCCAAAAGTCCCTTTGTGTTGTGTGTGACTCTCTCATATACAATACCTGCTGTATAGTGTTGTTGTGGTGTAGAAACCCTTCCTTTGTTTATCTTCTTGGCCATATAAATTGTATGTTTTGGGGTCAGCCGTCTGTGTGTTGAACCACTTTCAAATACAAAATTCATTGCTTTGTTTTTTCTTTTATTTATTTTTAACTTGGTATCAAAGCAAGGTTCAAACAACATCAAATTAAATCAAGGCTGATTCGCCATCTCTGCCTCCCTCTCCATCTGTGACAGTAGTAGATTCAACTCCATTAACTCTCAACCTTCACTGCAGATAATAACTCTCTGTTTGGGAATGTCATGAGCTTTAGCTCTTGGGTAAAACTAGACCAGAATAACTTTCTTTTGTGGAAATCTGTTATCATTTCGATTGTGAAAGGGCATGACCTAGATGGTTATTTATTTGGAACACAACCCATTCCAGAGAAGATGATCTCTATTATGGAGAAGTATGGTGAAACCAAATTCATCCTCAACCCAGCTTATGTGAAATGGGTTCAGACAAATCAGAGATTACTATGTTGGCTAGTATCCTCCATTTCTAAGAGTGTGTTTACCCAAGGTAGTGGGTCTCTCAACAACTTACGAGACGTGGAAGGCACTAGAAATGGTGTATGCATTCCAAGCTCGTTATAGAGTTTAACAATTAAAAACTCAGCTCCAAACAACCCGGAAAGGGTCACAGTCCATGGATAAATATCTTACCAAAATGAAGATGTTTGCTGATAATCTTGAAACTGCTGGATACTTAATAACAGATGAGGACCTCATGCTCCATGTTTTAGCTAGCCTCGGGTCAGAATATGACCCTATAGTGGTTAACCTTACCTCCAGAATTGTGCCTACTAGTTGGCAAGAAGCTCAAGCTCTCCTACTGAACCATTAGAGTCATAAGATCAAATGAATGCTGCAACAACCTTGGATCTCTCAAATGCTTATGCTAACTATGTCTCTAATCAGAAGGTTGAAGGTAACGATGGCCAAAACACAAGTGGAAGAGGTAGAGGTCCAGGACTGAACAATTCAGAGGAGGCTAGGGTGGACGTGGACGAGGTGCTCTAGGAAATTCCAAACCGTTATGTCAAGTTTGCAACAAAGTTGGGCACACTGCTCTTCGTTGCTACTATCGCTTTAATCATGCTTTCCAGGCTACTTAAAACAATCAGGCCTCTGCATTCATTGCCACATCTGAACTAGTCTCTGACCAGTCATGGTATGCTGATAGTGGAGCCGCCAACCATGTCATTGCTGAACTTGGGAACCTCTCGATGAAATCTGATTACCATGATGAGAACAAACTTGCAGTTGGCAATGGTAATAAACTCTCTATTACTCATGTTGGTCCTACTGAAATGCCTTTTCTATCTTCACAGCTTTATTTGAGAAATATTTTATTGGTTCCCCATATTGAAAAAAGTTTGTTAAGTATTTCTCGTTTAATAGCTGATAACAAAGTGTTTGTTGAATTTCATTCCAATGTTTGTTTGGTGAAGGACAAGGAAAACCATCAGGTGTTATTGCAAGGGAAGCTTGAAGATGGACTCTACAAACTACATATTCCTGAGACTAAAAACCATACAAAGTCAACTGTTAATTCCTCTGTGAATCCATCAGTCAATCCTATTGTTGGGCTAAATTTAGTTGAGTAAAAAAAGAAGGATTGATGCCTAATGTCATGTGTCTTCTATCTCAGTTAGTCCTGACATCTTACATAGAAGGTTAGGTCATCCATCTAATAGAGTTGTGAGTCATGTCCAAGAATCTTGTAATCCAAATGCTTCAATCAATGGAAAACTCAACTTTTGTGATGCTTGCCAATTTGGAAAAATTCATGCTCTGCCCTACAACTTTTTTTTCTTTCAAACTTTTTCACCTCTTGAGCTGATCCACACATATACCCCCCGCTCCAATTGTTTCAAACCGAGGATACAAATATTACATACATTTCATAGATACACTTGGGTTTACTCTCTTCGAAGTAGAGTTGAATGTCACAGGATGTCTCAAATAAGTCTCCCCATGGGTTTATATAGAGCCTTGGAAGCTTCTGGAGACTCCTACACTTAGCCATTAGTGGGAAGAGTCTGGAAGGTTCTAGAGATGCCTAGAGAAGTCCACACAACTCTACACTATGGTGGAAGGCATGAGAAGAGTCCAAAGTTTTCTAGAGAATTCCAAAGCTTTCTAGAGAATTCCAAAGGTCTCTTGTATATTCTTGTACATAGGTTTGTACATAAAATGGTGTAGGGTGCTATGGAATATTCTTGAATTGTAAGGAACCCTCCAAGGTTCCAGAAAGTTCCATTGGTGCCTATAAATAAGTGAGGACCTCATTTGGCCAAGACACCAAGCAAGTGAGCTTCTAAGCATTGTATAGCTTCCTTTGAAAGCAATAAAGCTTCCATTCTTTAAGAGTGGCCTATTACGCCTTCTCAAGCTTCCGAGTCGTGAGCATCTTAGCCTAACAAGCTAAGTGTTGGGAGTAAGGCTAACTTAGCAAGATCAAACGTCTTGACTTGTCTAAGTGCCGCACGAGCTTAGGAAACGACTAAGTCCGTGACATGAAGCTCTAAGCTCCTTTATCCTCTTCAAAAACTAAGTTGAGAAAACTTTGGACACTAAAACAAAGAAACTCCAATCAGATTGGGGTGGTGAGTATAAACCCTTTGAATACTATCTTAAGAATAATGGAATAGTTTTTCAACATCCTTGGCCACATGCTCATGAATATAATGGAAAAGCAGAGAGAAAGCACAAACACATTATAGAAATGGGTTTGACCCTTCTTGCTCAAGCCTCCATGCCTTTGAGATTTTGGTGGGAAGCTTTCCAAACCTCTGTTTACCTTATAAACCGCTTGCTTACACCAGTTTTGAAGTTTTTGTCCCCATTAGAAAAGCTTTATAAAAAGAAACCAGATTACTCTTTTCTCAAAACATTATGATGTTCTTGCTTTCCTTACCTTAGTCCATTTCAATCCACCAAATTTCAATTTCGCACAATCAAATGTGTCTTCCTAGGCTATAACAACTCTCACAAAGGGTACTTATGTCTTCATCATAGTGGTAAAGTTTATATCTCTCGACATGTTGTGTTCAATGAAAATGAATTTCCTTAGTTTGGAGGTTTTCCTAGAACTGAAAAGTTAAGCCCCTTAACACAACCATCATTTCCTTTTCAATTTTTAAATAATTTAGAAAATGGCCCATCATTGGAACCCAAAGAAAAGTCAGTTTCAGCCTTAAGTATGTAGTAAAGAGAGTACAAATAAGAGCCAACTTACAGGTGCAACTCCAACATATGAGAACCAACCTTTAACCACAACTCCATTAACCCCATGCTCTCAAAATCTGGAAGATGTGGCTTCTCCATTATCCTCCACACCAAATCAACCACCAGTTCTATCAAGCCCAACCATTCTTGAACAAATTGAAGCACTAAAATCTCAAAATTCATCAGTCTTACAAAACCAACCTAGACATCCTATGCAAACACAATAAAAAAGTGGTATATTTAAACCCAAAGTTTATGCAACTAGCCACTTGAACTCTTCAAAACAACCACCTGATATTTTTCAAATTGCTAGTGAACCAACTTGTGTGGAAAATGCTTTGGCATCCTTAATGTGGATGAAAGTAATGGATGAAGAATTTAGTGCCTTGATCCAAAATCATACTTGAGACCTTGTACCTTACTCACCACAGTATAATATAGTTGGAAACAAATAGGTGTTTAAGTTGAAAATCAATCCTAATGGAAGTGTGGATAGATACAAAGCTAGGTTGGTTGCTAAGGGGTTTCACAAAACACCTGGAATTGATTTCAAAGAGACTTTTAATTTAGTGGTCAAAGCTGAAACTATTTGAGTAACATTAACAGTGGTTGTGTCAAGAAATTGGGACATTAGATAATTGTGTTGACAGATTGGAGGGTTGGCCACGTCCATCAACTCTTTTTGTGTTTGAACATCATGGACACTTGAGTGAATGCACTAGAAGGTTAGAGTATGCGCCTTTCCTAACAACAATTGCTTGAGGTCCTATAAGTGGTATTAGAGCCAAGGTCACGAGTTCCAACCCCAAAGGTGTTGCTAGGGGGGAGATTGTAGGCAGATTGGAGGGTTGACTACGTCCATCAACTCCCTTTATGTTTGAATGTCATGGGCGCTTGAGTGAATACACTATAAGGGTAGGGTATGTACATTTCCTAACAACAATTGCTTTTAGGAGAGTTGGTAACGCCGAAGGTCCTACAAATTAGATGTTAACAATGCCTTCCTAACAGGAAACTCTTTAAGAGGTAGTTTACATGGCCCAACTTGAGAGATATGTTGATTCTGTAAAACCAAACCATGTGTGCAAACTAAACCGTGCTTTGTATGAATTGAAGCAAGCCCCTTGGGCATGGTTTAATAAATTGAGAACTGCTTTAATATAGTAAGGTTTTCATAACTCAAGGTCGGACACATCTTTCTTCATTTTCAACTCAAATGGAAAGACCATTTATTTGTTGGTCTATGTTGATGATATCTTGCTAACAAGGAATGATGAGTTGTTGTTGAACAAACTCACAAGTGACTTGGATAGAGAGTTCACACTGAAAAACATGGGACAAATTTACTATTTTCTAGGCATTGATGCACATAGTGATGCAACGGGATTATACCTCACTTAGTTGAAATATGTGACTGATCTTCTTAAGAAGCACAATATGGAAAATGTAAAACCTTGTCCAACCCCAATGACAGTTGGAAAAATACCATCAAGTCGAAATCAAGAGAAGGAAAAAGAGTAGATGAAAAATCATACTCTTTATCAAAGTGTGATTCGTGCTCTACAATACCTAACCTTGACTAGGTCGGACATCTCCTACACCGTGAACAAACTTAGCCAATTTATGTAAAATCCAACTATGGTGGATTGGCAAGCAGTAAAGAGAGTCTTGCGGTATCTTAAAGGAAGTGTGGACTGTGACATTCACTTAAAACCAAGTAAAATACATGGTTTAACCGCCTTTTTAGATGTTGATTGGGGCTCTTGTCCACATGACTGAAAGTCAGTTAGTGGTTATTGTGTCTACTTTGGTGATTCATTGATCTTTTGGTCATCCAAAAAACATGTGGTGTTCCGGTTTAGCACATAATCTAAGTATAGAGCCCTTGGCCTTGCAGTAGCTAAATTAACCTGGTTGTAGTCCTTTATGAAAGACTTAAAAATTGCTCTTTCTACCTATCCATTGATTTGGTGTGATGACGTGAGTGCTGGCTCTTTGGTTGCTAATCCAGTTTTTCATGCAATAACTAAGCACCTAGAAATTGATCTTCATTTTGTAAGGGACAAAGTACTTTAACAAGACTTAGAAGTAATATATGTGCCATCTTGTGATCAACTTGTAGATTGTTTTACCAAAACCTTGGCTGTCACTTGACATCAGTATCTCAGGTCCAAACTCGGTGTAATAGAGTCCTCCTTTCGTTTAAATGGGATTGTTAGAAAAGATACTGAAATTCATGCTTTAGCTTTTACACATCAGCACTCAACCATGCCATGTCCCTCCTCCAATTGAGCCAAAAGTTCATTTGTGTTGTGTATGGCTTTCTCTCATATACAATACCTACTGTATAGTGTTGTTGTGGTGTAGAAACCTTTCCTTTGTGTAGCTTCTTGGCCATATAAATTGTATGTTTTGGGGTTAGATGTCTGTGTGCTGAACCACTTTCAAATACGAAATTCATTGCTCTGTTTTTTCTCTTATTTTTTGACTGTTACAAGTAGTAAATTTTTTTTTTGTCCTAATGCTTGGGGCAATTAGCTGACTATGTCTAAACCCCACTAGACAAAGGACCATGGAGTCGTTAGAGTCTAGAGGTTTATATCAGTTGATGTATTATTGGTGTGAAGAGCTGGCAAGCATCAGAGTTTTGTACAAACTTTATTCTTGAGACATTTCCATGTGCGTTATAGTACTTCTCCCTCCTACATGACTTCCACTGTCCATGAGAGCCTTCATGAATCTCCCATATTGTATCTTGAGCTTGATTAGGGGATAAACATCACAAAGTACAACCTACTTTAACCTATAACTTTTGTGCCTTGGGTTGCATCCCATGCTTGAGATATTCTATTGTTAGAATTTTTTATTTTCTCTAGAGTTGATTGATTTTTATCATAAGTCGATGAATATTTTTCTTCATCATTCGCCAACTAAGTGGAAGAGGAGTTTCCATCAACTGCTGTTGTTCTTCATCAAACTACGTAACTAGGCTTTTCAATGAAGTCAATATGGAGGTGATGACTAGATTAGGGTTGAGTTGTTGAACTCGAAGCAAATTGAGGCAAGGAGTCTGTATCTTTGTCGTCAATGCAAGCAAAGTTTTTAAAGGCGAAGACATAAGGTTATGCGTTTTTGTACCCATGAGGTGAGGCTTAAGCCTTGAAGCGTTGAGACGTAAGCCTTTTGAAACCCTCATTTTATAATTAATAAGTATTTTACAATATATAAAAAATAAAAATAAAATCATATAAATTAAAAAACATGAAAACAATCCATTAGAATTATAAAAATACCTTACTAGTTCCATACTTTCATAATAGAAAATAAAGACAACCATACTAATAGTTCCAAACAACCATAACCAAGTCACAAAATATCAAATAGAGTTCAACACATATTACTAGAACGTTTCAACTTAAATCATCCTCTCCAATGTCATCATCATCCTCGTCCAATGTATCAATAGTTGGAAAGTTCCCACTATCAAACCCTTCCAACTCATCTAACTCCTCATCTTCATGAATTGGTGTCAAATTCAACTCCTTCCCTTTGCCTTGGCCTCCACTTTTACCTAACATAAAGTATAAATTAGGTGTAAATATTATAAGTTCATTAATAAATTTAACAAAATGTATAACTTAAAATTTTGAGTACTTACTTGCAAATTCATCATGTTTTCTTTTGTAGGAATGTGAAGAAACCATGTTGTCTGATGATGCTTGAGTCTCTTGGTTTTGAGATGACACAATTCTAATGGCATCAACATTAAATAGTTCATTACCTTCAAGCCAACAAAGATCAAGTGGGAGGAGGGGATTTTCTTTCTTCGCAATCCACTCATCATTTGAATCAATCTCATCTACCAAAATTAGATCGATATTTTGTTTTCTTTGTAGACTTCGCTCTCTCAATTTAGTGTTATACTTCACATACACTAGAGCATTTAACCTCTTATGTTCAAGTCTATTTCTCTTTTTGGTATGAATCTACAAATAATAATATAAACAAATTTATATATTAAAATTAAATTAATGTTCTCTAACATTAGAATAAAAATGCCTATACTATTTTTTTAAAAAAATATAAGTATTCCCAATTCAAAAGTGCTCCAATTTCTCTCACATCCCGAAGCACTACAAGTGAGGCTAAGGACTTAAACAACAAACTTTTGCAACTCCGGTGTGGAACCCCCAAAACGCATCTACCAACTCGTAGGACTTCTTAATATTTGAGAATCAATTACAATTCGGCTTCCAAATTCACCCATTGCTTGGTCATATGAATCCAACTGAATGTTAGCTTTTAAACGTTCTTGGTAATCCAACATCTTATCTATGCATTCAAATAATCCCTTCCTCACCTCATCCACATTAGAGAAATTATCTTCATTGCACAATTGCGGATTAAGATAATAACTTGCTGCATGTAAAGGCCAATGAAGTTGCGGAGTCCATTTTGCATATATTTTTCTCCAAATTGGGCCATATTTTCTCTCCATGACCCCAGAATTAAATGCAATTTTCTCCTTGGCTGAGTCCATCAACTCATAAATATAACCCATGGCTGGTCTTTCCTCTGAATCAGCCTCTCTTAAGACACTTACTAATGGAATAGTGGTCTTAATACAAAAAGCAACATGGGGCCAAAAATTTGGATAAAACAATACTGCACTTCGAGCTTTTACACCTTCTACCTTTTTGGCCCATGTATTAGAACACCATTTTTCAGAGGAGAATATTTTTAAAAGAGTTTGTTTTTGCTTATAAAGACTTTGGAGAGTAAGAAATGCAGTAGCAAACCGTGTAATTTTTGGACGAATAAGTTCATGGTTTTTTGTAAATGTTCTCATCAAGCTAAGAACCCAAGTATGCCCATATATGAACTTCACCACTTGTCTAGCTCGCAAAAGTGTATTAGCATGAACATTTAGCTTTCCAACATCCTCCAACATCAAATCTATGCAACGAGTAGCACAAGGAGTCCATCACAATCTTCTCATTTTTTCCATAAGCCTCATTCCGACATTCACATAATTAGATGCATTATTAGTAATAACTTGCACAACATTCTCCTCTCCAATTTCTTCAACCACCTCATCAAGATGCTTGAACATCAATTCTCCATTTTTTATCGTATTAGATGCATCAATTGATTTCAAAAAACATGTGCCAACATGACTATTCACCAAAAAATTTATAAGACATCTATTCTTTCCATCTGTCCAACTATCTGACATAATTGAACATCCATATTACTTCCAAGCTTTTTTGTGCTCTTCCATCATGATATTTATATAATTCACATCTTCTTTCAAAATCCATGTCCTCAATTCATGCATAGATGGAGGCTTAAATCCGTGCCCAAAATTTGCAATTGCATCAACCATAGGAACCCAATAAGGATCATTCACTGTATTAAATGAGAGACCTTTTGAGTATATAAACTGACCAATTTTTCTACACACTTCCTTCATTTCTTCTAGCTTCCACTTAGAATTCAAAGTACTTTGTCTAGGTTGTGAAATGACGAATTTATCCATGGGTTCCATAGGTATAGGTTTCCCACTCCCATTTACATTCCCACTACCACTCTCACTACCACTACCACTCCCGCTCCACAATGTCCCCATTGTTTTAGAGAAAGCACTCTCACTTAGACTCACACCAATTTCTTAGAGCAATTAATTTCTTTTTTATTTTTGTTCATTATAATTGCTCAATGCCTCTTTGCATTCCAATCTAACATCGTCATTGACTTTGGCACATGGTTTTATACCATGATGAGTTTCGACTAAGTGATGTTTGAGTCTATTCACTTCTCCCGCGCATCTTTGATTACAAAACTTACATTGTATATACTTCTCCCCGGAGACTTCAATAACATATTTCCACACAAAATCTTTTCGTAAAGCTTTCGAATCAAAGGAACTCATTCTTAAAAAAAATAATAAAAATAATAATTAAATTTCATTATATAATTGACCTTAAAAATAATTATAAAACATAATTGAAATATCAAATTAACAATTAAAAATTAAAAGTAAAGCATGAAAGAGTGAAAAAACAGTGTTGGGTTCACTATTTAGAAAAACACTGCTATGTGCCTTGTTTAAAAGATATTGCCAGGTGCCATTTTAGTATTGTGCATGCATAAATGCTGCTACCAGGTGCAATAAATTCTACTGGGGCAATAAAGGCTCTTACAAGTACAATAAAGGTTGTTGCAGGTGCACTAAAGGCTGCTGCAATAAAGTTTGCAGCTGGGATTTATTTGACTTTGTTGTGAGGAAAAAATAAATAAAGGGAAAGATCTAGGCTGCTGCAATAAAGGTTGCAGCTAGGATTTATTTGACTTTGTTGTGAGGAAAAAATAAATAAAGGGAAATATATAGAGAAAAAAATAATGTCATTAAAGGCTTGAAGCTATGAGAAGCTGGACACTGAAAAGAGTGAAAAATAGAGAGAGAAAAGGTGATGAGAAGAGTGCGATTGTGTGAGACTAAGAGATGGTGAGTGACAGAGAGAAAAAACCTACCTATTGAGAATTGAGATGGAAGATGCAGTCCTTCACGTTGTGTTGCTGCCGAAGGAGAACTTTCGTTGAGATGAAGTCATCGAAGTAAGAAAGAGGAGTAGCACTTCAATGTTTTTGCCCAAGAAGAAGTCGATCTTCAGGTTGCCAAAGAAGAAGCCGATCTTTAGGTCGTCGAAGATACGAACCATGAAGAGCTAGGGTTAGGGTTAGGTTTCTTCCCCAACTCGTTCTCTTTGTTCCTTCTTCAGTCTTCATTGTGTTTATGGGGTTATAAAGTCTTCAACGATAAGTTGTTTTTATTTATTTTTTAGCCACCTTAGCAAACCAAAGGCTGACACTTTAGTGAGCAAGGTATGAAAGACGTACGTAGGGCGCACCTTTGAAGAGCTTCAAGCGAAAAGGCGTTCATATTTTGTGTTCAACGTTGTTGTGCCAACGCCTTAAGGTGTTTTCTGGATGCCTCACCTTAGAGCGTGCCTCCAAGCGCGCCTTTCAAAACACTGAATGTAAGGACACTAGCATAAGTTAACTTTGTACAATTCTTCCATTAGGGGCCTAGTGATACGTTGGTATTTGGTCATTCTTTCATCTTTGGGAAAAGTAATATTAGCAAAATGGAACCCAACTTATATGTTTCAAATTATTAATTTGAAATATTAGCAAAATATTAATTTGAAATTTTAGCAATATATATATAATTTTGGGGTTTTTTAGGTCTTCTGATGTGGATGCTAAGGTGGCCGAAGAGGGAGGGCAATTTTGGTATGAAATAACACCTCACACTAGAGTGCATGAAATCCCAATTTTTTTTGTTATCATCATAGGTATCTTTTTTTTTTTCCTACAAAGTTGGGTTTTGAATATGCTATTATTTTGGGATGGGAAGTGTTTGTAGGCATTAGAAAGTTGCATTTGGTGCGTAAACATAACATGGTGCAAGTGGATGAGACCATTAGTTGTACCATTTCTATTTCAAATAAATTTTCAAGGTCTTAAATTGAAAATTTTGATTTTTGCCATGCTAAAATTGAAATGGAATTTGTTCTTACAGGTCCAAATTGATTTTCCACCAAAAATCAAAATCGAGTTATTTCATTTTCTCATTTAAATGGAAACTTTGATTTCCCCTTTTGCTCAAATCAAAATTTCGATTTACAATGCTATCATACATTTCCCACATCAACATCAAATCAAAATTTTGATTTACATTATTTTGCCCTTACTTTGCACTATGAAAATTCAACAACTCAAATCAAAATTTTGCTTCCTACTCTAAATTCAGTCATATCTAGAAGGAAACAACATTTTCCTCAATTTGAGTTTAAGCTTGACCCTCTTCTAACGCCTAATAGAGTCACCATTTTGTGGACCTGTATTTTTCATGTGTCCCAACTGGACAATAAGACTTAGTTTTATTGTAAAAAATTAAAGATGTTACCTATTTTTGTTTAGTTTTGATAAGGAAAACAAAATAAGAAATAAAATCTTAATATGACTTATTCTTGAAGGAAAAAGGCATGTTTGCAAATAATTGAGTTCAAATATAACGATTAAGTTACTTAATAGAAATGTACCATAAAGATAACATTTCTCTAAGCTCTAAAAAAGTTTCTACTCAATTATGACAATCAATTAATTAATCATGTATACCAAAAAAGGATGACACAAATACATATACAATAAGGCATGGTAACAAACAAATTACAAAAATATATAACAATGAGATATGACAAATGCATGAGTTGATTTATTAGACTAATTAGAAAAATGGTTGGATTATTTAGAAAAGTATGACACATTTTTAGGAAATTTCATAAGAATTTATTTACATAAAAACATTTTAAATTAGTGATTTCAATTTATTTATTTACAAGGAAATGTTTCAACTTATTTACAATAAATGATTGAATTTACATTTATTTAGATTTAATTTAATTTTCAATAAAAATGATTTTCACTTATTTTTATTAAAAGGAATGATTAAGTGCAATTTTATTTGGAAAGAAAAATTTCAAATGAATTTGATTTAGAAGAAAAAAATAATGATTCTTACAATTTTATTTATAAAAATATTCTAATTCAATTTGTTATTAAGAAAATAATTTTTAATAAGAAAAATGGTTTTTACAATTTTATTTACAAAAGATGTTTTAATCCTTTTTCTTCTTTACAAAAAGTGATTTTTATTTGATTTCATTAGAAAAAAGTTTATTAAAAAAAGGTTTTACAATTTATTTAAAAGAATTGTTTCAATTTTATAAAAAAGGTTTCGGTCTATTTATTTAAGGGCACTACTACAAAAATAATATATGATGTCACTATTTATGGTGTCGCATTTAAAATAATGACACCATTGAACTTAAAATTTATAAAGGTGACACATCATATAAAAAATCTTCAATTAGGATAGTTAGATGATGCTAATTTCAGATTTACGGTGTCATTTTTTGGAAGTGACACCATATGAAATAAAAAGTTTTAAATTTTATAACTTAATGGGCCCTTTTTAAAAATAGTGAGTAGGAACAATTTATGAAAAGTCCATTGTTTCCATATATACATTAACTAATATAAAAGATCTTATTGCTTAACCCTAACCATCGTTTTCTTCTCCTTCTTCTCACACCCATGGTCGACACACCCATAATTGATATTCTTTGCTTCGTAAAATTTCGGGTAAGTCAAAATCTCTTATCTACCATCTTCATTTTTTTTATTAATGCAAAAAACTTTGTTAGTATAATTGTTTTATATCTCTTGATTTAGTATATCTATGATGTGGGTTTTGTAAATGGTGTTTTTTATCGAGTTCCAGGGAAGTAAAAACTAGGTTTAACATTCTAACATATTTTTTGTTTCATTGCTAATAAGCCCCAAAACAAATGAAAACAAGAAAAATGAATTATTTTTAAAAATTTTGTCTAATTGAGAATAAGAGATACACTAGTTTGTAGTAATTTTTCGCATGAAATAGTATTTTATTGAAGACTTGACTATATTTGATACTTTTTTCCACCGTGCTAGAAGCGTTTTGGTGAAGTCTAACAATAGAGATTGACATCTACTACAAGATGATAGATACTCAATTAATCCAAAAGCACTTAAGTTATTTAGGGTTTTCTTCGGTTAACCTAAGAAAACATTCCCACTTTCTTTGTATTGAGTCACCTAAATAGAATAGAATATTGGGTATCAGAGTCGTAAAGGGTATTATAAATATGACTTTTTTTTTTAGAGTCACCTACATGGAATGAATTATTGGTAGGTGAACAAAATATTGGGGTGATTGTAATAGTTGAATTAGTAAATGGAAGATAAGTGTATGTTGCTTTGTTTATTCTATAAAAACAATAATTTTAGTAGTTGAAATTTACATGCTTTGTTGTTTTATAAAAACAATAATTTTAGTATTTGAAATTTTAAAATGTGAATGAAATGCCTGAAAATATGTTTTGAAAAATAGGATAGTAATAAATGGAAAATAACTCATTTCCTAAAAATATTTTGATAAATTAAAATAATATGTGGTTAAAATATATTTTTGTGAAAGTATTTAAAAATGAATCAAAATATTAATAATTGTTATTTTGTTTGAAAATAATTTAGGAATATAAAATAATATTGGGGATAATTTTTGAGTTTAAATTGGGTTATAAATGGTTAATTTTTTTAGGACTGTCCTTTTTGAAAATAATCCAATGATAATTTTTTTAAATAAGAATGTTGAAAATAATTTTAAAAATAAAATTTTGTTGGCAATGATTTTTCTAAAAGTATTTTAGGCATAAATGGAAATTTCTTGTATGAAAATAAGAGAATTTATATATATATATATATAATAGACATAAAAATAGACTTCTTTGATATTTAATAAACAAGTGAATTTTTCTCTAAAAAAAGAGTAAAATAAGAATTTCTCTATATAATAAAATAATTTATATATGAGATAGTTTTCAATAAGAAAGTTTTGAAAATAAATTTGGGATAAAATATTTTTTAGTAAGTTTTGTTTAGATAATTCAAGAATAAAATGGTTTATTAACTTTTCTTAAAAAATAACATTCTTCTTTCTTTTTTGAATTGATCAATTTTTTTAGAAATAAAATTGTTAGATTCTATTTTTTGTAAATGTTTAAGAAATTCTAAAAAATTTCTTTAAAAATGAAATGACCTTCCTACCACATTCCTTGTAATAAATAATTGTTTTTTTTTATACATATTGTAAAGTAAAAAAAAAAGTCTTTGTTTAGTTAACCTAAGAAGACATTCCTACTTTTCTTTGTGTTGAGAGTCACCTAAATGGAATAAAATATTCAATATCATAGGAGAGTAAAAAGTATTGTAGAAATGATTTTGTTGAGAGAGTTATCTAAATGGAATGAGATATTGGTAGGTGAATAAAATATTATGGTGATTGTAATAGTTGACTTAGTGAGTGGAGGAGAAGTGTATGTTTCTTTGTTTATTCTATAAAAACAATAATTTTAGTAGTTGGAAACGTGTATGAAATGACTGAAAATATTTTTTGAAAAATAAGAAAATAATAAATGGATAATAGCTCATTTCCTAAAAATCTTTTGATAAATTAAAATAACTTGTAGTTAAAATATATTCTTATGAAAGTATTTAAAAATGAACCAATATATTAATAATTGTTATTTTGTTTAAAAATAATTTAATAGTAAAAAAATAATACTGAGTTCAAATATGACTACTTTGTTATGAGATTCATTAAAGAAATAATTGTTGATTTTACAGTTATTGCATCAAAGGTTTTACTCGTTTAATGAATTGTACATAATTTCATACTTTCAATTATTGTGATATTAATGTTATTCTCATTTGATTTCAGTTTGATGACAAATAAAACATATTCTCAAGTAGAATTTGATGAAATTAGAGAAAAATAGATTACTTTTGTGTTATAACTAATCATGAATCATATTGATGTATCGTGATCATTCATGGTAAGTCCCTTATTTGTTATATGATTGAATTTTCCATTGATATTGTATAACATTACTTATTCTTTACGAACTATTTTTATACCAAAATGAGAAAAAGGAAAAAGAAAAAGAAAACATTAGTACTTAGATTTGTTTATTGTTTATAACATCACATTTTTATTTTCAATAAGAACTCTAAAACTCATTAAACTATGAAATGCAGGTATACACTCTTGGGAGGACAATATGAAGAATAAAAAGAAAGGAGAAAGAGGCAACAAGATTTAGGTTTTTAGATATGACTCTTATGTCATACATTATAGGACATAAATGTTACTTTATTTGGAATTGAGAATTTTGGGTTTTTGGATGCAACTCTTGTGTCATTTTATGGTTAGCCGGTTTTATGCATATGAAATGCAAGTATACATGAATGTTGGAAAGCTTAACATTTCTAAATCATGTTTTAATGTGTATTCACTTTTCTTTTTTAGTTTTGGTGGGTTTGATGTGTTTGATGTACTATCATTTTGTGAACATTTGATATACAAATATTATTGGATGATGTAATATGTTACAAATTAATTCATAAGCATTATGAAAATATAAGTTAAATATAATATGATTATTATATTTATGGACAATTTACACAGGTTAGTCTTATTTATTAATAAGCATTACAAAAATCTACAAACTAATCAACAAAAAACAACCATATCTTCCATAATCATTTACAATGATGTGACACCATAAATTAAAGGTGATACATTTAACGTGACACCATAACTCAAAGATGATGCATTTAATATGACACCTTATATATCTCATACAACTCTATATCAAATTAAGCATCACTAAAAATATATGTTGTCTTTTCTGAATGTGTCACCATTTATCTGCTTTGGTGTCACTTCCAAATACGTCACCAATTGATACCCTCTATGGTGTCAGTGGATAAGGTGACGCTATGTTGTAGTGACACCCATGGAAGAAAATATCGGTAATCACGGATATATCGGTACTTCGATTTTACGGATATATCGGATATATCGGAGATATATCGGCGGATATTCTGGAAAAAAATATCGATAGACTTAAAATTGTTAAAAACTCATGGAAATGCAATAAAAACCTCATAATAATATAATTAGAAGTATAATTGATATTTTAAAGTTGTTTTATTGAAAAATTTGATATAATTTGCGATATTAGATGTAATTACATCATGTCGATCTATAAAAAATGTTAATTTTGTAATTGCTCTCATTATAAAGTCACATAAAATATTTCATTTCATTAAATATCAATAATTTGTACACATTAAATTCATTAAATAAACATATTTCATATTCAAAATATACTATTTCATGTTAATTAAATTAATTAAATAATTTAGCATGTTAATTAAATTAATTAAATAATTTAGCTAAGTTAACTAGTTTAATTTAATTCTAAATGTGAAAATAAATCACAAATAATCATCTAAAATAACCATATCAATTTATAATTAAATAATCAAATCAACCTAAGTTAATTCAATAAAAATATAAAAATTAATTACAATTGAATGTAAAAATAGCATTAAATCATCCATATTGTAAACATACTAATTAATTGAAAATACATGAATTAATTACAATTGCAAACAAAATTAATTATAATTTAAAACAAATATACCTTAAAATAATTAAATAATTGAGCAACCTTAATAAAAATTGGAGTAATGTGAGAGCAAATGAAGAATGAAAGCAAAAATGGATGAAATAGATGAAATTTGGGTTATTTGTAGAAGAAATTTGGGCCAAAATAGCCGTTGGAACATTAATTTACTATTGAAAATCAATTTTAGCCGTTGGATAAAAAACTGGGAGCAATCGGGCCGTTGGATCGTCATATTACCATTGGAATCACATCTAGACCGTCGGATCAACACGGGCATGATCTGGGCCGTCAGATCACGTTGCATGAAGGAGGGGAAATATCACCAAAAAATCACCGATATATCTCCGATATATCACCGATATATCTTCTATATATCACCGATTTTTTGCCACCAGAGGAGATTTTTTGAAAAAATCTCCGATATATCTCCCCGAACCGATATATCGCCGATATTTTGGCGATATTTACGGAAATATCTCCTCTCCGATTTTTCTCCATGAAATATCGTGTCGACTCCTCCCGATACACGATATATCGGCGATATATCGCCGATATATCCCGATATTTTCTTCCATGGTGACACCCTATGTTTATAGTGACTTATTATAAATGTCACCATATATCTTTTTCCTTGTAGTGGGGAAATGGTTTCAAAATTTCATTTAAAAAATGGTTTCAAATTTATTAAAAAAAAAACACGATTTTAGATTTTAAGAAAAATGACTCTTTTTTTTTTTTTAAGGGTTATTTGATTAAAAGGGTAAATGAAAACCCAATTTTTAAAATTTAACCTTCTATCATTTTTTTTTTCATTTTGACAAAAATGCTTTAGTTATTTTATTCTAAAATTAAAAATTTGAAAACCTATATGTAAATACTTTAAATGATAAACAATATTTATATAAAAAATGAGTTACTTTTCAAAATAAAACATTGGAAGTGTTAGATTCATAGTTTGAGGATTATTTCATCAATTTTAATCAAATATTTCTTTTTTTAAAGTAATGATTTTAATTTATTAAAATATATATTTTTAAAATAGATATATTATTATCCATTTATTACGGTAGAAAACACTTTTAATTATTTTATTCGTCATTTCCCCTTTTAAAATACTTCACCAAAAATAAAAATCAGTGAATTAACAATAGTCATACACATTCACAAAAGAGTTAATTAGTTAAAAAAGATGAAATAATCCCTATATTTGTGAAGTTAACCTCTTTCATATTTTTGTTTGAAAAACAACCCATTTTTGACATTATTGTCTTTAATTATTTTAATTATTTATATGTAGGTTTAAAAGAAATAGTTATTTTTACAAAAAGAGAAAAGAAAAAGAAAAAGAAAAAGAATGAGGACATTTTTGTCAAAATAAGACAAAAATGATGGAACCCTAAATTTGTGAGTTAACCTCTTCCATGTTTTTATTCGAAGAGTAACCCATTTTTGACATAAATGTCTATAACTATTTCAAATATTTATATATAACTTTTAAAAGAAGGAGCTGTTTTTACAAATTCTAATGGTCCTTTTAATTAAATAACCCTCCACATAAACTATACATGTATTTTGTTTTTTTTGAGTAAATAAAAAAGACGATAATAATAATAATAATAATAGTATATTTATGGAATAACAAATAAAATAAAGCAAATATAGTAAAACCTAGACAAATACTTATATAGTAAAACTTCGATAAATAAATATTTGATAAATTAATAATCTCGTTTAAATAATATAATCTTATGGTTTCAATTAGGGTTAATATACTAAATTAATAATCTCACTAAATACATAAAATAATTAAAAATCTTTAAGGATCCAAGTAAATATAAATTAATAATTAAAGAAGTACATAAAAAAATAATAAATAAAATTCATAATACAATATTATGTACGTATGTATAATGAGAGAGGGAGAGTCGTCTTCCCCCTCTCACCCCCCATTTTTTCTGATTTTGGATACGGTTCTTATTATATATATATATATATATATATATACAAAAAGAGAGAGTCGGCTAACCCTTCTCACCTCCAATTTTTCCTACTTTTGGATATACTTTTTATTTTTTATTTTTAAAAATAAAAAACGTCAATATAAAATAAAACATTTTGTAAAAAAAAATATAAACTTATCTTATGTCTTAAAATTCACTTTAAAAAATTTTAAAAATTGAGGTGGTAATTTTTTTCTTGATCCTCAATTTTTTGAAATAGTTTGTAAAACTATTACCTTTTCAATATAAACTTCTAAAATTTATTGTATCTTACATAAAAGTTATCACTATTTTTTATTTTAAATAAACAATAGAAAATATACCTAAATAACCCCTAGATTAATTAGCATATTGAATAGGTTTAAGAGATTTGTTTTTTAAAACTAAAACCCTAGTTCTAAATATGAATTGGTCTTAAGATTCAATCCGAATCGAGATAAACTTTTGATCAATCCTAAAACATGAAATCGCTCTCTTTTTACATAAATTTGCTATTGAATTGTGAAGTTGACTAATAAATTCTTTTTGTTTTGTTTAATTCAATAAATATTTTCAAAAATCTTCATATGGTTACTTTTATTTATTTTAAATTAGTATTTTATTTAAGACTTCAAAAACTAAACACATTAGGGGCCGTCTCAGAGGAGGACAACTTGGATACTATTTTTCCTAGTTATTCTATTTCTGAATTTTTTTTTTGGTCGGAATTAATATGTATCTAGAATTGAGTATTAATTCAGTGTAGGCTAAAGGGTCCATTGTTTAGAAGTCAACCTCCAATCCATGATGTGCTTCACGTTCATTACACATGCTGGATCTTGGCAATTTTAAATTTTCTTTGAAAAGTCTGCATGTGTTAGTGGTAACCAATGTTTTCAGAACCGGACCGGTGATCGAACCGGAAAAGTTACCGGTTCACGGTTCACTGGTCGGACCGGCGGTCGAACCGCTATTGAACCGGTGACGTCATAAATATATAATTTATATATTATTAAAATTAAAAATAATTATAAAAATTTTAAAATATATATGAATAAATTAAAAATCAATAATATTATCAAATTAAATCATATTAATATTTTTAATTTTGTTAAATGAAATATGTAAAATATTTAAATATGAATATATTAAAAATGAAAATTTAAACTAATTTTATCATTTTTAAAAATATTATATTATTTTTATTTAACATTACAAAATTAATTTAAAATCTAATATATATTATTTTGTTTAGCATATTAACTAACATAAGCTGTGTAGCCGAGTGGTGCCTTGCATGCCTTCCGAATCTGGGGTCCAAGGTTCAATTCCTCCTGTGGGGGACTTGTTATTATTTTTTTCATTCATTTGGTTGGTTAGGAATCCCACATCGGAAACAAAGAGAAATGAGGAAGCCAAGGGTGCCTATAAATTCTATCCACATTGAAGGCCAATGCATTCCCTCATTGGGTGGGCTCAAGACTAAGCCCACAATAGGGTTGAGTGGGGTTTGGGCTTTGTCATGATGAGACAAGGCCCAGAATGGGCATTTGCCAAGACTTTTTTATGCAAGGGAGCCTTAAAAATGGGGGTTCAAATTGAACCGTTCGGTTCGATTAGAACCGTCCGGTTCGATCGAGTCACCGGTCCGACCGCCGGTTTTGGCGGTTCGTGGCCGGTTTAAATCTTAAACGGTTTAATAAGTAGATCGGACCGGAATTATGACCGGTCGACGGTCGAACCGGTTGGACCGGCCGGTCCGGTCCGGTTTTTAAAACATTGGTGGTAACATCGTGGTCTAAAATTTAAGGAAAAAAAAAGGAAAAAACAAATAGTGCAGTTGAAGGACAAATGATCAAAAAATCAAACGCAATGATTTGGCTATCATTTCCTTAAAATGGCTGCAAGGTATGCTGACAGTTGTAGGTTGTAGCTGTCAATGGTAGGACCCCAACAGCTAAAAAATACCGTTATTTTCCCTGGAAATCCTCTGAACCTCTGTCCCAAAGACTTGCCTCAAATGGACCCTTTCAACCCCATTTCTTTCCCCTACAATCCCTCGCCATCAACCCTCTCTGTTTTCCCCATCAATCCAACCTGTTTCCTCTCTTTTCCCACCTTTTTCTTCTGTCTCGGTGTACATGTTTTTCTCTCCCTAAGTCATCCCTTCTTCACGTCCATCACCACATTCTTCTTCTTCTCTCCCTTCCACCATGGGCAACTGTTGCTCCCAAGGCAACACCAACGATGGCCCAGCTAATGACAAGGGAGAAACCATCCCTGAGCCTACGACCAACCCGGAAACTGCTGCGCCTGAGAGTTCAGCCGCGCAGAATAAGCCTGCAGCCAGTTCCACTCCTGCTGCTTCATCCGGAGCGTCTACCAAGCCTAGCAAGCCAACCCCTATAGGACCTGTGTTGGGCAGGCCTATGGAAGATGTTCGTACCCTTTACACTATAGGAAAGGAGCTCGGTCGCGGGCAGTTTGGTGTTACCCATTTGTGTACCAGCAAGGCAACCGGCGAGCAGTTTGCTTGTAAGACAATAGCCAAGCGGAAACTTGTAAACAAGGAGGATATTGAGGATGTCAGGAGGGAAGTTCAGATCATGCACCATTTGACGGGTCAGCCTAATATAGTCGAGCTTAAGGGTGCCTATGAGGACAAGCAATCGGTTCATCTGGTGATGGAGTTGTGTGCAGGAGGAGAGCTCTTTGATCGTATTATCTCAAAGGGGCATTACACCGAGCGTGGTGCAGCATCTTTGCTGAGGACTATTGTTCAGATTGTCCACACCTGCCATTCCATGGGAGTTGTCCATAGGGATCTCAAGCCTGAAAATTTCCTTCTGCTGAACAAGGATGAGAATGCACCTCTCAAGGCTACAGATTTCGGTTTATCCGTGTTCTTCAAACAAGGTTACAATCTCGTCTGCTTAATTTTAATGAGCATCTTCTAAAAAGGATTGCTCATGCAATTTGTGGAAAACATTTTAAGGCAAATGGTGGTTTTATTATCTTATAAGGAAGATTCTATTTTCTTTTGCAGTTCCATATATGATATTTTCCTCTTGTATCAATTTTAGGCCATCGTCATTGACAACATATATCTCAATAATTAGCTGGATTCTGTCCTTTAATTGTACTACTTTTGATGATGTCCACCATCTTTCCTTCTTACAGGAGAAGTATTTAGAGATATTGTTGGTAGTGCATATTACATTGCACCTGAAGTATTGAAGAGAAGATATGGACCAGAGGTCGATATATGGAGTGTTGGGGTTATGTTGTATATCCTTCTATGTGGAGTTCCTCCCTTCTGGGCAGGTGATTATCAAGTCTTCTTTGTTATGCTCTTTAATTTTCAACCACTCCAATTACTCCACACACATGTATGCAGATAGAGAAGAAATATTTAAAATGATTTAAACTCACAAAGAGAAATTGGATTAACAGAATCGGAGCATGGGATATTCAATGCAATCTTACGCGGCCACATTGATTTTACAAGCGACCCATGGCCCACTATTTCATCTGGTGCCAAGGATCTTGTCAGAAAGATGTTAACTTCAGACCCAAAGCAGAGGATAACAGCATTCCAAGTTCTGAGTGAGTATTTCTAAGCAAGTTCTTGCATCAGTATTATGAAAACAAGGCACTGTATGATTAACTTTGGCAATATCAGTTGATTAATAAAAGTAAAGCAAAAGAAAGGTAGTAAGGCATTTTCGGAATTCTACAGCGACAAAATTAAGGTTATGGTGAGTTTTAGAACGATGGAATGGAATAAACAGTGGGGGTCAATGGCATGAACTTGACTGAGTTTGGAGATATTTAGGAAAACTTTGTTTGAAGTCATACTTAATTATGATGTTAGCCATTGCACATTTTTCTGATAAAATTCAATTTTTTCTTAGATCATCCATGGATTAAGGAGGATGGAGAAGCACCTGATACTCCTCTTGACAATGCAGTTTTTGAAAGGTTCAAACAGTTTAGAGCAATGAACAAGTTCAAGAAAGTTGCTCTTCGGGTACTCTTTCAGTATATTAAGTTTGAACTCACATTTTTCTTGTCTGGATATCATATCAATGAGAACTCCATCAATGATATTAATTTAGAAATCAGGATTATTGGAAGCACAATAATCAAGCTTAACCCCTTAAGGCATACTGGCTTGTCACTCATGGTTCTGAAACTGAAACTTTCTGGTCAATCTTGATGATCTTTACAAATTTTGAGGAAATTTCTTTATTGTTTATTTTCTCAAAATGTTGCAGGTCATTGCTGGCTGTCTATCAGAGGAAGAAATCATGGGATTGAAGCAAATGTTTAAGGGCATGGACACTGATAATAGTGGAACCATAACACTTGAAGAGCTGAAGCAAGGTCTGTCCAAGCAAGGGACTAAGCTGTCTGAATATGAAGTTAAACAGTTGATGGAAGCTGTAAGTTCTCACCCCCCAAAAATGATCTCAGTGAAGTTCTTTTGCAGATTACATGTAAATTTTTTCGATTTCAGCTGTCACTCTAATAATTTTGATGCTTTTTATTTTCCATAAAAAAGGCTGATGCAGATGGCAATGGAACCATTGACTATGATGAGTTTATCACGGCAACAATGCACCTGAACAGAATGGACAAAGAAGACCATCTTTACACAGCCTTCCAATACTTCGACAAAGATAACAGCGGGTAATGACAACAATAGTACCATTGAGAATTATTTCATGTTTCTAATGGTTAATGGCGTGGTGGAGCTAACGCATAACTACATGGATCCTCAGGTATATTACAACCGAAGAGTTGGAGCAAGCTCTCCATGAATTTGGCATGCACGATGGAAGGGACATAAAAGAAATCCTTAATGAAGTTGACGGTGATAATGTAAGCAGCAGAAGAACATTAATCATTCCCATTATTGCCCAAACTCCAAATTAAATCATTCTAGCTGCTAGAGACAGCAGACAAGGAAGGAATTGGGATCTTGCAGAACCATTCCACCTCGGAATAGTTTCTGCATTTTCAATTTCTTCTCCTTTTCCCTTAGCTTCTTTGGTGACTAGACATTTGGATTGCATACATGAGATAATTTTCCTTTCCTTTCCTTTCCTTTCCTCATTCTTCCAAAGAAACAAATGGAAAGCCACTGAAGCATTGCATTCATACTTTTGCTTTAACACAAGTATGGATTAGATGACATTTTAATGATTTAAATATTTTCAGGATGGCCGGATCAACTACGATGAGTTCGTGACAATGATGAGAAAAGGGAACCCAGAACCGAACCCAAAGAAGAGACGGGATGTATTTGTTTGATTTATTGATTTTCCAGGGGAACAGAAACAATGACTACCACACAATCCTGGTGTTTTACATTGTTAGAAAAGCTGATTGGTGTGTACATTTCTGAAGTGTCATGAAATTTGTAATCCATGGATGCTCATGTATATTATATAACACGTCAAGGTGAAGCTACTGGGAGAGGATGTGGGTGAGGAGTTGGCTCAAAAAGAAATCGCTGGTGGCTGTCTGGGTGTGAAGTTGGGTGGATACTGTTGGGTTGGTTAACCCTGTCAACAACATTAATGTAACCAGTTCAAAAGAGTTACCGCCTTCAATAATATTTAGGAATCAACTGGTGTTCTTTAATTTATTTAAATTTGTCCACCATTAGAAGTCGAGAAAATCAATATTAATTATTTTTCATCCATCAGTTCATAATATATATGAAACTGAATCTTGCTGGTTCAGTTTGAAGCGCAGTTGACTGCCATACAATTGAGCTACCAGGTTGATTATTGGAACAGATTAAAATCGAGACAAGGGGGTAGAGAGGAAAATCCTGGAAATACAAATCTGTTAATTAAGATTTCAATAAGTAATGGCTTCAAGTTAAAAATAGAAACAAAATTTTCCATAGAAATAAAAGATATATATATTTTTTAAAATAAATCATAATAAAAATATATACCATATACCAATGTTTTTAGAACCGGACTGATTATCGAACCAGAAAAGTTACTTGTTCACGATTCACTAGTCAGACAAACGGTAGAATCGATGACATCATAAATATATATTTTTATATTATTAAAATTTTAAAAATTAATAAATAAAAATACTAAATTCTATCTAAATTTTAATAATATCTATTGAATTTTTTTATAAATTTTTTTATCTGTTAATAACCCAATATTTTTTATGATAATGATACATAACACACTAAAAAAGGAAAAAAATCTACAAAATCAAAGTGAACAAGGATAAAACCTCCTCTTTTTACTTTAGACTGGTTGCCCCTTTGTTTATCTTTTCCTTTTATGGCTAATAGCTATTTCTCTTGTTAAATTATACAGGTGACCTGTCCTCTGTTTATCTTTTCCTTTTTTGGTTAATGGCTATTTCTCTTATTAAATTATATGCCTCTTAATTAAAACAAGGCTTAATTTTATTTAGATATTGAGATTTAGTGTAAATATGCTAAATCATCATAGGTCTTAAATTTCGTCAGTTAATATCCTTATAAATATATTTTATAAATAAATTTTATTTTTTAAAGAATAAAATTTAATTTTTGAAGAATTATTAGATGTTCTTATCTAAAATATTTTTTACCTAAAATATTTTTAAAAAATAAAATTTATAAAAGGAATAAATTTATAAGGGTGTTAATTGACCAAGAAACCAGTGACGTTCAGGTGTATTTACATCAAATATGAGGGTTCTCGATGAAATTATCCCTAATAACAATCCTCTATAAATATGGACTCATTTCTCTTTGTTCAAATGCATCTATCCACTAAGCCATGGCCATGGCCATAGACACAAGCTTCTTCATTGTGTCTGCTGCAGCAACTCTCCTCTTCTTAATCGTCCATTCCTTCATTCATTTTCTCGTCTCCAGACGTTCCCGGAAGCTCCCTCCTGGCCCAAAAGGATGGCCGCTTCTCGGTGTGCTTCCTCTTCTAAAAGAGATGCCTCATGTTGCCCTAGCAAAAATGGCCAAAAAGTATGGACCTGTAATGTTGCTGAAAATGGGTACCTCCAACATGGTGGTGGCCTCGAACCCGGAGGCCGCTCAAGCATTTCTTAAAACCCATGAGGCGAATTTTTTAAACCGTGAACCAGGTGCTGCCACAAGTCACTTGGTGTATGGTTGTCAAGACATGGTTTTCACTGAGTACGGTCAAAGGTGGAAGCTGCTACGAAGATTAAGCACTCTACACCTGCTTGGAGGGAAGGCTGTTGAGGGCTCATCTGAAGTCCGAGCTGCTGAGCTCGGCCGAGTGCTCCAGACCATGCTTGAGTTTAGCCAGCGAGGCCAGCCAGTGGTGGTGCCGGAGTTGTTAACGATTGTCATGGTCAACATAATATCACAAACGGTACTTAGCCGTCGGTTGTTCCAATCAAAAGAATCGAAGACGAATAGCTTTAAGGAGATGATTGTGGAGTCAATGGTATGGGCCGGGCAATTCAACATTGGCGATTTTATTCCATTCATTGCTTGGATGGACATCCAAGGGATCTTGCGACAGATGAAGCGTGTTCATAAGAAGTTCGACAAGTTTTTGACAGAGTTGATAGAGGAACACCAGGCATCAGCGGATGAGCGCAAGGGAAAACCAGATTTTCTCGATATAATTATGGCCAACCAAGAAGATGGTCCTCCGGAGGACAGAATTACCCTAACCAACATTAAGGCCGTCCTCGTGGTATGTGAGTGTACAACTCTTGAATTTCTTTTTTAGTATTTTTTTTCCCTTATACATAGATAATCCGTTTTAGGAATGTTTAATTTAGAGCTCTTAATTGTATTTAAGTATGATTTTAGTAATTGAATCTTAATAACTAGTTTTTCATGTGAAAAACATTTGCTTGAAATATTCCTCTATAGTATGGTTTTTTTATTTTTAATTTTTTATTTTTATTGAGGGTATGTTTGGTTTGGGAAAATAACAAGAAAAAAAAAATTAAGGAAAATAATTTACTCATATTTGATTATTAGATGAAAAATACCAGATAAAATAAAATATAATTAAAATTAGTTAGAAATTTATATTTTTATATTATTTAATTTTTATATAAAAAGTTAAAATAGGTAAAATAAATTTGAAGTAGTATATAAAATAATTTATTTATTTTAGATTTAATTTTTATTTATTTATTTAATTTTCTTCTTTAGAACCAAACATACCCTTCATTTTTCATGAGTTTGCGTTTATATTGAACATTTTCCTCTCCCATTATTTGTTAGAATTTATTTGTGGCGGGAACAGACACATCATCAAGCACAATTGAATGGGCACTGGCTGAGATGTTGAAAAAACCTAGCATCTTCCAGCGTGCTCATGAAGAAATGGATCAAGTGATTGGGAGGAGCCGCCGGCTTGAGGAATCCGACTTACCAAAACTCCCATATCTACGAGCCATATGTAAGGAAAGTTTCCGACTGCACCCATCAACCCCATTGAACCTCCCCCGCGTCGCAAGTGAAGCATGTGAAGTGAACGGATACTACATTCCAAAGAACACTAGAGTCCAAGTGAACATATGGGCGATTGGGCGAGACCCCGATGTGTGGGAAAACCCCGAAGATTTCGCACCAGAGAGATTTCTAAGTGAAAAACATGCGAACATCGATCCACGTGGGAACGATTTTGAGTTGATTCCGTTTGGGTCGGGAAGAAGGATCTGTTCCGGCAATAAGATGGCAGTGATCGCAATTGAGTACATTTTGGCCACATTGGTGCACTCATTTGACTGGAAACTCCCAGATGGCGTTGAGCTCAACATGGATGAAGGTTTTGGGCTTACGCTGCAGAAGGCTGTTCCGCTTTTGGCTATGGTGACTCCCCGGCTGGAGCTGAGTGCATATGCTGCTTGAGCTAGCTCGCTCATAGAACTAAGTCCATGCCAACCTGAATCCAGTCCTACCGGATGGCATCAAGTTTGAATTAAACCTTTGCTTGCTTGTTTTTGGTAACAGTTTGGGTAAATGCATGATTTAATTATTTGAGAAATAAAATTTTAGGCTTTGTTCTTGAGTTATAGGATCAATTTTGGGTTCTTGGAGGATGGAATTGCCTTCTCCATTAAAAACCCTAAGACTATGTTTGGTTCAATCTGCGGAAAAATGTAAGGAAAAGAAAATACAAAGGAAAAGTAAAAAGAAATAAAAAATGAAGAAAAATAAAAAATAGATTAAAAGTTAATAAATTATTTTTATTTGTTACTTTAAACTCATTTTATTTGTTTTAACTCATCAATATAAAGATTATATAATTTAAACATACTTAAAATTTTAATTAATTTTAATTGTATTTGATTTTCTTTTATATTTTTCATAGGATAAACAAACATGAAAAAATAATTTTCCTTTGTATTGTTTTCTTTCCTTAGTATTTTTCGGGAATCAAACACAACCTAAATATGTATATTGGGTTATCTATCAATATTCAGTATAGAAGTTAGATTGTAGAGTTCTAAGATCGTTCTTTGTATCAATTTTGTTTGTCTTGAGGTAAGCACATTTAACCTTGATCCAATACATTAAATTCATTTCTTTTAGGTTATACATTAAAAAAAATAAAAAAAATGAAAAAAAAATGAAAATGATAGAAAATATTGGTTTATACACAAAATGCATCATTTTTTATCAATAGCAAAAATGCAAAATATAAAATAAAAAAATAGGAAACTAAAAATAAAAATAAAATAAATTGGTAAAAAAGCATCCCTTCCTAATTAAGATACAGGATTGTGCTAAATTAGATTCTTTTTTGTTAACTTCTTTTTAAATTTTATAAATATTAATATACATATTTGTCATGATCTAATGTCATTTTAATTGGAGGAAAATTTTGGTGTAGGAGGAAATAAATAGTAAATACTCAAAGAAATGAGGAATGAATAAGAGCACGCCATTAATTAAATGAAAAATATATAAGTTAAAAGAAGTATAATAAAATGAAAGTAATTTTTAAATATTGACTTAATTTTACTTTTTAATTTAAGAAGACTTTAACTTATGATGGTGTTAATAAATTAATGTAATGATTTAATATGATTTAATAATTTAATTTAATTCATTAAGCATATTTAGTTAATGTTTTGAAAATCAAATCGGATATATTCATTCAATAACTATTGATCAATGGTCTTTTCAGTTAGGTGGTATTTGTTGAACCAATCAACAAATTTTCAAAACATGTGATTAAATCATTAGTTAAATAAAGGAATAAGTTTTAAATTAATAACTTAAAAATAATTTAATTTAAAGTCAACCTAAGTTATTAAATAAGTCATAAAATCAAATTCAATAAGGAGCTAAAGGTTGAAATCTTTTAGCCTTTAAAAAGGTTAAATTTAAGATTCATAGAAGTTAGTAACATTCTACTTAAGTTGGTGCAAAATGTTAACAAATTAATTTAGAGGAAGGAGTAAAATATACTAAATTTAAAATTGCACTTGATCTATAGCTGTCCCTATTGTTTTTCATTTTTGGATCATCTCCTTTACTGATTTCAACAAGCTAACAGATTAAATAGTTTTCTTGGAGTCCAGCAAAAAAAGATAAATATTTGAAAAGAGAAGAAAAAATTACATAACCAAGGGCATGATCAGAGCCAATCCATCTTCTCATCTTTTTCTCAGGTGAGTTGGCCTGAATGGAATTGCCTTCAGATGTTGTGTCATGATAGTCTAATGTTTCCTTTGCAACATCATAATTCAGTACAAACCTAATAAAATATTCAACTGACATACAAGTAGAAATAAAAGCAAATCAATCAACGTCAAAACAAAGAACAACTAAACGGTTAACAAAAGACGCACGGAGAACGTAGACCATTTCCTAGCTAACACCTCCTAAAGCACAAGGCCACATATTCAACTTTTGCAACCTCGTTGGGCACATGCATGTCTAAAATTTATTCAAAGCCATCTAGGACTCCAACAACTAATACCTGACAAGCAACTGTGATGTCACACTTTTCAAACAATCATTTCTTGCTTCACATGCAAATTGGAGTGGGTTTGCATGAGATCTTGCATTTTATTATATTGGTGCCTCATAAAGTACTAATTAATGAAGTGGGTATAATGATGAATGCAGACGTGGTTTTGCTAGGGCATGCAGAGGTTTTGCTAGAAAGAGATCATTTCTCGACTCTGAGAGATCAATCTCCTCTTGGCCCGGTGGCGGACTCCAAGTGAAGCCTTGAAGGAGCCTTACTAACAGCATCACAGTCATTGCAGACCCGAATGCAATCCCTGTGCACCCACGCCTTCCTGTACTGAAGGAAATGAGGCGAAGGTCTTGCTCGTTCAAATCCACTCCTTGAGCTCTACTAGCACTCAGATGGCGCTCTGGATTGAAAATGAGTGGTTCTTCCCAGATTCTAGGGTTCCGCCCAAGCCCCAGACGGCTGAGAAGGACATGACTGCCTTTGGGGATGAAGTAGCCAGCAACAATGGCATCGGCATTGGATACATGGGGAAGATTAAATGGTGCAATTGGGTGAAGCCGGAAAGCTTCCTTTATGCAGGCCTTAACATAGTTTAGCTGCTGAAAGTCGGATTCCTGGACCAGTCTCTCCTTTCCAACCACTCTATCTATTTCCTCCACTGCTTTCCCCAAAACCCTTGGTTGATTGATCATTTCTGCCAATGCCCACTCAATTGCATTTGATGGATTATCCACTGCTGCAAGCATCAACTCCTGCAAATTATGGAAGGATCATAATTGGATTCATCAAGTTATTTTCTAGTTAGGAAATGATCAACATGCAATGTAGCTCAAAATGTAAGCAAAAGTTAATTAGTTATCTTACTGTGCATTGGGCTTTGATCTCAGCCACAGACAGCAGTGGCTCCCCATTTGAATCCTTAACTGAAATGAAAACGTCAAGCAGGTCCTCAGCCTCCTTCTTTTCGCCATTCCTCCATTGTTCTACTCTTTGGTCCACGATCGGATCATGATACTTGTTAATGGTGTTCATAGCCTCCCTTACAGTCTTCTCATGGCCATCTATGTCCAGCACTCTAAGCCAAGGGAAGTAATCAGATAAAGAGAACGCATATAGATGAGCAAGTACGGTAAAGAGTGACTCAACATGTTGCTCCTCTTCAACTCCAGGGCCTCCATCTTTCTTTCCTTCACCAAAGTATCTTGTGTTGAGGATCATCTTCCTGATGGCGTTTCCGCTATATTGACGGGCTGTATTTCTGAGGTTGATAACTGAGCCAAGACAGTTATTGCTAGTAGAGATCTTACACTGGTTATAAACGTATCGGACAAGATTGTCGGTTTCTTCCACCCTCTTGTCATGCAGCCACCTAAATGTTGATGGATTAATCACGTTAGAAGCTAGAACCCTTCTCATCTTCTTCCACTGGTCTCCCCATGGCACCACCGCTGTGGTCAAGAAGCCACCACTTGAATACTCAGACGCCATTGTAATGGGCCTGGATGCAAATACTGCATCATGTTTCTTCAAAAATTCTTTGCTAATCTCTGGGGAAGTCACCGGGATTACATGAACATTGCCCAATTGAATACATGCAATTTCAGTGTTCATTTCTTTCATAAAGCCATGTATCCAGCGGAAAGTTGGCTTGTTGTTGAGTAAATGAGGTAGATTTCGGACTAGAGGCCATGGAGCTGGGCCTGGAGGAAGCAGCATTGCCTTGCTGTTGGTACTGGTTTTGAATTTGAACTTGGTTAGGATGAAAAAGATGGATGTGATGAAGGTAAGCAAGAGGAAGTTGAGATGAGACAACAGATCGTCTATGGTTGCAGCATTAGCTGGGGAAAGGAAGAGGACTGAAGAAAACAGGGTTGAGTTGCTGTTATCACCCATATTGCTTAATCTGCTCTGCAGCAACACTAAGTTGGCTCTTTTGATTAGGCATTTACACTTCTTTTATAGCAAAGCCGGCCGTGCATGTCCTTTCTTGGATGGATGCACATTTGAAATACATTATACTTATTTTCTCTTTTCAGATCTGATAATTTCCTAAAAGTATAAAGACATGAATCGCATGATTGTGTGTTGTATGAACCCATGAAACAAAAAAAGTCAAATACGGCTAAAGGAACGAGATGAAAATAAAAATCTTTTATCATGTATTTTTCTTACCATTTCATATGTTATCTTCTCCGATAAATAAGGACAGTTCCCCAAGTAAGCAATGACGTAACTATTATAATATTATTAAGATGAAAATAAAATCTTTCAATTTCATAAAAAAAAAAATTATATTTTAAATATTATTAATATTTAACATTACAGAAATTTTAATGTAAAAACCAAAATTTTCCCAATAATACAGTTAAGGGCACCAAAGGTTTAGGCGGTCTTTGTTTTTTAACTAAATAGAAAATCAAAATATTTTATTTTTTCTATTAAATTAAAAGTAGTATATTGATATTAACTAATATAATTAAATTGAATTTATTGGATATGGTGATGGCGTGGTGAACACATGAACTACCTTTAATTCATCTACCACCTATTCATCCATTTCCTCAATAGAAGGAGTATTCATCCATTTCCTCAATAGAAGGAGTTTGTAGATCGTGAAGTGAGACTGAAAAAATGGAAGGAATTGAAATCATTGAAACAACAAAGAGAAATTTTGAATTGAGCTGGGTTCGTAAGAGCTAGAACAAATAACTCAAGCAAGATGAAAATTGCCCCTTCTACGATTAAAGGAAATGCATTTCTGAATTTGATTTGAACCCCGAGACGATTCATGATGTCACGAGACCCTCACAACTTTTGGATCCCTGATAACGATATCATCATTGAGGAGAGCGAAACACTTTACCTAGATAAACCTTTTTCGCACAATACCACACTACACAGTGATGGGCAAACATGAAGAGAGGCCAAGAAGAAAGGTAACTTAAAGGGAAAAACACTCTTTTTATCGATAAAAAACAAAGGAACTTTTGATAGTTTTGGTGATAGTCCTCTTGTATTCGATACTCCGATCGGCTTTTCCGTTGCTATCTTAACTTATAGCTAATAATAAGTCTATTTTAATTATATCGGTTGATATTAATAAGTTATTTTTAATTGAATATAAAAAAAACCAAATATTTTGATTTTTTATATTCAACAAAAAAACGAGCACCACCTAAATCCAACTCTATCTTCTAATCTTTTGGTGGGTTCACGAGATCTTAGTATATAAAAGATGAGAATAATTATTCCATGTTTGTGATTCAATTTCAATCCAATTGTTTAGACTATGTTTGGTTCTCGGACAAGTTGAAAAAAAATGTGAAAAAAAGAAAAAGAAAATAATGGGAAATGGTAGAAGAAAAATATAAAAAATAATATTTAAATTAAATTGATCAATTATTTTCATATCATATTTCAAACTAATTTCACTTATTTAATGTGAAAACCAAAACTTTCTCAATAATACAATTAAGGGCACCAAAGGTTTAGGTCACGTTTGTTGTTTAGTTGAATAGAAAATTAAAATATTTTACTTTTTCTATTAATTAAAAGTAATATGTTGATATTAATCAATATAACTAAACGAAACATATTGGATATGGTGATACACTGGCGAACACATGAACTACCTTTAATTCACCTACCACTTGTGTGAAGTGAAACAGGAAGAATGGAAGAATGGAAGGACTTGAAATCACTCAAACAACAAAGAGAAATTTGGAATTGAGTCGGGTCAGTAGGAGCTAGAACAAATAACTCAAGCAAGATGGAAATTGCCCCTTCTACTATTAAAGGAAATGCATTTTTAAATTTGATTTGAACCTTGAGACGATTCATGACGTCATGATAGAACCTCATGACTTTTGGATCCCTAATAACAATATCATCACTGAGGAGAGTCAAACACTTTACCTGGATAAACCTTTTCCACACAATGATGGGCAAGTGTGAAGAGAGGTCAAGAAGAAAAGTAACTTAAAGGGGAAAACACTTTTTTTATTGATAAAAACAACGGAACTTTCGATAGCTCTGGTGACAGTCCTCTTACATCCAATGATTTCTAGTTAATAACAAGTCTATTTTAATTATATTAATTGATATCAATAAATTATTTTTAATTAAATATAAAAAATTAAATATTTTAATTTTTTTTATTCAATAAAAAAAGAAACACCACCTAAATTCAACTCTATCTTCTCATCTTTTGGTGGGTTTACGATATCTTAGTATATAAAAGATGAGAATAATTATTCCATGTTTGTGAGTCAATTTCAATCCAATTGTTTAGAATATGTTTGGTTCTAGGACAGGTTAAAAAAAATGTGAAAAAAACGAAAATAATGAGAAAAGATAGAATAAAAATATAAAAAATAATATTTAAAATTAATCAATTATTTTCATATCATATTTCAAACTAATTTCACTTATTTAATTAGTTTAAATAAGAATTAAATAATTTTAAAATATACAAGTTTCTTATTATTTTATTATATTTTATTTTCTTTTATATTTTTATAATAAAATCAAACATAAAAAAAATTATTTTTTAATTTTTTTCATTTCACAGTATCTAGAACCAAACATAATGTTAGTGTTCACCAAAAGAAAAACATTTTTAACATGTAAAATAGCATGGGGGAGCAGGCCAAATTAATGTGAGGTCCAGCTGATTCTGAAAGCTTGATTATGGCTTATCTGCTGTTTATAACCACAACCGCATGGGCAGAAATTCAAACAAGACTGCTGGTTTTGGATGATTCTTTTACTTCTGAAGTTTGGTCTTGTCCAGTTGTGCCACGTGTCAATTAAATAGTAAGAAACCGCCTACTTTTGGGTACGATCGCCAAGCCAACCCAAGCAACACACACCTCGTATTTATGCTACTACAAAGTGGGGATGTGTCTATGAGCCATGAGCCAACATGTGGCATAGTTTCCACCTTGATTACAAAATATCACTGTCCACCTTTTTCATAGAAAAGGCAAAGGTGGCAAAGTTTGATACGATTTCAACCTCATGTTTTTATTATTTTTTTAATCGTCTATACTCACATCCACATCAATTTCTATCAAGCTTGTGTAAATGGTTTAATAAATGAATTATTTTTGGGATATTTATTTAAATTAACTTATTTAATAATCGTGTAATTATAATCATAATTTATTTAGCTCATATTTGATTTATTTTAAAATTTGATTTTTTTTTTTAAATCGATCAATTGGGTTGTAAGACATGTCGAAATGAAAAGATTAATCATATTGCCTCAAATAAGGCCTAACTTGATTTGATTATTTAATGAGCTAATTGTTAAATAAATTATATGCTATATTATTCATTTAATAATTAAATGATGATTGGATTCATGTTTTTATCATAATTATTATTTGTAATATATTTAATTAGGTGAATTTATTTAGCCAAATGTTTGAATCAGAATACCATCCGAAACAACAATCCATTAATATGAATGGTGTGTTAATCAAATTATTTATCTTTAATTTAGATCTTAACTCTTCATCAATCGATTCAAGCTATGCATTGTAACTTAAATAAAAAAAAAACCGTCTCAAACGAGTCCTTATTTGAATAAAATATAATGAGTCATTAAGAAAAATATTTACTTTATTTTTCTTCGTTTTGTATATGCTACAACCCATTCTGATAGTTATGGTGTTTGTTTCTTTGACTTAATTTTAAATATAACTTAAAACTAAATAGTGTTTAATATTGTTAAGAATTAAGTAATTTGTTTTTTAATATTTTATTTTTATTAAGTATTAAAAAGTAAAGAAAAATCAATATCTTATTTTTAATATTAAGAAAAAAATTAAATATTTTAATTTTTTTATTTAATAATTTTTTTAAAAAAATAAGTCAAGAGTCAATCAAAAGTAAAAAATAAACGACTAATTGTGGGTTGTAGCCTAATGTCTTAATCTTAACACTTTTTGGACGGCATAAAGCCTAATGTCCTTATCTTGACATTTTTTGGACGGCATAAGTTGGGTTTGGGTTTGAATCCTATTGCAATCAGTGGGGATTTATTTTGTCAACATTTTCGGGGGCACCCGTGGGCCCTAGCTGGCTGAACACCACCTACGAGTGTGTAAGTTTTTCCGTTTTCGTGAAGGCATGATGTCGTTCTCCGTCTGGGCCATCACTTTCAAACAAAGGTTGCTTGCGGTTCAAAAGATGGATCTGGGCCGCCTAGGATTGGTTAACGATTTGTATCTGGGCTCCTTTAAACTCCACTATTGTGGCCCAAAATATGATGTAATTGTTCAAGGCTTTGTTTTCCTGTCTGAGCCTTTTGTTTTTAAATATACACTTTATTTTCATTTTGTTTTTAAAATATATATATTTTATTTTCATATATTTTGGGCTTGTAAGGGATTGGATTCATTGGAAGAAGTTAAAAAAAAAGAAAGAAATAGAATTAATTACATTGAAAAAAAAAATTTGATTTTGAGAATGATACTTCAAAAATATTTTTATTAAATATAAGAATAATATTAATATTTTAAAATTTTTCAAAAATAAGAGTCTAGAAAATGGGGACTTTATGTTTTTTTTTTTTTTTTTCAAAATATGAATAAATTGCATTAGAAAATATGTAACTTATGATTGAAAGTTGTATATAAATATTGTTAATAGTTGTTTTTAACCTTCAACTGTTGTTTTTAATTTTAAAATTTTAACTTTTAATTAACATTAAAAATAAAATAATTAAAATAAAAATAAAACTAAAAAATAAATTAAAATGTAGGAAAATTAAGCTTTATTTATTGAGAAAAGTGAGTTTTTACTCACTAATTTAAAAAAATATGGAAAAAAAAGAATTTCAACTTTTGTAAATCATTTTTATCTTCATCCATTTAAAAATAATATCATATAATATCATATACAATAACATATATATATATATATATATATATATATATATATATTTAGTCCTTTTTATTTACCAAACAAGATTTCATAATAATTTTCATTTTTTTTTCATCAAAAGTATTTTCAAGAAAAAAAATAAAAATAAATTAAAGTCATTTTAAGAAAATGATACTAGAAAAAGTTTTCCAAACAAAACACGACTTAGGTTTTTTTTTTTTTTTTAATTCATCATTTTAGTACTAATAAAGCATTAAAATAAAAAATAAAATAAACATAGAAATAAATCTCTCTATTATTTCCATTTTTTTTTCATCATTTTATTACTAATAAAGCATTACAATAAAAAATAAAATAAAGATAGAAATAAATCTCTTTATGATTTCCAATGAAAATTTTCTTTTCTTCCTAGACATTTTATTTTTCTCTTTTCTCTTTTCTCATTTTCTTCTCATTTTATTTTTTTATAATACGTTATCAACATGAGCATAATAAAAGAGCATTAAGCTATAGCAAAAGAGCATGGATGAGACTAGGCTATAGCCGAGGAGAACGACACTATAGCAAAGTAAAAAAATCTCATATTTTTTCAAATCTTTTATGTGTGTTAAGGCCAATGGTTAACTTGTAAATAACTGGCTTAGTTGTTAGTTTGAGTAGTTAGTCTGTTAAAAGTTAATAAGGTAGTTTCACAAGTAGTTTCATAATTTGTTATAAGCTTCTATTTAAAGAAGCTTTTGTAACCAGTTTTCAGTAGTGTGAATAATAAGTCCTCTATTTTTCTTCAATCCAAAATCCCTTATTTTCCTTTGTTTTCTTAAATCCTAATATGGTATCAGAGCTTTGAAATGCCAGCAATGGAGAGCTCTTCAATTTCCACCATGGGTGGAGCCTCATCATCTGCTTCAAGGTTCATCCCTATTTCCTTTAGTCACTCTATTTCGGTTTGATTGGATAACAACAACTTCTTGCTATGGTGAAAGCAAGTTCTTGTAGCAATTTGAGGGCACAAATTACAGAATTTTGTGTTTAGGACACAACCCCCACCATTGAAGTTCCTCGCACTAAGAGATGAAGAAATGGACAATGTTAATCCAAAATTTCTTGATTGGGAACAATAAGATCAGTTGCTGTTGTCTTGGCTTCTTTCTTTAATGTCTGAAGGGATTCTTGCACGTATGGTAAATAGTGAGAACTCTGCTCAGGTATGGCGAACTTTGGAAAGATATTTTGCTGTTCAAATTCGAGCAAGAGTGTCTTAGTTTAAAACACAATTGAGAAACACTAAAAAAGACTCTAATTATGAATGAATATTTGTTGGAGATCAGAGGTTGTATTGATTTTCTAGGATTAGTTGGTAATTCAATGTCTGAAAAAGAACACATTGATGCCATCTTTGAAGGTTTATCAACAGATTATGACACCTTTATTCTTTCAATTGAATCACACATAGACCCTTATACAGTTGATGATATAGAATCCTTGTTGTTAGCTCAAGAAACTAGGATATAGAAGAAGAATAAAGAGTTAGATTCTACACAACCTAGCTTAGCAAATATTGTTGTTACTGGGCAAAAGTCTCAACAATGCATAAAAAGGTATACTAATGGTTTTGCACAAAATTCCAATTCCAACTTTAGTGGTTCAAACACCTTTGGTAGTCAGTCTTTTTTTTGGTAAAAAGGGCAATTTTCAGAACAATGCTAGAGGAGGTTTTGGTTTTGCCAATCGAGGAAGAGGTTGTGGAAGCCACTTTAATGGTTAATTTGGTGGGTGTGGACCCTCACCCGATCCATCGACAGGTGCGACTTGCTATTTTTTTTTAAAAAGTAAAAAGGAAAGCTGATTTTTGAGTTTTGAAAAATTCTTCCTAGTGAGGAACAGTTTTTTTCGGAGTCGCCAATTTATGGACCCTCACCCGATCCACCGACTTGCGTGACTCGCTATTTTTTTTAAAAAAAAGTAAAAAGGAAAGCTGATTTTCGAAGTTTTGAAAAATTCATCCCAGTGAGGAACGGTTTTGTTTGGAGTCGCCACTTACTTTTTATTTTTATTTTTAAATGGCGAAATTTTAAGTAAGAACAAAAACCCCAACATGACTTCAATAAGGAAAAAACGGTATGCGAAAACTAGATTCTGGGTCCGGGGATCAGGTTACTTATTGAGAAGGTACCTCATGCGAGGTAACACTCCTCTAGGCCCAGAACTCGGTCTCTACTAATGAATTGGGTACATGGGAGCATATGAGTCAAAGATCAATCGATCAATCAGGCTAAACAAATGACATAGATCACACGAACTTGCTCAGTATCTAATGTGCACTTAGTTTCCACAAATCAAAACTAAAAGGTGCATACCTGAGGTCCTTAGCCAAGCGCTACATAAGAGGTTAGTCAAGCAATATAAACACACAACGAGCAAACATATCCAAGCCCCACGCATGCAAAGGAATCCAATTCCCAACAAGTCAAGTACGTACCTCGAGTCTCCAACCAAGCGCTACAAATAGGGGCAAATCAATAGACACAAGCATTTTTAATCAACCATCAAAATGTGCCCAAACCAAACATTCACAATAAGCCCCTGACCTTCCTAGCCAATAATACCCTCAACTCATAGGTGGGCCCATATTAATTCAAACCAAATCTAGATTCAGACCCTAAAGGTGGCCTACAAGTGCCTTGGAGCCTAAGGGCCCAAGCCGAAACAAAAATGGGGGTCAAAACACGCTGAAACTGGAGTTACCTAGCAGAACTGGTTGAATAGGTTCCCAACTGGCCCAACAGGTTGAGAAAAAATCTGAAAATTTACCAAAAGATTCCTCAGAGAATAAGGAATTCAAAATAACAAACGGCGCTCAATTCTGAGCCCGGATGAGGGAGAACCGACCGAAACAATGCAAAGCGCTTCAAAATTGAGGCTACTACAGAGCCACCTGTTGAACTGGTTCCCAACCAGTCCAACTGGTTGAGAAAATTCTAAAATTTTAACAGTAGATTCCTCAAAGAATAAAGAATCCAAAAAAAAGTAATGTCGCTCAATTCCGAGCCCGGATGAGGGAGAACCGGTCAAAACAAGGCAACGCATTTATAAAATAGGGCTGGACATGCATGACCTGTTGAGCTGGTTTCCAACTAGTTCAACCGGTTGAGAAAAATTCTAGAATTTTAACAATATATTCTCCAAAGAATAAAGAATCCAAAAAAAAGAAACGACGCTCAATTCCGAACCCGGATGAGGGAGAACCGGTCAAAACAAGGCAACGCGTTTATATAATAGGGTTGGACATGCAGGACCTGTTGAACCGGCTCCCAACTAGTTCAACCGGTTGAGAAAAATTCTAGAATTTTAACAGTAGATTCCCCAAATAATAAAGAATCCAAAAAAAGTAATGGCGCTCAATTCCGAGCCCGGATGAGGGAGAACCGGCCAAAATAAGGCAATGTGTTTATAAAATGGGAGAATGATTCAAAATAGATTTTTAACATGAACAAAATCAAACGGGATCAATGGCATCAACTGAATGAAGATCATGGAAAGATACAAAGAACCAATTTCAACATAACAATTTATGGCCCTTTTCGTCCACACTAATCAATAAAGCGTTAAGCATTCTGGAACGATCAAAAAGAGGAAAAGAATGCAAGTAAGAGTTCTGTGAGGAATCAGAAACGTACCTGAAGAACCGACCTTTGAGAGGTGCTTCTTTAGCTTGCAAAGCCTCTCCAAACGTATCTGAGACCCCCAAAAGTCTGAGGACCTCTTCACTCCACTCCCTCAGACCACTCACGAAAAGAAACCTTCCAAAAACCTCTTATAAAATTCTTCCCCCACGATTCCACAGAGTCTTCCCTCTTAGAAAAAGAAAAAGTCCATTCAAATCTGATTTTTTTCCTCTTTTATAGTCCCAGGCCTCCAGCCATCAAAGCCTCTTTGTTTTTCTCTCCTTCAAGCTCTGGAAAGAGCTCCAGTCAGTCTTGGAATTAGCTTCCCCATTAACTTCCCTCCTCATTTTCCATGCAAACTATTTTAAGCTTTCAACTTGCTTCCCCACCAAGGATCCATATAGATTCATGGTGGGCTATAAGGAATCCTAAATAAGGCCCAAAATGGATCCAAAATACAGCCCAAAACTGATCTGGAGCCTATGGGCCCAAGCCATGTAGGTATTGGGCTCCAAAATCACCAAAATCAGTGTTCCATACAAGCTGACTCGATGAACTGGTTGAACTAGATGCCAATCGGTTTAGCTGGTTGAGAAATTTTTTTAAATTTTGACAGAATGTTCCTTGAAGAATAAGGAGTCCATAAAAAAAACGGTACATGATTCCAAGGTTGGATGAGAGAGATATGATCAAAACAAGCCCAAGTGCTCCGAATTCGGACCTGATTCAATGAATTCTGCCTAAACTGAAACTTTAGGAACCGGTTGAGAAATTTTTTTTTGAAATTTTGATAGAATGTTCCTTGAAGAATAAGGAGTCCATGAAAAAAAAAATGGTGCGCGATTCCGAGTTTGGATGAGGGAGATATGATCAAAACAAGCCCAAGTGCTCCGAATTCGAACATGCTTCAATGAATTCTGCCCAAATTGAAACTTTGGGAACCAGTCGAGCCGGTTGAGAAAAAATTTGAAATTTTGAAAAATGTTCCTTGAAGAATAAGGAGTCCATAAAAAAAATGATGCGTAATTCCGAGTTCGGATGAGAGAGATATGATCAAAACATGCCCAAGTGCTCCAAATTCGGACCTGCTCTTATGAATTCCAACTGAACTGAAATTTTTGGGGGGCCTCTCTTCTTTCCCTATAGCATGATGTGAACGACTAGGGAAATTGGCCATGACGGAACTCCAAAATGAACTACACACCTGCACTACATTGGACCGCAAATGAACCTACACGAGGCTCAGAAACCGATCAAGGCCAAAAGAGGGTCGTGGTGGGGTCATATAAAAACATGGGTGCATGTGATACCCATAGGATAAAATGAAAGTGTCAAGGGACAAAATTGAGGGTCTACAGTGGGAAAGGATTTTGGTCTCAAAACAAACCTCAATGTTAGCTTTGTGGAAAGATTGGGCATGTGGTGATGAACTGTTATTATCATTTTGATTAGAGTTTCGTAGGACCATCTCAATTCCAGAATCAACAGTCTTCTATTCAAAGCCAATAACAAGGTGCAAGAGGCCAAATGACAACCATGTTTGCTACACCACAAGTTTTCAATGATACCAATTGGTATCTAGACTCAGGAGCTTCCAACCATGTTACTTCTGATGCTACAAACTTGATGACTAAGGCTGAATATTATGGATCAGATCAAGTTCATATTGGAAATGGTATGGGTTTATCCATTAAGCAAGTTGGTGAGTCTGTCTTTTCCTCTCCTTATACTTCTAAAATTATTTCTCTTAAGCAACTCTTACATGTCCCAACTATAACAAAAAAATTACTCAGTGTTTGAAAGTTCGCCCATGATAATGATGTTTTCTTTGAATTTCACTCACATTCATGTTTTGTGAAAGATCAAACTTCCAAAACTATGCTACTAGAGGGAAAACTTTAAAATGGATTATATGTCTTTGACCACACTCAAATTCATCTCAACCATCAGTTGCAGCCTCCATTGTCTTCCTCAAAGGTCCCAATTCCAGCAACATTTGTTCAAATTCATCCCAACTAGCAGTTGCAATCTCCATTGTCTTTCTCAAAGGTCCTAGTTCCAACCATCTGTTCTTGCCTTACATGTACCTGTTCTCTCTCATTCCTGTTCATTGTATGATGTGGCATGATATATTAGTCCACCATTCTAAAAAAGTTATAAAAGTTGTAATCACAAATTGCAAAATACCTCTTCTTGATTCAAATTCTCATTCTTTTTGTTCAGCTTGTTGCCTTGGTAAAATTCATAAATTTCTTTTTAGATTGTCTGATACAACCTACACAAAACCTTTACAATTGGTTCACTTTAATTTATAGAGACCCTTTCCAATGTTGTCATCTAGTGGTTATAGATATTACATCAGCTTTATAGATGCATTCTCTCGTTTCAATTGGATTTTTTTGTTAAAGCATAAGTTAGATGCTCTTCAAACTTTCTCAAATTTTAAGACACAAGTTGAGTTGCAACTTGGTTATAAAATAAAGGCTATTCAAACTGATTGGGGGGGGGGGGGGGGTAGGGGGGGGGGGGGGGGGAGAATATAGAGCTTTTACTAATCTTTTAATGTCTCATGGTATAATTCAAAGAAATTCTTGCCCTCATACTCATGAACAAAATGGAGTTGCAAAGAGAAAACATCTTCACATAGTAGAAAATGGTCTTACTTTATTAGCTAAAGCTTCTATGCCTTTAAAATATTGGGATGAGGTCTTTAGAGCTGCTATTTTCCTATACAACAGGCCGCCTACTTCAGTTTTACATTGGAAAACTCCTTTGGAAGTCTTGTTTTACTCTTCTTTGAACTACTCTATGCTTAGAGTGTTTGGATGTGCATGTTATCCAAATACTAGACCTTACAACAGACATAAACTCAATTTTAGATCAACTCAATGTACTTTTCTTGGTTACAACTTGAATCATAAATGTTATAAGTGCTTAGACACAAATGACAAGATTTTTATCTCTAGAGATGTTATTTTTTATGAATACTCCTTCCCATTCTCTTCTTCAAATTCATCACAAACATCTCTAGCCTCACAAACATCAAAGATCTCATCAATTTCTGGTTCTTCACCATTACCTCCTAATTTTCTTCTATTTTCTGATGGTCATCTACCTAATTGATCCTAAACACATGCTGAAACACATATTGGTCAGAAAAGTTCTTTTGTTGACAATGGTTGCAATTTGTCAACTTCTTTGGAAAAGACAACTGAACCTATTACTACTCAGGGAAAGACAACTGAACCTATTGTTGAACAGATTTTGGTGGGCTTTTTTATTCTAGCACAAACCCAAGTTAGTGGAAACACTCACAGTATGGTAACCAGGTAAAAAAATGGGATTTCTAGGCCAAAGGTTTATGCTACAACACTAGAACCTAGCTTAGTTGTTGATGTTTTGCAACAAGAACAATGGAAAGCAGCTATGATAGATAAATTCTTAGCACTTATGAGAAACAAAACATGGTCCTTAGTGTCTCTACCAAATGGAAGAAAAACAATTTGATGCAAATGGGTGTTCAAGGTCAAAGAAAATTCTGATGGGACAATTAACAAGTATAAAGCCAGGTTAGTAGCTAAAGGCTTTCATCAAGTAGCTGGTTTCGACTTGAATGAAACGTTTAGCCCTGTAGTTAAGCTAACAACTATCAAAGTGGTGTTAACTATTGCCTTAGCAAAGAATTGGGTTGTTAGGCAATTGGATATTAACAATGCATTTTTAAATGGAGACTTACAGGAAGAGGTATTCATGGAACAACCTCCTAGATTTGTGGATCCTAAGCAACCTCATTTGGTATGCAAATTACACAAATCCTTATATGGATTAAAGCAAGCCCTAGAGCTTGGTTTGAGAAACTACGTAATGCTCTCATTGCCTTTGGATTCATAACAACTAGATCTGATCAATCATTGTTTATTTGAATTACTACTACTCATACTATATTTGTTTTAGTCTATGTCGATGACATATTAGTTACTGGATGTAACAGTGAAGAAGTTCAAACTATCATCAATCAATTGAATAAGAGCTTTACCTTAAAGGATCTTGGTGAAGTAGACTATTTTATAGGCATTCAAGTAAGGCATACAACTGAAGGACTTTATCTTTCTCAAACTAAGCACATCAAGGACTTACTTTGCAAAGCCAAGATGCAGTTTTCCAAGAGTAGCAGTACACCAATGACTAGTGGACTCAAATTATCTGCTTATGGAAGTGATCTTGTAGAGAACGAACAGTTGTATAGAAACATAGTTGGAGCCTTGCAATATGTAACTATTATCAGACCAAAGATCTCATATTGTGTTAATAGGGTGTGTCAATTCATGCAAAACCCACTTGAACCTCATTGGAAAGCAGTTAAGAGAATACTAAGATACTTGAGTGGAACTTTGGATTATGGCCTACATCTTAGAAGATCATCTCAGCTGAACTTGGTGGGGTTTTGTGATGCTGATTGGGCCACGGATCTAGATGACAAGAGATCTACATCAGGTTATTGTGTATTTCTTGGTGAAAACTTGGTGTAATGGTACTCTAAGAAGCAACATACTATTTCCTGTTCATCCATAGAAGCTGAATATAGAAGTCTTGCAAACATTGTGGCAGAATTAATTTGGTTAACTTCTTTACTTGAAGAGTTAAGGATAACTACAACTAAAATACCTATAATTTGGTGTGATAATTTGAGTATAGTACAACTTGCAACAAATCCTATATTGCATGCTAGGACAAAGCATGTTGAATTAGATCTATACTTTGTTAGAGAGAAAGTTCTACAAATGATGTGCTGGTGCAGCATGTTCCTTCTATAGATCAAACAATAGATGTTTTGACAAAGCCCATTTCTAGCTCTAAATTTCCTTTGTTAAGAAACAAACTCAAAGTAGAAGACTTAGCTACTCTGAGTTTGAGAGAAGCTGTTAAGGCCTATGGTTAACTTGTAAATAACTGGCTTAATTGTTAGTTTGAGTAGTTAGTCTGTTAGAAGTTAATAAGGTAGTTTCATAATCTGTTATAAGCTTGTATTTAAAGAAGCTCTTGTAACCAGTTTTCAATAGTGTGAATAATAAGTCTTTTGTTTTTCTTTAATCCAAAATCCCCTGTTTTCCTTTGTTTTCTTAAATCCTAATAATGTGGTACGATGAGTCATGATATAACCTTTTCATTTATTTTCTATAGTTATTATATTCTTTAATTTTCATAATATAATCCAATTTGCCAATTTTTTATGGCCACAAGTTATGAGAAAAAAAAAATGATAGTGGACAAACAGAAGTTAAACTCATATAGCGTGAAACTATATATCATAAATTAAAATTATACATAACCAAAAATCTCCAATCTATTTGGTTCATCAGAAAATAAAAGAAAATGATTTTTTTTTTTTTTTTTTTAAGTTTTTCGATTTTCAGAAAGTTCAAATGGAGCCTTAGTAGTTGATTTTGAGGCTCTTGTTATTTGGTTTTTCCAATCCAAGCATTGGCAATGAATTATTTAGCTGAAATTATAGTTTTTTTTTTTTTTTTCATTTTTCATCATTTTCTCAGCAACCAAACAAAGCAATTACAAGATCACTGATTTGTACATATCTACATTTGATGTTGTACTACTTTATTGGTGTTATACTATTGTTCAATATTTTAATTAATTTCGGTTCCATATATTTTCTTTCCATTCAAACAAATAATATATGATATCATTAGTATGTGTAAACTACATCAAATATTTGAGACAAATTTGAGTTTTTTCTGTTGGTTTGGTGTGGATTTGTTTTCACATTTGTGCTTGTATCTATGTATTAAGCCCCTTACCAAATGAGTAAGTTTCACATTTTGTGCTTTATAAACTTCATTATTTATCATTTATGCTTCAAGTCTATATATATTTCTCATTAAATTATTTCATACATAATTCTCTAATAATGTCAAACCTCACCAAACTTGAGTTTGTCGCCTTTCATATATATATATATATATCTTCTGTAAAAAGTATTTATTACGGATATTGGATACTAAAATCTACCTATAAGCCATGAACCTTGGGATAACCATTAAGGAAATGATGCATCCTCCAAGATCACACAAAAGCCCTCATTATTTTGTTATCATATTGTTGGAGGGTTAAAAGGTGAATATCTCATTGTAAAAAATGCGCTCATTCTTTGAAACAATTTGAGAGAACAATATGATAACCAAAAGATTGTGATCTTGCTTAAAGCCCATTATGATTGGCTACAATTGAGATTGCAAGATTTTAAGTTTATTAGTGAATACAACTTTGCACTATTCAAGATCAACTCTCAATTGAAGTTATCTGGAGAAAAGATTATTGAAGAAGACATGCTAGAAAAGACATTTACTACTTTTCATGTCTCAAATGTGCTCCTTTAGCAGTAATGTTGAGATTGTAGATTTAGTAAATATTCAGAATTAACTTCATTTATTCTAGTTGTTGAATAGAATAATGAGCTTTTACTTTTTAAAACCAATAATCTCGTCCAATTGGTTCAATGTCATTCCTTGAAGTGAATGTCATCTCATCTCATGATTATGGATCTAGACAAGGTGGTTGTTAAGGACGCAATTTTGGTAATGGTAGATATAATTCCAAAACACCATAGTGGTCATCATTATTCTCAAAACAAGAAAAATACCCCTCACTACCAAAAGTGGAATAAATCCAAAACAATATCTGAAAAAGGAAAAAATATACAAGATAAAAAGACTCATAAGAATAAATGTTATAGATGTAACATGAAAGAGCACTGATTGCATACTTGTCTTACACCAAAATATTTAGTCCACCTTTACCAAAGTCTCGTTAAAGGCAAAAGAGAAGGAATCTGAGATGAACTTCATCGATAGCAATGAAATTAAAGATATAACCCACTTGGATGTGTCGGACTTCTTTGAAGATATCCTAGTAACAAAATTGACCATTTAATTGGAGATAGACATGTTCTTTATGATTAACTTCTACGTCTTGACATATTATTTCCTCTTCATATATTATTTCATCAACAAGGTAATATGTCATGCACTATTTCTATTTTTGATAAAGTCATGAATCACATGATCGTAAGTCTCGAAACCTATCTACAAAAAAACCAAAAACTGTGACTGAGGTGAGTTGGCAGAATGGCTTGGTGGCCTGATAATGATTCCTCTTGTACAACAACATGATCATAATTTAATGGAAATGACATTAAATATTCGAAAACAAAAAAGTATTAAAATTAAAGTAAAAATGCAAACAAATTTATTGAGTTTAATATCTGCTTGTTATTGAATAATTAATTACTTTATTGTTAATGTATTTACTTTTTTTTTTTTCAATTTATTTGTTATAGCTTACACGTGTGTATAAAAATTATATTCTTAATTTAAATATTTATGAACTTATAATTTCTAAATAATATTAGTTATGTCTAACTCAATACAAAACAATGCTTAGATAGATAATAATTAAAATATACTATGGGTTTTAGTGGTAAAGAAGTTTTTTTCTAATTAATTAAGGAGCTAACGATTTAAATTTTTTAGCCTTGAAATAGGTTTGATTTCCTATTTTTACACTTTAATTGAACTTAATTTATAGTTAGGTTTAAATTGAAATTAATCCCATGCTTGTCTTACACAATAAGTTTAATCAACCTAAATGTCACTTACTTAAACTAAGTTAAGCCCCAACTTATGTATATATATATGGTGCCTAAGTGAGATGACTCAATCCGATGCAATAAATAAAAGTAAGTGAGCAATTTTTGAGAGTTTTAAACTCCACACACACACACACACACATATAATTGAACTTAATCTATCGTCATGTTTAAATTGAAATTAATCGCATGCTTGTCTTACATAATAAGTTGAGCCCCAACTTTTATATATATATATAGGGTGCTTAAGTGAGCTAATTCGATCTAATGCAATAAATAAAAGTAAGGAAACAATTTATGAGAGTTTTAAATTGCATATATATATATATATATATATATATATATATATATATATATATCTTCATTTTGGAATAAAAGTTCTTTTGTTTTTTTTTTCTTTTTTTTGTTTGGTAAACCAAGTCACTTAATAACTTAATCTAAGTCAATAAGTAAATTAAGTATGTGTGGACCTCATATTTCTGTTCATGCGCTTCTACTCGATGACGAACTCGCTTTTTAATTTGAAAAAGATTTATTTTTTAGAAAATGACTTGGAGTCGCCACTTATTTTTGTTTTATTTTTAAAGGGAAAAACAAAATAAGAAAGAAAAACCCTAAGCGTGACTCCTTATTTGGAAAAGATGGTCTGTGAAAAACCGAGTAGAGTCCGAGGGTTAGGTTACTTATTGGGAAGGTACGGTAATGACCGTAGCACCCCTCTAAGCCCTAAAACGGGTCTCTATTAAATAAAATGAAGCTAATATGACAATTGATTATCAAACATGGATACCAAAAAAATATCAATCTAAAAACAATCAAATGAACAAGAAAGGTGAAGAGTGTATCTGAGTTATGAACTGATTGCTTTATAGAAAACAAAGGTTAGTAAACGAACACAAAATAATCGCATGCATGTCATAGAGTGAGGCAAGTCAATACAACATATCAATCAATCAATTAATGAGAAAATGACACATGTTGGGCCCCACCAAAACCCAATTTATTTTTGCACAAATCAATTTCATGAATTCCATTATTTGAAATTATGAAATTTATTCACGCTTATTTTAAAAATTAAGGAAAATGAAAAATTATTTTAAAATCAAAGAAAATTTGAGAAAAGTGCTTACCTGAAAGGAAATGTAGCAAGTTTATTTAAAAATAGGATTTTTAGTGACTCAAAACCCTAATGAATGATGAAAAGTGATAGAATTAAAAAATATTTGAAAATTGGAGTGAAATTAAAATTATTTGAAAAAAAACTATAGTTTTGAAATTTATTTGAAAATTGGAGTTTTGAAAATTAAATTTAAGAATTGGAATTTTGGAAATTAAATTTGAAAGAAATTTGAATTTTGAAAATTATTTAAGAATTGGAGTTTTGAAAGTTAAATTTAAGAATTGAAGTTTTGGAAATTAAATTTGAAAGAAACTGAAGTTTTGAAAATTATTTGAAAATTAGGGTTTTGAAAATTAGATTTAAGAATTGGAATTTTGGAAATTAAATTTGAAAAAAATTGGAATTTTGAAAATTATTTGAGAATTGGAGTTTTGAAAATTAAATTTAAGAATTGGATTTTTGGAAATTAAATTTGAAAGAAATGAGAATTTTGAAAATTATTTGAGAATTGGAGTTTTGAAAATTAAATTTAAGAATTGGAGTTTTAGAAATTAAATTTGAAAGAAATTAGAATTTTGAGAATTGAAGTTTTGAAAATTAAATTTAGGAATTGGAGTTTTGAAAATTAATTTTGAAAGAAATTGAAGTTTTGAAAATTAAATTTAGAAATTAAAATTTTGAAAATTGGGATTTTGAAAATTATATTTAGAAGTTGAAGTTTAGAGTTTTTAGAATTAAATTTGGAGATTAAAAATTTGGAAAATTAAACTTTGATATATATATATAAATGAAGAATTAAAATGGAAATGTGGGCTACACTCCCATGAAAGAGAGTTGAAAGAAATTTAAGTGGAGGAAATAGTGAGAGAAAGAAAAAGAAAAAAGAAATAAATAAATAAAGAATGGGTTTGGTGGTGGAACGAGTGGAGGTTATCAAACTCAATGTCTTATTCATGACCCAATTTCCCATATTTGTCAAGAATCCATGCAACATTACTTTGTGCCGCCTCATAGCCTAGCTCAGCCATCCTAGAGTACAAGAGGAACACCTTCCCCACATCACCTTTTAGGTATGACTCCAGTGCCCATCTGGACAAAGAACTCCATGGTCCTTGTTCTGCAACTAGTTTGTATAATGCAATAGCCATAAGAAGATTCCTTTACCCAAATCAACTTCAAATCCACCATTGACAGAGAAAACCCATTTTCCGGACTCATCGATGGCATTAGAAAAACCTCTCTTAGCACCAGACACAAAGCCCTTAAAGAGACTTGAGGGAGTACCCATTAATCTTGTCCTCCAAATCCTTGCCTAAAAGAGAGACTCCTAGCTGAGAGAACCAGAGTATAGGGATAGATGTAGAACAAAAACTAAGAAAAAAAAAAAACCAGGAGAAACAAAAAAAAAAAAAAAAAAACCAATGAAACCTATGAAGCCTCATTTCATACGTCTTCCATGGGTTGTGTAGGTGAGACTATGAGAGAGCAATGTCATGATTATCAAATATCCGACTCAAAAATATTCCATGCATCAGTTGATTACAGGAGAAACCAAAATGGGACCAAAACAGATCAAGTTTATGAGTAGTCAATTCCAACAAAACAATCGAGTGACCCTTCATGTCCACACCAATCAACAAATCAAAGCTCAGAAAATCAGTAGAAAAGACATGGAGATTATTGTAACCTCACCTGGAGATCTCCCTCAAGCTGTCTTCTTCGTGCTTTGTTTTTATCTTCCAGCTTCTTTCTCTGCAAAACCTCCTTCCTCTCTAGCTTGTTCCCTTCTCTCCAAGCTACCCCTAAAAAATCTCCTAACGGCCTCATTGTCCATAACAGCCACAAAAACACGTGTTGCTCTCTCATTGCTTCCTCAACCCACTTTTATGATTCTCCAATGATCAATCTTGGGGCAACACGTGGTCCTCCAAAATCTTGACATGTCGCAAAAATGAATAGCTGAACAAAGCTCTCTTGTATGCTACAAATAATGACCCAGGGTATACAGTATGTTTAATAAAATAACTTAATGATATGATTAAAAGTAAAAAATAACTTTAAATAATAAATAAAAATAATTAATTTATTTTTAAGTTCATATCTTTATTTTATCTTTTTATCCTCATTTACTCTAATTATCTTTATAAGTTTTTTTGCTATTGTACGATCTATATTGTTACTCAATTTCCTTTATTTTAGGTATAATTTATGAGAATAAATATGTGAATTTGATGATTTAAAATAAATTTTAAGTTAATTTTATCAAATCTTAATATTTAAAATAAAAATTAAATAATAAATTTTAAGTCAATAATTTAAATATAATTTAACTTAAAATTAATTTAAATTATCAAATAATAAATATTAAATTTTACCAAATAAATTACGTCATAGAAGGAAATATCTGTTTGTAGGGGAGAACAAATACTCTTATATAAATCAAGAGTATGCTGAGGAGAATGAGTAAAATTCTTATATCGTCTCCTGTTTTTCATTTTTATATATATACGGTCTCCTTTACAAATTTAAAGAGGCTAACATATTATAAACTATTTCTATTTCTTTTTGTTGGAAAGCTTAATGATTAAATAGTTTTCTTGAATTCCGGCCGCAAAAAGACAAATATTTGAAATTAAATATTCAACAATAGATAAGTATAAAAAACTAAAGTTGAAATAAAAACAAATCAATCAACGTCAATAAATTAATATTAAAATTGAAGGAAAAAACAAAAAAAAGTTAGTGAGTTTAACACGTGCTCCGGATTTATTTTATTTTTAGTTGATATGCTTGCGTAAAAATTATATTCGTAAGTTAAATATTTATGAATTTATACTATTTAAATAATATTAATTTTATTTGGCTCTATAAGAAATTAAAATGTTGAAATAATATTTAAAATACAATAATGAATTTGGTGGTAAAGAAATTTCTTTTTAAAACTAAAAAAAATGGCAAAGGTTGAAATATTGGATTGAGAGAGATAATGAACATATGAAATTTCTTTTTTCAAAACTGTCTTATAATCAACAATGCGGAGTTAAACTTGAATTCAAAGTAAGTTAAGACTGTTAAAATGTGCGAACCTAATTATTATTCTAACGGTGTTTATGTAGATTGACCTTATGCAAAAATAACAGATTACATGAAATTTTATAAGAGTATTCTAAGTTGGGGTATTTTTAGGATTTTACACATATAGTTTGATTATCTTAATTTTGTTATATTTAGGATAGTCGACTTGGTGAGTTTGGGATATGTAATTGAAAGAGATAAAAAAATGCAGAGAGAAACCTAGAGTGTGAGGCGTTTATGATTCTTTTGTAATATTTCTTTTTCATCATAATGAAAATTTATAGTGACTGCAGGTAGATGTATCTCTTACGTTGAGAGTGAACTATTATAAATTTCATATGTTCTTATACTTTAATTTATTTCACATTCATTTAGTGTTGTTTTTGGAAAAATAGGATGAGACCCTTGTAATCCTAATAGAAGCAACTTGAAGAAAAGTTCTTCGACATATGCTTTTAACATGGAGAATGGTGGAGAAGCTTTCTAAAAGGTTTTGGTTTGTGGAGTGGGGGCAATGATTAAAATATCTTGATATATTTGCGATATCTTCAATATATAAAATTTGGGAAGATATATCCATCAACTGATATTTTCAAATATTTTATCGATTTTTTGATTTTTTTCGTGTTTCAACCGATATTTCATTGACATTTCCGAATATTTTACCAATATGTCACTATTTTTTTTATTTTTTTTTATTAAATAAATAAATTATAATTATTTTATTTTTATATTTGATTTAATTTATTACCAAAAATATAAAAACATACTTTTCTTAATAGGTATTTTTTTATATAATCTATATAATTATTAAATATAATAAATATAAATATTAAAAAAATTATACATATATTATTATTTATTTGATATCATTGAATACGTTTAAATTAAAATGGATCATAATTTTAAATTAAATATATTTTTTTTATTGATATAGAGGACATTATTATCAAAAATGACAAATTATATATATATATATATATATATATATATATATATATTACTTCTTATGTAATTTTTTAGAATTTTTTTAATATTTTTATTAATTTTTATGTTACCGATATTTTGTGTCAAAATATCCATCGATATATATCTGATATATTAAAAAAATCAAAGTACCTATATATCCATGATTACCTATATTTTCATCCTTAGGTGGAGGGTGATAGATGGTAAATATGTGGGTAGCTAGGTTCTCAAAGAAGAAACTCACTAGGGAATCCATAAAATAGTATTATACAAAGTAACTATATGTACAATTTTTATTTTTATTTTTTTTTAAAAAGAATTAACCCCATAAAATACAGTCGACTTTATCTTAAACAGTTAAAAAAAAAAAACTTGAAAAATGCAACACATGATCTTAATTATATTGTAAATTAACTAATAAATAGCATGGCATATAAACTTAAGTGGTGGTTGTTCTTGTCCATGTTACTAAGAAAGAATCTATTATTGTCTAATATAGAAATTGCAATGGCCTGCTATTAAGATCGATTGTCCTTAAACTTTGTGTTGCAAAAATTACTGTGTTACAAAAATTACAAAATTAGAAATTTGATTGCTCTTCATTTTAAACTTGTTTTCTTTGTTAATACTTTGATGATTGGTGTTTGGGTCGTACGGCTAACCATACCTGTTGTCACCTCGCGTATTAGGTGGGCCACGTTGCTGCTAGATGGATGGACACGCGATTCTCAACACACAAGGGGTTCTTGATTCAGTGGTTGTACCTGCAAAAAGGCATCCGGACAGGGTGTCCGGATGCACCCTCCGATGATGTTGTTAGCCATGGTAAGAGAATAAGATATATGAGGCAGTTGGCCTTTTACTAGGTGTCAAGAGGTTACCAGGAGATCCTCCTTTCTTCTTCGTGTGAAGTCATATATATACAACTTCAGGGGTACTGTTCCTCTCATTAATGGTGGGGAGATATTTTCTGTTGTGATGATGACAATAGGTGTTAGTAGGAGCACTATCATCCTACGAATGGCTGTCAGAGACCATGGTAGGTGATGCGGCTGTCAGAGATCGTGGGAAGCGATTATGCAGAATGATCGTGGAAAGTGACTTGCTGTCACTTCCTCTTGTCTTCTCATCCTGCAGGTGATGGGATGTGGGCCATGGCTGCTTGTTGTGATTGCGTGTAAGACTCGCTTTACTTTAATTGACCATCCAGACGATTTATATCCGGATGGATCATGCTGAATATCCGGATGTGTTTGTGGAGACTACCCGGGTGTCTACGTTCTGCCAGCGTCGTTTGCTCTTCCTTGGATAGGAGAAGCTGAAACGTTGTTTGTCTTTCCTTGGGGGGTTCCGGATAGGATAGTCGCACCATACGTATCTGTAGGGGAATCCGGATGATGATGGTCCGGCTGACAGTACGTGCCACGCGTCACCATGAGCCGCGTGCCACGTGTTTCCCAAGGGGAGGGGTCCCTACATTGCCCCCCTTTTTAACTTGCCTATTTTGCCAAAAAATGGGCGGGTTAAAAATAACTGGGTTTTTGAAATTTGAAAAAGTCCACTCGTCTAACTTGGCCACGTGGCGAGTGGGGGTGCGGAAGCCAAAAAAGGCATTTATGGCGAGCCGCCGACCCTGTGTATCCCCAGGCAATATGTCGTTTCAATGATAACACAGCTGTTGGTTTGGCTTTCCGAGGGGCTGTCCTGCTATAAATAGGGCACTGTACCTCTTTTTGTATTTTTTCTACTGCATTCTCTTGAGAGCCTTCCTTCTTCTTATTTTTTCTGCGTCCTTTGCTTTTCTGAGAAAAACTTCGAATGACCTCGTTTGTTTGTTGCCGGTGATTTTATACCGAGAGAGTAACCGTTCTTCTTCTCCAGAGCTCTATTTGGTACGTACCTCTTTTGCTATTGTCATTCCTTTGGTTGCGTTTGCCGGTTTTTCAAACTTGGTTCCTGGTTTTGTTTTGAACAAGCCGCTTGCAATTGTTTGTTTAATGTTGGTACTTTGTTGTTTGTTTGGAGGGGTTTTTGAGGGGTTTTTCTGACTGCTTTGAGTTTGTGTATTTTCTGATTGCTTGGTCTGGACCGTTTGCATTGTTTTTTGCGTGTAGATTTTGCTTTTGGCTTTGTGATAAGAAATGGCTCCAAAAAAGACTGTTTCGTCTGTCCGGGTCAGCGAGGCTGGCGAAAAGGCGATAGATAAACTAAATGCGAAGGAGTTCCGGGAGCGATTCCGCATCCCCCATGACGTATTGATAGACCTGGTGAACGAGGAGGCGGCTATTCCCACTGAGAAAGGTGGAAAAAACGCTATCCTCTTCACAAAGGAACAATTCAACGCGGGGCTCCGGTTCCCTCTGCCAGCCTTGTTCAAGGAATTCCTCCACTTCTCTCAGATTCCACCCATCTTCATTCATCCCAACCTTGTCCGGGTGCTGATGGGATGCAGCATTATCAACATGCTGTACAGCCTCGACCTTACGCTACTGGAATTGTTCTTTGTCTATTCCCTGAAGAAAGCAAAGAATGATATCTTCAGTGTGTCCGCTCACCTGCCCTCCCTTCAAATGGTGACAGAACTGCCAGATTCGACAAAGGGAGGGGCGAAGGGGCTGGTGGCAGTCTGGGGTGGATGGGCGGGGCTATCGCAGCATCCGTCGAGGCCTTTTTCTCCGAATTATACCTTACAAATCCCGGGTAATCTTGTTTTGCGATTTTTTATCCGGATTTTGCTTTGCTGATTTTTTCTGATTTTTCCGGACAGAATTCTCACCCTTTGTTGCTGACAATGCAGGTTTGGAATTGAGGGGCCACCTTATGGATTGGGTGGAAAAGGCGTCATTTGCCTGCGTCTGCAAATTATTTGAAATAGACCCCAAGGAGAGGGCCTACAAAACATTGCTTTCCGCGCGGAATTTGACGGAGGTCGTCCGGGAGCCCCAGGAATATGTTATCAATATTCTTCCTAGGAAATTGGCAAAGGATGAGATAGTGCCTGGGGAGCATTATACTGTGAAGGAGCTCCCCCTCTATCAGGAAGCCAAAGAGGCTGACGCTGAAAGGCGGCGAAAGCTCCTGGAGGATAGAGATCAGAAAAAAACTGAAGGCACTATCCGGAAGGCTCCCGGACAGAAGCGGGGTCCGGACTCTCCTCCAAAGAAAACTTCAGGAAAAAGGGGGAAGCTGGTGAAGAAGCATGGGAAGGACATGAAGGAACCCACTCCTCCCAAGGAGTTTCCTCCTCCCCAAACTACCTATGAGGGGGAAGTAATGATAGAGGAGCCAGTAAATGCTGCTCCGCACTCTATCTCAAGTGGCCCCGGACGCATGTCGGGGTTGAATCACTCAGGTCCTTCCTTGGTCGCGGCTGCGCGTCTGGCTAACGTGGCTGAGGAAGCTGCATCTATCAATTGTCCGGGCAACCTTAATCCGGATGCTGATGCAGCTGAAACGGCCCCGTTGGAGGAAGCGGGAGCAGAAAGCCAAAGTCAGCCTTCCGACGACCCGGATCGCCTGGCTATAGTCCTGGTGAAAGGGCCTCCCCTCAAGAAGCCGCGTTTGACGCGCGATCTACAGTCCGGACTCTTTGAGCGGCTTCAAGAGCGGCAGCAAGAGATTGAAATTAGCTGCGCTTTTGCTCATGACGCTCATCCGGATGGAGGCGAGGTGGAGATGGCTACTGAGACCTCAGCTGCCCCGGCAATAATTCCGGCTGAGGATGCATCCGGACCTATGTGTCCGGACGAAAATATGGGGGCTCCGATTCCGGGACAAGAGTTACCCTCTGCTTCCTCACCTGAGGAGGAATCTGCTGACGATGCCGCTCCTGCTAGCCCTTTCAGCTACGCGGAGTTGGAGGTTAAGTTAAAGCAGATTACCCCTGACTGGAAAGCCATCAAGCCCTCTGCTCAGATGTTTGATATGATAGAAACGGTATATCGTTGTCTTGTGTTTTTGCTTTTTGATTTTTTGTTGCACTGATGTGTTTATTGTAGTGTAATTTATGTCTTTGCTTTTCTTTTGTGTGTCAGCTGGTGAGGGGCCTCCGCAGCATGTCTCAACAACACGATCTTTTTACTCAGCTGCTGCAGACTGCAGACTATATGAGGACCTTCTCCTCTCGGCACCAAGAGATTGAAAATCAACTGCGTCTGAGAACGGAGGAGGCTGAGGCCAGTCTATCCACCCTGCGAGAGGAAAATGAAGCCCTCCGGGTGGAGTTGGCTGAGGCAAAGGGTCGAGAAGAATCAACTGCGGGCCGCCTTTATGAGGCGGAGGGTGAGGCAGCCCGGCTAAGGGATGAATTGAGTCGACTCCGGACAGAAGTTTTGAATGAAAAGAAACAGAAGGAAGACTTGCAGCTGCGTCTGGATGTGCAAAAAGAGGAACTTGAACGGGAGTTTGCTGTGGAAAGGGAGGAACTTGCAGCGGATTACCAGAAACAAGTGGATGATACATTTATCTTTGGGTATCGCTGCTGCATGAAGAAGAACGGTATAAAGCGAGATACTCCTTCAATTCCTCCAAGTGAAGAAAAGAAGCTCCATGAGAAACCTGCTCCCTGATAGTTTATCTCTTTTTGCAATTCTTCTGCTGTAATTTTTCCTTCTGTATATTTTCGTGGTCCGGATGTCTCTTTGTAATTACATTTACCCATATCAATAAAACTTACTTCTTTCTCATTTGCACTCGTGTACACTTTCTACTGATAATACTGCTTTAAATTGAACACATTCCATGGTCTGAGTAACGGAGTGCCATCTAGCTTTTGTAAATGATAGGCTCCATTTTCATTTGCCTTAGACACTATGTAGGGTCCTTCCCAATTGGCTTGGAATTTTCCTGCGCCTACTTCAGCAGTATTTTCAAAAACTTTTCTAAGTACTAGCGTACCATTTTTGAAGTTTCTGGGCCTGACTTTTCGATTGTAATGCGCTGATGCTCTTTGTTGGTAATCTGCCATCCGGATGGATGCGCTTTCCCTGACTTCGTCTGTCCAGTCCAAATTTCTTCCTAGTTCCGTGTTGGCGTCTTTTTGCTTTGCTGCATCAGTCCGGATAGTAGGGAGACCTATTTCAGTGGGGATGACTGCATCCATTCCATATGTGAGGGCGAAAGGCGTGTTTCCTGTTGGCCGTCCGGGTGTGGTTCGATAGGCCCATAGGACGCCGGGTAGCTCCTCCACCCATTTCCCTTTGGCTTGCTCAAGCCTTTTCTTTAAGGCATTGATTAGAGTTTTGTTTGTGGCTTCCGCCTGCCCATTGCTTTGAGGATAACGCGGCGTGGAGTATGAATTTCGGATGTTTAGTTCCGAACAGAAATTCCTGAATGCAATGCTGTCAAATTGTGGACCATTGTCAGCTATGATGACTTGGGGAATTCCAAAGCGGCAAACAATGTTCTTCCATACGAATTTGGTGACATCTTTGTCTTTGATGCTTGCGTATGCTTCAGCTTCTACCCATTTACTGAAGTAATCAGTGGCGACAAGGAGGAATTTCTTCTGGGCGGGTGCTGCTGGGAGGGGTCCCACTATATCCATGCCCCACTGCGCGAAAGGCCATGGGCCTGATACCGATTTTAACGCTGCTGAAGGCATATGTGGAATGGGAGCGTATCTCTGACATTTATCACACTTTTGGACATATGCTGCTGCGTCTTTCTTCATTGTTGGCCAATAGTACCCTTGTGAATGAGCTCTATGTGCTAGGGATCGTCCTCCCGCATGATTTCTGCATATTCCTTCATGTAATTCAGCTAGCACATACTTGGCTTCTGAATGCCCAAGACAACGAAGATAAGGCCCTGTGAAGGATCGCTTGTACAGGTGCCCCCCAATAAGGGTGAAACGGGCAGCCTGCACCCGGATTTTGTGCGCTTGTTTAGAATCTTCGGGTAAAGTTCCTGTCCGGAGATATTCTGCAATATCATGCGTCCACTCTTGACCATCCGTTTGGTTTGTCTCAATGATGTTGCAAATGGAATTTTCTGCGACAGAGGGATTGGCTTGCACATGTATGGGCAAATGAATGGCTTCTTTGATAGGGAGGGAGGCAGCTATGCCGGCCAAAGCATCAGCGTGCCTATTGTCAGCTCGCTTAATTTTTTCGATTGTCCACTCAGTGAATTGCTGTAAGGTGCTTCTTACTTTGGCCAAGTAACGCGCCATGCGTGAGTCCTTAGCCTCATATTCTTTCTGGACGTGCCTTACCACTAGTTGCGAGTCGCTGTAGATCCGGAGTTTGGAGACGGATAGCGCAAGGGCGAGGTCCAATCCGGACAGGATGGCCTCGTATTCTGCTTCATTGTTAGACGCGGAGAATTCCAGCCGGATGGCTTGCTCCAGTTGTTCCCCAGTTGGGGACTGTAATAAGAGCCCAACTCCAGAGCCTGATGAGCGTGAGGCTCCGTCAACTCGTAGTGTCCACCACTCCTGTTCACTTGATTCGTGGTGCTGGTTGGGTCTTCGTGAGTATTCGAGCACAAAGTCGGCCATTACTTGGCCTTTTTTGGATAATCTGGGTTGGAATTCGATTCCAAATTCGCTCAATTCGATGGCCCATTGTAGCATTCGCCCGGTTAAATCTGGTTTGTGCAGAATGCTACGAAGGGGTTGGTCGGTCAGTACAATCACTGGGTGGGCTTGAAAATAGGGGCGGAGTTTTTGGGCAGCACTTCGAAGAGCTAAGGCTGTTAGCTCCATTTTTGAATACCTGGTTTCTACATCTGCCAATGCCCTGCTGACATAGTAGACAGGTTTCTGCTCCTTTGGTGAAGGGCAGCGGAATAGAGCGGCGCTGATTGCCCATTCTGAGACAGCTAAATACATATATAGCTTCTCCTTTGGGATGGGGCTGCTCAAGATGGGTGGATGCATAAGACAATGTTTAATTCTTTCCAACGCGTTTTGGCAATTGTCCGTCCATCCCTGGGTTCCAGCTTTTCGTATCGCTAAGAAGAAGGGTCGCAACTCATCAGTGAAGCGGGCTATAAAACGTCCTAACGCAACGAGCTTGCCTGTGAGGCGTTGTAACTCCTTTTTGTTCCTGGGGGGAGGTGTCTCCATGACTGCTTTGACTTGATCCGGGCTGACTTCTATGCCTCTTTGGCTGACCATAAATCCCAGAAATTTGCCAGCACTTACGCCAAAGGCACATTTGGAAGGATTTAGCTTCATTCCATACTTTTGCAAGAGACGAAAAACTTGTTGTAAATGGAGGATATGCTGCTCTCGAGTTTTGCTTTTAACCACGATATCGTCAATGTATACCTCGACCGAGTGGCCTATCAGAGGTTTGAAGATTTTAGTCATTAATCTTTGATATGTGGCGCCAGCGTTTTTGAGTCCGAATGGCATGACTTTGTAGCAATAGAGGCTGTGCGGTGTTATGAATGCTGTTTTTTCTTCGTCATCCGGGGACATGGGGATTTGATGATATCCGGAGAAGGCATCCAAGAAAGAGAGCATTCCTTACCCGGAAGTGGAATCCACAATCTGATCTATTCGTGGCAAGGGAAAACTGTCTTTTGGACACGCATTGTTGAGATTGGTGTAATCTACACAAACTCGCCACTTTCCTTCTTTTTTGGGTACTACGACTACGTTTGCCAGCCAATCCGGATAAGAAACTTCTCTGATGAACCCGGCTTCGAGCAATTTATCAATCTCGTTTCGGATGATTCTTTGTCTATCCGGGTGGAAGCGCCTGATCCTCTGCCGGACGGGTCTGGTGGTTGAAAAGACGTTAAGCCTGTGAGATGCAATGGAGGGATGAATTCCCTTCATGTCAGAATGTGCCCATGCGAAGATGTCATGGTTCTGTCTGAGGATTTTTTGCATGCCTTGGGTTTCTTCTTGTGTCATGAGGGAACTGATGTTTGTGAGGTGATCACTTTCCTCCGAAATTTGGATTGTCTGTAAGGGATCTGCTACCGGGGGATCTTTGTCCGCCGGACCCAATAATTGCTATTGGTCGTGCGCAACGCTAGGTTCAGGGGGAGATGCATCCTCCTGGTTAGCTACTGCTTCACGTGCTATTTGATAGCACTGGCGAGCGGCTAACTGGCTGCCATACAAGTCAGTTTGTCCTTCGTTGGTGAGGAAACTCACCATTTGATGATATGTGGAAGGGATGACTTTCATGTAGTGAAGCCATGTGCGTCCCAAGATGACATTGAAGGGTGATAACTCTTGTACCACTGAGAATTGCACGTTGAGAGTGACTGGGCCAGCTTGGACCGGTAGTATAATGTCTCCTAAGGATGTGGTTGAAGATCCGTTGAATCCGGATAAGATTCGTCCGGGGTTTTCGAGACCCGTGAGACTATGTCCCATATGGCAAATGACTGATGCTTGCACCAGATCGGCTGAACTGCCTGGGTCAACCAAGACGCGTCTTACATCGAAATCTCCTATTCCTAGGGAGAGGATGAGGGCGTCGCGATGTGGCTGTAGCGTCCGGGTGGGATCTACTGGTGGGAAAATGATTGTCCCATCTATGGGGCGAGGGCCCTCTCCGGTAAGACCCGGCCGGATGGAATTAATGCGCTCACGTATTGACGCGGCTCGCAGCAATTTCTGCCTTTTCCGCCTGGAATCGTATTCTTCGTCGGATGGGCCCCCATTGATATAGTTTATGACAGCCTTGGGGGCGACTGGGGCCCTCGGGGCCCCAGAGTTATGATGTTGAGACGCGTCCCTTCCTCCAACATCTGAGCGGAGGTACTGTTTTAAATGTCCTGCTCTGATGAGCCTTTCAACTAGATACTGGAGGGACCGACATGTCTCTGTTGTATGACCATGGTCACTGTGGAAGGCGCATTTCTTGCTGCGGTCTCTCATGGATGGGTCCGTTCCAATGGGTCTAGGCCATTTGAAGTCGGACAATCCCTGGATCATTGGGAGAAGTTTCTCATACGATATGGATAGAGGTGTGAGAGGCGGCATTTCCGGGCGACTTGGCCCTTCCTGCTTTCGGTCAGACGGCTTTGGTCGATCCGGAGGTTTATTACTTCCCTCCGTAATATTTCTAGCTGGCCGTCCGGCAACCAAAACTTGCTGAGTGGCCGCACGCACATCATCTTCGAGCATTGAATATTTGTTAGCTCGTCTGAATAAATCGTCCATCGTTGTAGGAGGCTTTTTGGCCAGCGATTCGAAGAATGGAGTGCCTGGACAGATGCTTCTCTTGAAGATCTGTAGGACAGCATCCATGCTGCAAGCCTCTATTTGGAGTACGGCCTGGCCAAATCGTTTCACAAATTCCCTCAAGGATTCGTTGTCTCTCATTTTTATGTTCTGGAGGGTGCTGATATTCTGCCTGTGTCGGGCAAAGCATAAGTACTGTCCTACGAAAGCTTCAGAGAGGTCCCTGAAATTGTCAATAGAGTTAGGAGGTAGGCGATGAAACCATGAGAGGGCCTGCCCTTGAAGGCTGGCGGGGAATACTTTGCATAGTAATGCATCGTTGCCAATATCGAGCGTCATAAGCTGTCGATAGTGCATGATGTGATCGAAGGGATCGTTGGTCCCATCGTATGTGGAAAACTTTGGTACGAGGAATCCCCTTGGGGGCTCGTAATGGGTGATATGAGAGCAGAAAGGCGTGGAGAGCATGTCATCCAGCCTCTTGCTGATGGAGCCAATGGGTGGCCCGTTTGGGATGTTTCTCCCAGCTGGTCGTTCCGCTAGGTGTGAGTGAACGTTCCGCATCGCTGGGGTGACCATGGGGTCACGATGCGGAGGTACGTTCTGCACCATGGGAGCAATCATAGGATCGGGGCGTGGCGCCCGAGTTGTGGCTACTGGTGGCCTTAATCTCCCAGGCTCCTGTGGGCCCAGTCTTGAGCGCATAGAACTTGACAACTGTGATTTTCTATCACGTTGTCTTTTTGCTGAGAAATGAGTGGAATCTGAGCTTTCCTCACGGGGAGCTCGAGGCATGGGTGTGCGTGGCTCATGGGGCCTTGCGTTGTATGTTCCTGGGACAGCTCCTGTTGACCCAGGATATATTGATTCTGGCTCTGGCCTTGAGTTTGCCACTTGACCTTTTGAGCGCTGATGACGAGGAGGTCCCGATGTTGAGGCTTGAATGCGTAACACAGCGTTTTCTTCCCTTAACCTCTCCGTCTCCTGGAGGAGAGCTCTTAGCTGTTTTTCGCTCGCCAACTGTCTTTTTTCGATGGCTTGACGCCATTCGTGATTATCTTCTTCCTCTCTACCAGATGATCGACTTTGGGAAGGTGTGGCCATCTTTGCTAGTGACTGAATCAAAATAAAAAGTAAAACCTTCCCACAGACGGCGCCAATGTTGTCACCTCGCGTATTAGGTGGGCCACGTTGCTGCTAGATGGATGGACACGCGATTCTCAACACACAAGGGGTTCTTGATTCAGTGGTTGTACCTGCAAAAAGGCATCCGGACAGGGTGTCCGGATGCACCCTCCGATGATGTTGTTAGCCATGGTAAGAGAATAAGATATATGAGGCAGTTGGCCTTTTACTAGGTGTCAAGAGGTTACCAGGAGATCCTCCTTTCTTCTTCGTGTGAAGTCATATATATACAGCTTCAGGGGTACTGTTCCTCTCATTAATGGTGGGGAGATATTTTCTGTTGTGATGATGACAATAGGTGTTAGTAGGAGCACTATCATCCTACGAATGGCTGTCAGAGACCATGGTAGGTGATGCGGCTGTCAGAGATCGTGGGAAGCGATTATGCAGAATGATCGTGGGAAGTGACTTGCTGTCACTTCCTCTTGTCTTCTCATCCTGCAGGTGATGGGATGTGGGCCATGACTGCTTGTTGTGATTGCGTGTAAGACTCGCTTTACTTTAATTGACCATCCAGACGATTTATATCCGGATGGATCATGCTGAATATCCGGATGTGTTTGTGGAGACTACCCGGGTGTCTACGTTCTGCCAGCGTCGTTTGCTCTTCCTTGGATAGGAGAAGCTGAAACGTTGTTTGTCTTTCCTTGGGGGGTTCCGGATAGGATAGTCGCACCATACGTATCTGTAGGGGAATCCGGATGATGATGGTCCGGCTGACAGTACGTGCCACGCGTCACCATGAGCCGCGTGCCACGTGTTTCCCAAGGGGAGGGGTCCCTACAATACCTACTTCCTTTAGGATAAAAACAAAACAACCAGTTCCCCTGCCCTCCTGCTCTAGGAGGAGAAAAGCAAAATCACAAGGAGCCACATTACATAAAAATAAATAAATTAATAAATAAGAACAAGGATAAAGGCTAGAAGTATGGTAAATGATCCACTAATCTTATTAATCCGATCTGCAACAACAGGTAAACATACTTAAACAAGCCCAAAAGCACAAGGCCACATATTCAACTTTTGCAACTCGTTGGGCACACGTCTAAAATTTATTCAAATCCATCTACGACTCCAACAACTAATAACTGACAAGCAACTGTGATGTCACACTTTTCAAACAATCATTTCTTGCTTCACATGCAAATTGGAGTAGGTTTGCATGAGATCTTGCATTTTATTATATTGGTGCCTCATAAAGTACTAATTAATGAAGTGGGTATAATGATGAATGCAGACGTGGTTTTGCTAGGGCATGCAGAGGTTTTGCTAGAAAGAGATTATTTCTTGACTCTGAGAGATCAATCTCCTCTTGGCCCGGTGGCGGACTCCAAGTGAAGCCTTGAAGGAGCCTTACCAATAGCATCACAGTCATTGCAGACCCGAATGCAATCCCGGCCCTGTGCACCCACGCCTTCCTGTACTGAAGGAAATGAGGCGAAGGTCTTGCTTGTTCAAATCCACTCCTTGCGCTGTACTGGCATTCAGATGGCCCTCTGGATTGAATATTAGTGGTTCTTCCCAGATTCTAGGGTTCCGGCCAAGCCCCAGACGGCTGAGAAGGACATGACTGCCTTTGGGGATGAAGTAGCCAGCAACAATGGCATCGGCATTGGATACATGGGGAAGATTAAATGGTGCAATTGGGTGAAGCCGGAAAGCTTCCTTTATGCAGGCCTTAACATAGTTTAGCTGCTGAAAGTCGGATTCCTGGACCAGTCTCTCCTTTCCAACCACTCTATCTATTTCTTCCACTGCTTTACCCAAAACCCTTGGTTGATTGATCATTTCTGCCATTGCCCACTCAATTGCATTTGATGGATTATCCACTGCTGCAAAAATCAACTCCTGTAAAGTATGGAAGGATCATAATTTGGTTCATCAAGTTATTTTCTAGTTGGGAAATGATCAACATGCAATGTAGCTCAAAATGTAAGCAAAAATTAATTAGTTATCTTACTGTGCATTGGGCTTTGATCTCAGCCACAGACAGCAGTGGCTCCCCATTTGAATCCTTAACTGAAATGAAAACGTCAAGCAGGTCCTCAGCCTCGTTCTTTTCGCCATTCCTCCAATGTTCTACTCTTTGGTCCACGATCGGATCATGATACTTGTTAATAGTGTTCATAGCCTCCCTTACAGTCTTCTCATGGCCATCTAAGTCCAGTACTCTAAGCCAAGGGAAGTAATCAGATAAAGAGAACGCATATATATGAGCAAGTACGGTAAAGAGTGACTCAACATGTTGTTCCTCTTCAACTCCAGGGCCTCCATCTTTCTTTCCTTCACCAAAGTATCTTGTGTTGAGGATCATCTTCCTGATGGCGTTTCCGCTATATTGACGGACTGTATTTCTGACGTTGATAACCGAGCCAAGACAGTTATTGCTAGTAGAGATCTTACACTGGTTATAAACGTATCGGACAAGATTGTCGGCTTCTTCCACCCTCTTGTCATGCAGCCACCTAAATGTTGATGGATTAATCACTTTAGAAGCTAGAACCCTTCTCATCTTCTTCCACTGGTCTCCCCATGGCACCACCGCTGTGGTCAAGAAGCCACCACTTGAATACTCAGTCGCCATTGTAATGGGCCTGGATGCAAATACTGTGTCATGTTTCTTCAAAACTTCTCTGCTGATCTCTGGGGAAGTCACCGGGATGACATGAACATCGCCCAACTGGATACACGCGATTTCAGTGTTCATTTCTTTCATAAGGCCATGTATCCAGCGGAAAGTAGGCTTCTTGTTGAGTAAATGAGGTAGATTTCGGACTAGTGGCCATGGAGCTGGCCCTGGAGGAAGCATCATTGACTTGCTGTTGGTACTGGTTTTGGATTTGAATTTGGTGAAGATGAGAATGACGGATATGATGAAGAGCATCAAGAGGAAGGTGAGATGAGACAACACATCGTCTATGGCAGGATCATTAGCTGGGGAAAGGAAGAGAATTGAAGAAAATAGGGTGGAGTTGCTGCTACTACTCATATTGCTAAATCTTCTCTGCCGCAATATTAAGTTGGTACTATTCGCCATTTACACACACGTCTTGTATAGCCTAGCCATGCATGTGCTTTCTCTGACCTGGACGCACATGTTTCCGATTTTATCCTATTTAAAATCCTCACGCATAGTCCAAATAAGTTTGATGAATATTTCTTAGTTTAGTAATTTTAATGGGGCACGTAAAATGTGTCCAGGTTCATAAAAGCGACATCAGATATTAGTAGAAAGAATGTAAATAAATTTTATATTTTTGGGAAGAATCCTATTAAAAATTATTTTTATTTTATTTTATTAGTCTTATATTTTTAGAAAAAGTTCTATTGACAATGTGTTAGTAGAGTCTCATTTCATTTATAAGTAGAACCCCTTCCACTTTGAGTCATATTATAATTACAAGTAAAGTCTTATTGGGATTGTGTTAATAGCCTAAAAGGCAAGTCACCTCTCACTTTCTAAATAAGAATACCATTTTTTTAGAGAGTTTTTTAAAGAGTATTTTCATATATCTATATGGAGGAATTTTTTCAATTTAAAACCCGAGTTGTATTTTTACTTTACTTTCAACTATCTTATATATAGTTATTTAAAAAAAAAAGAAAAAAAAAATCAAAGTATTGGTTTGGTATCTATGGAAATCTTAATATCGACTTTTGAAAATATATGGAAAAATCTAACTTTTTAAATGTAACTATAAAAACTGAGACTAATGTATAAATAAATGAGATTAAGTTATAAAACAATCAAACTAAAGGAACACATTTCTTTCCTTTAAAAAATATCTATATCATAAATTATTGAATTCTTTAAAATAATTTTTAAAGGTTTTTGCTACAAAATGATTAAAAGCGTTGAAAATTTCTAATGATTTTTTTTTCTATTTTTGAATTCTTTTGAATTTTCCTTTAAATATTCTTAATAATGTTTTTTAATATAAAATTTAAAACTTTTTTTAAGTGTTCTTAGTACCATGGTCATTTAATTTGATACATTTTCATAATTAATATTTAAAATTATTTAATTTTTTAGTAATAATATAAAATACTATTATTACCTTACAATTTATGAATGATGACTATAATATAATATTTTTCTTTGAAGCCCCCTAGCAAAAATCTCCGACTTTGCCAATGTTTAAGACAACGATTGATTGTATAATATTTGAATATTCTATATTTTAATTGAAAATTTAACTAAAAATGAGGTGGGATAAATTATTTGATTGAATTTACATGAGATCGAATGCATGTATTATACATTTCTTGTTATATCATATCTTATATATAACAAATCAAATATAAATAAAAGTTGTGTCAATGGTGTGGTGGGAATAGAGAGATTTTCTAATCTCATATAATATATATATATATATATATATTAAATGATGAGTTAGATTTTCGAAATTGGGATTATATATATAAATTAAGTTTTGCGAAGGATCAAACTTGAGGTGATGTGTGTATTGTGGAGGGCCCACATTTGCCTTAATGTATGTTGGGCATTATAGTATGTGGGCCACAAAACGATATAAGTTATTCCAATAATTTCGTGGGTCTAGCAATCCACTTTCCTTGGTAGAAAAAAAATGTTTTGCCAAGGAGATCAAACTTGAGGTGATGTGTGTGGATTGTGGAGGGCCCACATTTGCCTTAATTGGGCATTATAGTACGTGGCCCACAAAACGATTGTTCCAATAATTTCGTGGGTCTTCCAACCCACTTTCCTTGATAGAAAAAAAATGTGGATAAATTCAATTCACACAAGGATGTACACGAACTTCACTAACATTTAATATAATTTACCAATTACATCAATATTAAGAGGAGATAATCATTCCAATATTATATTATAAATAACATTAGAGAACATAAAAACTCATACAATTCGAGTCCCAAAACATCTCATTTTTTCTAACTTTAAAACATATTCTATATAATACTCTTTATCCAAGGGGAATATATTGCTAGGAATTAGGTATTTAGGACAAATTTTGACATGAAATTTCATAAAGTCAATTTTTTATATTGCATATTCCACGCAATGATTCTTTTTGTGTGCTACATTTTTCTTATGTGTCATGATCTCCCTTGCACACCTTGGTTCTATTTTAAGACATGAATTGTCACACCCCAGATTCTAGACAACCTAGAATTCGACTCGTGATCCTAAGTCAAAGGTTTATCCATAAGGGTTACTTCTATCCATGTTGACAACTAATCCTAATAACCTGATCTTAATTTAATAAATTTATTTAAGATTAAATACTTATTTATTCATGAGTCGAATTATGGGTTGTCCAAAATTCAGTGTGTGACATGAACACTCCTTGTTTAGCTTATATATCTCTATGAATCCAAACACTTTAGCCACTTTAGTATTTCCATATTTTAAAATGCAATTGTTAAGGAACATGATATGTATAGTGAAGTAAAATCCAACAAATTTAAACATTTAGGAAAATTGGTTGTTCACCATGGTATCAAAACTTGGTTTGACAAGAAGTCTCGTGTTCAAGCCACCTCACAATCCAAATTCCACTCTTCCTCACTTCATCTCAAATCTATTTTCCCCTCATATCTATTTGGATACTCTAACAACTTTCACTATTTCACTAAAAAATCTAATATTACAATCCATTATATATATAACATAAGAGATATTTTGGGAATATTCTTTATCAAATGAAATATATATATATATATCAATAGTATTAAATATTTTTTAATAATTGTATTTTTAAAATAGTTTTTTTAAATTGTTAGCTTTCTAAAGTAGAAGTTCTTATTATTTTTAGTTTTTGAAATTAGAAAATAGGAACTGTTCTATGTTCCCTTTATAAAACCAATATAATAATTCAAAATAAAAAATAAAAGTAAAAGCAAACTCATCTATATTAAAAATGTACATATTAAAGAAAAGCAACACATGCAAAATAGACCAAAAAAAAAAAAAAAAAAAACTAAAATTAAGGTATTGATGAAGAAGTAGAATGAGGACATGTTTATTAGACTTTGAATATTAAAAATGAAATGAGAGTAAATTAAATCCAAATAGAAAGGAAATATAATGAAATAAAATGGATGGAATCAAAATCAAGACTAAAAATTTTCATTAATTTTTGAAGATATTTTTGTTTTTACTTTTTTATAGGGAAACCAATGTGTTTCCTCGAGGGGTATTTAGAGCAAACCTATTCCTCATTATTATAATAAAATTTATCAAAATTAGATGGATTTTATATCTTTTTGCTACTTTCGATATCAAGTAATCATAAAAAATAAATTTGATCTATGTGTAAATCAAATAAAACTTGTATAAGAAATGATAGTACCCACGCTCAAAGCATGTATGACTAAAGGCATGAGATTAGACCCCGTTAAATAAATAACTTAGGCCATTAAATGAATAACCTAGTGTCACAAGATGCTTCAAATGACTCTCCCCATAGGCTTATATATGAGGTGGAAAGCTTCTAGAGATCCCTGGAGACATCTACACTTAGTTACAAAGTGGAAGAGTATGGAAGCTTCTAGAGAGGGTTAGAGATGTCCACACATCTCTACACTTGGCTAAGAGAGAATTGGAATAGTGTGGGGTGTTCTAGAATCTTCCAAAGTCATCTTGTACATACCCTTGTACATAGACTAGTGTAAGAGCTTCTAGATTATTCTTTATTTATAAAGAACCCTCCAAGGTTCCAAAGAGTTCCATTGGTACTTATAAATAGGTGAGTCGACCTTCATTTGGCTAAGGCACCACCCAAAAACCACCCAAATCACTTCCTAACCAAGCAAGTGAGTTCCCAAAGCACTTGTAAAACTTCTTTTGAGCAATAAAAACTTCCATTCTTTAAGAGTTGCCTACTATGCCTTCTAAAGCTTCCAAGTTGTGAGCATCTTAGCTTAGCAAGCTAAGTATTCGAAGTAAGACTGACTTAGCAAGATCAAGTGTTTTGACTTGTCTAAGTGTCGCATGAGCTTAGGAAAAGACTAAGTTCGTGATAGTTGGTATCAGAGCGCGGTTGCGAAATGGGCATTGTGAAAGAAGCATGTTGGGGTCCAATGTTGAGGACACTAGTGAGCAAACTCATGGAAGGGAGATTGAGCCTACTACACGGGGCAGAAGTGGGAAGGATAAGTCTCGTGATGCCGTTGCCAACATGGAGGTAAGGTTAGCCAAGGTGGAGCTAGCCATGGCGGACACTCGGGAGGGGTTGGACTTGATCGAGTAAGGAATGGAGAAGGGTATGAAGGATTTTAGGGAATAGATCCAAGACCTTTGTGAGGGAATGCTAGTCTCATAGGTTCAGCCAGTGTCGCACGAGGAGTTTGTGTCCTTCCAAGAAAAGGTCTTGAGCATGCTTGCTAGCATGAAGTCAACGATAGAGGCTTTGGACATTAGAATGGAGTCTTGAGACCAGGAGGTTAGACAAGAGTTGACCATCTACAAGGCTACTGTGTCGGCACGGGTCATGGCCAGACGGGAGACATCTAGGTTGGAGGTGCCAAAGCCATAAGGGTTTAGTGGCAAACGGGATGCTAAGGAGTTGGACAACTTCTTATGGCATATGGAGCGATACTTCGAGGCTATCACACTGACTGATGAGGCGACTAAGGTAAGGACTACAACCCTCTACCTTACTGACACAACTACTCTATGGTGGCTTTGAAGGTTCGTTGCTATGGAGAAAGACATTTGCACCATAGAGACGTGGGAAGACTTTAAGAGGGAGATCAAGAAGCAGTTCTACCTTGATAACGTGGCTTACCTGGCTAGAAAAAACATGAGGTGTCTCAAGCACATAGGCTCGATACACGACTATGTCAAGGAATTATCTTCGCTCATGCTTGAGATTCTTAACATGACTGAGGAGGAGTTTCTATTCAACTTCATGGATAACCTCCAAGGGTGGGCCGAGCAGGAATTGAGGCGCTAAGGTGTTCAAGACTTAGTCACTACTATGACAGTAGCAGAGTCTTTTATAGATTACAAGGGAGGAGACTCCTCCAAGGTTAAGTCTTTGAAGGATAGCTACGCCATAGGTGGGGGAGACAAGGTTTCAAAGGACCATAATGCTCATAGAATGGGATCAGGCAATACGCCTAATGTCCGAGAAGGAAGGGGTGAGGTGAAAATGAAGGAGTTTACACCTAAAATCAAATGCTTCTTATGTGACGGTCCACATTGGGCACGAGATTGTCCAAAAAGGAAGGCACTGAGTGCTATGATTGAGAAAAGAGAATAGGAAGATGAAACACATATGGGCTTGATGTAGCTACTAGGTACCCTCCAAGTCAACCCAAAGCCTATTACGCCTAAAACCCCTTTACTATCAGGGGTGCAAGTAAATGAGGCAAAAAAGGAGCAAGCTGAGGTAGCCCACACACACATGGACAAGGTCACCAAGGAAAAGGTGAACTCGATAGGCAAGAGGAAGCAACACTCAAAGAATCGAAAGTGCAGGTGTCTGCATCCATCTGAGGCCTCACGGGAGAATGAGGTGAAAAATATCTTAGCTGAGCGAGTCACTAGGAGACAAGGGGTCCTTCCTGTGATAGAGTATCTAGTCTGATGGAAAAGACTACCTAAGAGGCAGGTAAGCTAGGAACATGTGGATGCCTTGAGAAAGTTCTAGAAACACATCGAGAGGTTTCAAGAAGAGGCAACGACAGAGACATCGACGGCATGGGTGGAGGAGAGTGTCACAAGATGCTTCAAATGACCCTCCCCATGGGCTTATATAGGAGGTGAGAAGCTTCTAGAGACCCCTGGAGACATCTACACTTAGCTACAAAGTGGAAGAGTATGGAAGCTTCTAGAGAGGGCTAGAGATGTCCACACATCTCTACACTTGGCTAAGAGAGAATTGGAATAGTGTGGGGTGTTCTACAATCTTCCAAAGTCATCTTGTACATATCCTTGTACATAGACTAGTGTAGGAGCTTCTATATTATTCTTGATTTGTAAGGAACCCTTCAAAGTTTTAAAGAGTTCCATTGGTGCCTATAAATAGGTGAAACCCTCATTTGGCTAAGACACCACTTAAAAACCACCTAAATCACTTCCTAACCAAGCAAGTGAGTTCCCAAAGCACTTGTAGAGCTTTTTTTGAGCAATAAAAGCTGTCATTCTTTAAGAGTTGCCTACTACGCCTTCTAAAGCTTCCAAGTCATGAGCATCTTAGCTTAGCAAACTAAGCATCGAGAGTAAGGCTAACTTAGCAAGATCAAGTGTCTTGACTTACCTAAGTGCCGCACGAGCTTAGGAAAAGACTAAGTCCGTGACATTAGGCTCTATTCAAGCAAGTTTTCAAAAACTACTTTCAAAATATAGTTTTTTAGAACAATTTTTAAAATCAATTCTTTGATGTGTTCTTAAACAAAGTCTATGAGAACTTGAGATGTTTTCAACTTATTTTTTTTTATGTTTTTTAAAAATAAATTTTATATATAGTGTTTTATTTTTAATTATTCTTCATTTTTATATCATTATTTTTAAAACGACTCTTAGAAAATAAGTGAAAATAATTAAAATATATTATCAAAAAATATCTTATTTTCTATTTTTAAGAATAAAAATTTGTTTTCTATTTTCTAATTGCTAAACGTATTTTTTTAGTTTTTTCTTAAAAATATAAAACTATTTTTGAAAAATAATTAACAAACATACCCTTAATTTTCTTTTTACCCTTTCTATGGATGATTAATCCCTTTTTTTCCTTTTCAAAGTTTCTTTAGAATTCCAAGTGTTTATTTGAGAATATTTTTGAAAATTGTTATGGAAAAACAATTTTTTAGAATCCATTTGAGAATTGGCAATGTTTTCAACTTATTTTATTTTATTTTATTTTTATATTTTCAAATAATTTTAAAAATAAATTTAATATGATTTACTTTTAATTATTCTTCCTATTTATTCAATTATTTTTGAAAACTACCCTCAAAATATAAGTGAAAACAATTCATGAAAAAACATTTTATTTATTTTTAAGAATATAAAATTATTTTATATTTTTTCACTATCAAACATGTTCATCTATTTTTTTGTTATTAGAAACAAAAAATTGTTTTCAAAAAAAAAGTTTAGCAACAACCTATATGTGCCTTTCCATTTTATTTTCCTCCATGAACAACTACCATAACTCATTCCCTATTTGCTTTGGGAATCAATTATTCCCGATTTGCTTTGAGATTATGATCAAGGCTCCATGGTTTGGGAATCAATCTAAAACTTCAGTAAATAATACCTCTTCACTTCCCAAATCTTGATTGCATATCATTCCCATTCCCCTTTACTATTTCAATAAGCTAATTATTATTATTATTATTATTATTATTATTATTATTATTATTGAGACATGAATCATGATAATAAGGACCTATTTGAAAATTATTTTTGAAAACAATTTTCCGTTCTTCGAAACAAAAAACATAAAAAACATGTTTGACAACCTAAAACTATTTTAGAGATATTATAATTAATTCAATACAGACCACGTTGAATATTCCACAACAAATAAATATAAAAAATTGAAGTAGAAATTTAGAGACAAATTAATCAACACCAAATGAATATAAAAATTACAGAAAAACAAACAAAGTTATCGAGTTTAACTCGTGCTTCTTCTTGTTGAATATCTTATTCTTAACATTTAGTTACTTATTGTTAATGCATGTTGTTATAGTTGATATGCGTGTACAAAAATTATACTCTCAAGCTAAATATCTATGAATTTATAATTTGTACATGACTCTATAAAAAAAACAATGTTTAAATAATATATAGAAAAAAAAACGATTTAGTTAAATAATTTTTTTCCCTAATTTAAGAACTGACGATCTTATGATAAGCTTGGCTGAACTAGGTGTCTCCCTCAACCAATCTCCCATTATATACTGTGATAATGTTGGTGCAAACTACTTGTGTGCCAACCTCGTGTTTCACTCCAGTATGAAGCACATTGCCATAAATTTTCATTTCATCCGTGACAAAATAGCAACTGGACAACTGTGGGTGTCACATTGCTCTTTTTAAGGTCAGCTTGCAGATGCCTTGATTATACCTTTAAAAACAATGGAAGCACCATGTTAATGGGCATTTTAAAGAAGGATCTTAGCCTCCTTGTCCTTTCCAATACAAGCAGCTGATTAAGGTGGTGTTTGTTTTTTTGGCTTTTTTTTTAAAGCAATTTAGTTTTAAAATTTAGGTTGTTTGTTTTTCTATTTTTTCATGACTTATAATAAGCTTTTTATTAAATAGAAAAAACCAAAATATGTAGCTTTTTCTAAATAGAAAAATTAACATATTGATTTTTTTTTTACTTTTTAATACTTAATAGAAATAAAATACTATAAAACAAACAACTTAATATTTAACATTATTAAACATTAAAATTCTATTTAGAATTAAGTAAAAAAACAAACCCCACTTAAGTCATAAACCTTTCCATACAAAATAGAGTCAACCACAAGCAGCTGGCTGAATCTTTCCATACAGAATATAGTCAACCATTCTATAATTGTAAAATCCCGCAAATTATTCCTTCAGTAATTAATTTTCTGTCATAGCATTTATATAAAACTTTCTATGGGTTTTAGTGCATGTATTTCTAGGTTCCATACATCAGTAAAGCCAAGTAATTGTAGTTAATGGTACATTCTTGAATTCAAAATATTTAGGAACTTTGTTTGTTGCACCGAACAAAATTAATGGTAATAATCAAATATACCCATCTGAAATACCCCTTGCTAATAATCAAATATTTAGGATCATTTTATGGAAACTAGGTGACGTACATCCATCAACATAGCCAATAAGAACATCATTTGCAAGCATATGGAATCGATTCCATTTCTTCGCATGTTTCTATCACTTGCTTTAACATTTTACGTAAAGGTCAAAAGGGGATTGTCAAAATAGCATAATTATCTAAGAATTTGAGGGCCAACATTAAAAAAAAATTAATATGGATATGTGGTGGTGAAATTTGGTGAAGAGGCTCGTGGCTTTTCTATTTCCCACTTAAAAATACAAAGCAATTCATTATGCTAGACAATATGAACAAATAAAAAACATTAGTTATAGTATTTGATTCAAATGTTAACATAATAATAAATAAAAACATAGAACAATAAGAACATTTATAAATTATTTCTTTAAACCATGCACCGTGATGAACTAGTTATCAAAACCATTCTTGGTTTGTATGTAAGTAATCAATATCAACCATAGATCTTATTATATTGAAATTGGCAAAAAAATCATGGTCAAATAAAGAATTTCTTAAAAATAGATTATTACAAGTTTCAATTAAAGATAGCTTATCCCCACTCAGACCACTTAAGAAAGACCTCCCTTTCTTATTTCCTTCTTTTTTAGATATGTGAAAAGATGATGTAATATTTAAAATATATCATAAAACTTTAGTAAAAATCATCACTTCTCTAAATCTCTCCTGAATCAGTTTAGTACCCTTAATGATTTCAAAAGTAACATGACTAGCAAAAGTTAGCAGATAGACTAGGGTTGGCTGGACCGTGATGTTTCCAATCATGGAGTGTGAGAATTAAAGATCTCATAATGCCTTGTGAGATGGTGGTCTAATGATGATTCCTTTTGTAAAGCCACGTTATAATTCAATGAAAACAACGTTAAACATTCAACTGTATATAAATATACCATTAAAGTAGAAATTTAAAAAATAAAATATATAAAAATTAAAGCAAATACAAACAAATTTATTGAGTTTAATATGTGCTTTTTATTAAATATTATATTTTAACATTTAGGTGATATTTGGTAAAACTTAATACTTATTACTTAATGACTTAAGTTGATTATAAGTTAAATTAGATTTAAATTATTAAATTAAAACTTATTATTTACTTTTTCTTTTAAATATTAATGTTGTTAATTTAAAATTAATTTTAAATCATTAAATTGACATATTTGTTTTAATATATTATAAGTAGGACAAATGATGTTAAGAAACAATGGAGTTTGTGGAGTATCAAAGAAGATTAATGTGAAGGTAATAAGGGAAATAAAATTTAAGAATAAGTTAATTATTTTTACTTATTACTTAAAGTTGCTTTTTAACTTTAAATCATATTATTAAATTATTTTACTAAATATATTTAATTTATTTAATAACTTAAATTAAATTATTAAACAATTTTAAGTTATTAAGATGGTTTACCAAATACCCACTTAGGTGATGTTTTTTTTTACTTAATTCTAAATAAAAATTAAATAGTATTTAATAGTATTAAATATTAAGTTGTCTATTTTTGTAATATTTTATTTGTATTAAGTATTAAAAAATAAAAATAAAATTAATATATTATTTTTTTCATTAAAAAAAAACAAAAATTTTGGTTTTTTATATTCAACCAAAAATTTATAATAATTAAGTTATGAAAAAAAAAATAGAAAAATAAACAATTTAAAATTTAAAAACAAATTACTTTAAGCAAAAAGTTAAAAAAAATAAAAACCATTTAGTAACTTACTTTATGGATGAAATTATTTTTTTTCCAACTTATTTGTTACACCTTATATTTGAGCATAAAAATTATATTCTTAATTTAAATATTTATAAATTTATAATTTGTAAATAATATTAGTTATATATATAATAATGGTTTTAGAGGTAAAGAAAAATAATAATTAATTAACAAAATTAAAGGTTGAAATTTTTTTAGCCAATTAAAAAGATTTGATGTTCTTTTTTTACTCAAACTTAAGCTAAAGCTCTTCTTATAATGAGCTCAGCTTACTTAAAATTTGTCAGACCAACTTGAGCAAAGTCCTTCAAGCCTTCCTCAAACATAAATATATTGTAAATTGCATTTTTTTTTAAGTCATGATCAACATTAGAAATATTTATTCTTGTTCGAATGGGGTGATCCTTGATGAATTTTAGAACTAGCCTCCTTGGGTTTTGAGTGAAGGCTGAAGTTTGACACAGCATCCAGGCCTTCCAAGGGTATGAGATAAATGAAGAAATTAAAGATTTATAAAACTTGGTAACATTCTGCTTTGATTCAAAATGTTAACAAAAGTTAGAGGAGAATGGAGTATGCTGTCCCTATCGTTTATATCATCTCTTTCACTGATTTCAACAAACTATGATACTATAAACTATTCCTATTTCCTTTTTATTAGAGAGCTCACATGATCAGATAGCTTTCTTGGAGTCTGCCAAGAAAAGAAAAATATTTGAAAAGAAAAAAATGATATGAGAAGGATATGATGGGAGTCATCTCCATCTTTTGACCTTTTTTTAATAGTCAGGTGAATTGGCCTGAATGGGATTGGCTTGGATCATCTTATTGTTTAATGTTTTCTTTCATAATAATTCAACACAAATCAAGTATTCAACAACAAACAAATAAGTACAAAAAAACTACAGGAAAAAAAAAAAAAAAAAGGTCAGTGAACATCGTCAATCATATAGAAGGTGCATGCCCCCTTTTTCTCTATGGAGTAATGCCCTATATCTTTATTTATTTATTTTATATTATCTTCTAGATTATTGTTGGTTCTCAATCTGCACCAATAATCCATTAAATTTCGTGTAATGCTTTTTAGAATCTCCAAATTATTTAAGGGTATGATATCCATAGTGAACAAAAATCTTATAAATTTAACTTTTGTAGAAAAATTGATAATTTAATATGGTATTAGAACTTAGTTTGATGAAAGGTCTCATATTTGAATCGCTTCTACGCATGTTGCCCCAATTTATTGATGGTTCAACATAAGTTTCGAAAATTGTTTTTGATACTTTGTAAAATAAAACCCAATTAATTTAAAATATTCATAACCTATTTCTTATGTTTTTAAATATGTTTTAAAAATAACTTTTACATGTAATGTTTTATCGTTATTCATTCTTTGTAATTATATAATTATTTTTTAAAACAATCATCAGAAAATAAGTGAAAATAATTGAAAGTAACAAAATATATTATTTGAAAATATCTTATTTTATATTTTTAATATCAAGAAAATATATATAGGTTTTCTATTTTTTAATTATTATCAAACATATATTTTTTTTTCCATGGAGAATAAAAAATTGTTCTACACAATAGTTTCAAACAAGGCCTTACTTTGAAGTCATTTTTTCTTGAAACTCTTCATAAATTAGCTACCCTTTGGTTTCATTCCACATCTTACCTTGGTTTCTTTTAGCTTTGGTTTCTATTACCTGTCATCTTGATTACTGATTCTTTAACATTTTAAAATGGCCATCTAATGACCCAGATTGATCCTTGGTAATGAACATATATAGTTAGCTAAGATCAATTGTAGCCTAAAGTTTAAACTAAATCTTTGTTTCATTTCTTAGTTTTATGGTTCAAAAAACAAAAAATCACCCAGGTAGCATGTGAAAGAAGACTGAGCTGGTCAAGATGTTCAGCATATACACGTTTAAAGAGAGAAAAGTGAATCACCAATTTTCTGTATTCATTATGCTTGAAGTAACTATATTACATGACTTTTATACACTTCTTTCTAGCCTACTGTTGTTAGTAACTACCCTTGGTTGTTACAATGACTTGTTAAATTCTAACTATTTTTGATTGAGAGAACAGTTGATTTGTTTAAGAGATCAGTTGATTGTTTTTTTTTTTTTTGGCTATCATCCCCCCTAAAGCTCATAGGTTAGGGAGTAATTGAAAGCTTGTCCCGGAAGGTCAGAACTAGGAGCTGGGCAAGTGTTTAGTGAAAACGTTAGCTAACTGATCATAAGAAGGAATGCAATGAATGTTGAGCTTTTTTCGAAGAACTTTATCTTGGATGAAGTGTAGATCAAGTTCTATATGTTTGGACTTGGAGTGGAACACCGAATTAGCAGCAAGATGAGCTAGAAAAGTCATCCAACAACACAAGGAAGTACCGTGCACCTGTTGTGGATGGACAAGGGGCTGAACCCCATAAATCCATATGAATTAAGGATAAAGGCTGAAGTGCTCGAGATTTAGACAAAACAAAAGGTAATTTGTGACTCTTTGCTAGTTGACAAGTTGAACAAATATATTTTTTATGACTTTGATGAGCAATATTACAAGAAGTAAGGGCTTTTGTCAAGGTAGTAGCAGATGGATGACTGAGTCTAGAGTACCAAAGTGCAGTGGAGGTGCTTGAAGTTTTTGGCCCAAAAGTGAGGAGCAGTTGGTGGTGTTGGGATTAAGCCTTTAAAAATAAGACATGATGTAATAAAGTTAGACTTAACTATCCTCTTGCTATCCCTTTGGCATATTGACATTGATTTGAACATTTAACCCATGTCTCTTACATTGTACATGACTTGAGTGCATTACGAGTTGCACAAAAGATACAAGTCATGAGTTCCTTGTAAATAAATAAGTTGTTCACAATTGGTTCATGTATTTGGGCAATCCAATAGAGATTATAGTGCACCACTTCCTAATTGGAGGGATGACTTGTTTTGATTATCGAGATGAGTTTCCCATAGTGAGTGTACTAGTGTATGTGATGCACACTGGACATGATCTACGGTGAATTCTAATGCAAGACTATCAATTATCATGATTTACCAAGCTATTATACTATATGGACTCTCAACCTTTAAAAGATATTGAGCTTGTGCTAAATTCAACCAAAAGCTTTAACCTATGGATGAGACCTTAAAATGGTCATATATCCTTATGGATTAGGTTACTGTTGATGGAGGTTGATGGCAATAGGTATTCCCAATAAAGATATCATAATATCTCATAGGATTGAGACAATGTGTCCCATTGGGTGATCCAAAGGACATATGATCATGAAATCTATGGCTATATATAGTAATTCTTTTAGTGGAATTTGACTTATATTCCTTGGAGCTAGAATATGTCATTTGATCACATAATAAGTGATATATGTAACTCAAGGATTTGAGAGGTAATCTTGATAGATAATAACACTACCTTGTTAGATTACGGACACCAGTTCATGGAGAGTCTGCATGTAGTGGATAGTAAGTCACGAACTTGAGGACTTGGTGTCTTGTTGTAATATACATAAAGTAATAGAGTGCAGTTGATTTTCTATAGTGGGATGTTGAGTCAATTTCAGAATTCGATTATGAGGGAGTCAATACTCTTATAGGTCCCAATGGTCTCCACTCTGAACTCATATTCCTTGTTGGCATGACTAATGAGGGTTAAAGGAGTTTTTAGTTCACTTTTGAGCTAAGGGTGTTTTGATAATTACGCAAGGTTGTACATGGATAAGTGAGTGTGTGGACCCTCACTCAATCCACTCGGATGGCGCGACTCGCTATCTTTTTTTTTAAAAAAAAAAAAATAGTGTGGAATGGAATGGAAAAGTGGTTTTCGAGTTTTGAAAAATCCGTCCCCGATGAAGAACGGTTATGTTTGGAGTCGCCACTTACTTCTTATTTTTATTTTTTAAAGGGGAGAAATTAAGTAAGACAAAAACCCCTAATGACACCAATATGGAAAAAACGGTCTACGAAACTTGAGTCTGGGTCCAAGGATGAGGTTACCTATCGGGAAGGTACCTCATGTGAGGTAGCACCCCTCTAGGCCTGGAACTCGACCTTTACTATTGAATTAGGCATGTGGGAGTATATGGGTCAAGGATCAAATAACCTCTTAGGCTAATCATAGACAACACGAATCACACAAACCTACTCGATATCTAGCATGCATAGGCACTCAATAAATCAACAAATGGCGTACCTGAGGTCCCTAGCCATGCACTGCAGAAAAGATCGGTCAATAAGCATCAATGCACAACAAGCATCGCAATCCAAATGCCATGTGGGCATACTAACACAAAAGCCAACAATCAAACACATACCTATGGTCCCTAGCCAAGCGCTGCATAAATGATTATCCAATAAGAATAAATACTCAACAAGCATGCATGGTAATCACATGTCAAAACATCAATCACTAGATACCAAGGCCCACAAATGAGCTCAAACCATGGGTCAAAGTACGTACCTTGGGTCCCTAGCCAAGCGCTGCAATGAGGGGTTAGTCAACACGTGGCAAGCATTTTTTAAACAAACATCAAAATGTGTCAAAGCCTAACATTCACAATAAACCCTCCCGACCTTCCTAGCCAATAATACCCTTAACTCATAGGTGGGCCCACATTAATTCAAACCAAATCTGGATTCAGACCCTAAAGGTGGCCTACAAGTGCCTTGGAGCTTAAGTGCCCAAACCATAACAAAAATGGGGGTCAAAACACGCTGAAACTGGAACTACCTAGCAGAACCGATTGAACTGTTCCCAACTGGCTCAACCGGTTGAGAAAAAATATGAAACTTTACCAGAATATTACTCAGAGAATAAGGAATCCAAAAAAACAAACGACACTCAATTCCAAGCCCGGATGAGGGAGAACCGGCCGAAACAATGTAAAGCATTTATAAAACAGGGCTGCCACCAAGCCACCTGTTGAACCGGTTCCCAAATGGTTCATCTGATTGAGAAACAATTTGAAACTTTACCAGAATATTCCTCAGAGAATAAGGAATCCAAAAAAACAAACGACACTCAATTCCGAGCCCGGATGAGGGAGAACCAGCTGAAACAATGCGATGTGTTCCATAAAAGGCCAAACCCGAGCCACCCAAAATGCATTGTTTTCTTTAAAATTCGCCACTTAAAAAAAGAAATAAAAAAATAAAGGAAAAAAAAGAGGATCTCCAGTAGCAACCAAATCACACAAGAGATCAGTTTAATTCTAAAACCCAGAACCTTACCCACAAACGGGCACCAAAACCCCAAAGGTCCTCTAGATGCAATGACAAGGGGAACCATGAAGGCCTTATGAAGGAAGCAAAACAAACCTAAATTGAGGGCTAAGGAACCCTCATTCCAAACCTGAATCCGAGCACCAGAGACCTTTGCTTACTCAAAGCAAATCAAAACTGATTGCTAATGAGAGAAATACTTGCTTTGTTCACAAAACAAATCACACCATACATGGGAGCTTAGGCATGCAATAACGAAAATGCAAGGATCCCAGCCTTATCTTTCATATACCTCCAATGACTGTTTCGAATGCTAAAAAAATAACAGACTCACTCTCAGTTGAATCAGACATGCATAGTCTTAGACAACTTACAAACTTGACCCAAAGACTAATTAGCAAAGGCCCTCATTTTCTTGTCTAAACAGATTATTGCAACAAACCTCAGAAAGAATGAGAATATAAAATAGCAGAAAGCAAGATCAAAGAGTTACTTATGCATGCGTTGAAGATGCCGAGGTAGAAATGAAGTCACTGAGGTAGCAAACGTCCAAGTTCCGCTTCCAGAAATCAAGGCCTTCCCCTTCAACAGCACGAACAAGAAACTACTCCCTCTACAACCAGAAAATCTCTCAAAACCTCCGTCTCCTTCACTCTTTCCTCTGTTTCTTTTTTCTATTTTTTTCCTCTCTTCTTTCTTTTCCTTTCTCTCCCAACACACAGAACTTTATCAGGTCCAGAACTCTTCCCCCACTTTTTTTTTTTTTTTTAAGCTCTCACCCTTTTCTCCTTTGGCTTTCACCGTTTTGACAGAGTTTTATCCTAGAATCTAGAGAGAAGTCCTTCTCTTCTTCCCCTCTTTTGGCTTTATATCAAACCCCTTTGTTCCTCTAACTTCCATTCATTTTTCCATGCATTCAGCTCTGGCAAACAACCCTTCAACCTCAAAACCACACTCCCTAATAACTCTCCTCACCAATTCTCCATGCAAGCTGACTTCTTTAAGTTTTCAGCTTGCTTCACCACCAAGGATCCATATGGATTCATGGTGGGCTGCAAGGAAAGCAAACCAAGGCCCAAAATGGACCCACAATATAGCCCAAGACCAATCTGGAGCTTATGGGCCCAAGCCATGTAGGAATTGGGCTTCAAAATCATTAAAACTAGTGCTCCATACAAGCTAGCTCGATGAACCGGTTGAACCGGACGCCAACTAGTCGAACCGGTTGAGAAAAATTATGAAAATTTTACAAAAGGTTCCCTGAAGAATAAGGAGTCCATGAAAAAAAATGGTGCGTGATTCCAAGGTCAGATGAGGGAGATATGGCCAAAAAAAGCCCGAGCTCTGAATTCAGACTTGCTCCTCCCATGCATTCTGCCTAAACTGAAACTTTGGGGATCGGTTGAGTTGGTTGAGAAAAAATATGAAATTTTGAAAGAATTTTACTTGAAGAATAAGGAGTCCATGAAAAAAAACAGTGCGTGATTCCGAGGTCGGATGAGGGAAATATGGCCAAAACAAGCCCGAGTGCTCCGAATTCGGACTTGCTCCCATGCATTCTGCCTAAACTAAAACTTTGGGGACCGGTTGAGAAAAAATATGAAATTTTGACAGAATTTTCCCTGAAGAATAAGGAGTCCATGAAAAAAAAGGGTGTGCGATTCCGAGGTCGAATGAGGGAGATATGACCAAAACAAGCTCGAGTGCTCTGAATTCAGACTTGCTGCCATGCATTCTGCCTAAACTGAAACTTTGGGGACTGGTCGAGCCAGTTGAGAAAAATTATGAAATTTTGACAGAATTTTCCCTGAAGAATAAGGAGTCCATGAAAAAAAAATGGTGTGATTCCGAGTTCGTATGAGGGAGATATGGCCAAAACAGGCCCAAGTGCTCCAAGCTCAGACACACTCCAATAAACTCCAACTGAGCTAAAACTTCAGGATGGCCCCACTTCCTTCCTATGGCATGATGCCAATAACTAGGAAAATGGCGACGATGGCACTCCAAAATGAACCATACTCGCACCACAATGAACCACATACGAACCTAAACAAGGCAAAAAAAAAACCGACTAAGCCCAAAAGGAGGCCCTAGTGGTGCCATATGAAAACATGGGTGCATGTGACACTCATAGGATAAATGCAAGTGTCAAGGGACAAAATTGAGGGTCTACAGAGTGGCATCTCTGGACGAGACTAATTGATTAAATTAAGCTTTGTATAGTTAATTAATCAATTAACAATCTTTTTAGGTTAGATTAAGTGATCCAAGCCCATGGTGAACATAAGTAAGGAAACCTATAAATACCCCTTTAAAGGTTAGAGTTTTCAAGTCTTGTCATTCTTCCCTTTAGACAAGAGAGAGAACCTTAGCCTCCACCCTTGAAATCTCCACCATTTCAATGCCTAGACACAAGAAAGAGTCATTGATCGGAAGATCATGGTGTTTACGAGATGAATTATGACTTGAGAGTTATCTACATCAATTGAAATTGACCTGAGAACATCTGGATCAAAGGTATGAACACTTTTTCTCTACATATATGTTTTATATGGTATCAATATTGGTTTTTGAAAACCTGTTTATCCGCTGTAATAGATTTATAGAACTTAGAATGGATTTGCATGCATCCTATACCATCCAAGGCATGAGAATGAAGTAATCCAGGGTCTCAACAAGTGGACTAACAAATGTTGAAGAGAATTTATGCAAATCATTCTTAAGATGACCTTGAAGAAGCACTTTATTAGTAGCCCAATCTTTGACAAGAAAATATTGGGGATAAAATTCAAAGAAAGTGTTATTATTGGTGCAGAGTTTTGAAACACTAATAAGGTTAGCTGTAATATGAGAAACATGAAGTACTTTCTGTAAATGAAAATTCTTGAAGGTTGATGGAAGGATCTTTGAACCAGTATGAAGGATTGAGATTTTCTTACCATTCCCAATAGTTACTTGATCAGTTCCTGAGTATGGCTGAACATCGAAGAGAGTATTAACATCTTGACTAAGATGATGAGTGGCCCTGTATCAAAAAACCATGCTTCATTATCTTCTGGAGTTGAAGATGCAAACATGGCTTGCATGTGCATGTTGCTATTGTTGCTGAGTTTGTTGTTTGTTGGAGGACTATTTGAACTATGAGACCCTTGGAAGTTAATATTAAATTTGTGGTAACACTTGATCACAATGTGGCCATATTTACCGCATAGTTGGCATTAAGGATGGTTATAAGTTGGGTTGTTGTGGCTTCCTGGACTATGGTTACCAAATGCAGGAGGAGGTCTTCCGGACCTTTGAGCAAAACTGTTCTTATTTTGAGAAAAATTGGCTATGGTATTGATTATTTTGTTATTGTTATTTTGGTGATGAGTAGTTGCCATATTTGCAGAGATGATATCAGTTTCAAGTGATGTTGTATTCTGAAAGCAGAGTCTTTGCTCATGGGTGAGGAGAATGCTATGAATCGAGTGAAAAGAAATGTTATCTTCACGTGTTGTCAAAGAGGCTAATATGAAATTATATATTGCACAAAGTCCTCCAAGTAGTTGAAGAATTTGATCTCTTTCATTTATAGGTTCTCCAATGGTTGCTAAGTTATCTGAGATATTCTTTATTTTAAGAATATACTCCATCATTGATAAACCCTTTCTTACTATTTGAAATTCTAAACGAAGTTGAAAATATTTTCTCTAATGCAATCCATGTTGCATGTGAGGTCTGGTATCTGACTATTTGTCCCATGATTTCGGGAGTAAGAGTGGAGTGGATCCTGTTGATGCCTCGCGTCCCAGGGATCCACGTTGCTACCAAGTGGATGCGCGTTTTCAACCAAGAACGAGTTCTGGCTCAGTCGATCCTGCAAAAGGTGTCCGGACAGGATGTCCAGACACACCCTCTGATGGTTTTGTTAGCCATTGCTTAAAAGATCAGGCTGTTGCCCTTTTTCTAGGTTAGCTGGCTTACCTTCTTCTTTGTGTGAGAGACCTTTTATATAGTGTCAGAAACCCTGCTCCCCTCTTTAATGGTGGGAAGACTTTTTGGTTTGTCATGATGTCCCTGAGGTGATGGCAGAATCATCATCACCTTCTAGGCGGCTGTCAGAAATCGTGGAAAGTGACTTGTCATTGCTCCTGTCTTTTCGCTTTGCAGGCGGCGGAACGTGGACTATGATAGGTTGTCTGGGGTGACTCGGCAAAGCTTGCTTCTTATAGTCAATGATCCAGACAATGAATCAGGATAGGATAGAGCATCGCCCGGGTATGATATTTGAGAGTGTCGTGTGCCCCCTGGGGGACCAGGATAAAGGTGCGCTCCACGTGTCCTCTTGGGGGGTACGGATAGAGTTGATCCGGATAGAGGTGCGCGCCACGTGTCATCGGGGGGAGGGGAGTCCCTACAATGCCCCCCTTTTAACCTGGCGATTTTGCCCGTGCAGAATGGGCGGGTTAAAAAATGATGGTTTTGAAACTTTGGTTGCTTTTTTTGCGTTTATTGTGCCACGTGGCGGTACGGAGGCGAAAAGGAGGAAGAACATTTATGGCGAGCCGCCGTCCTTGGGAATTCTCAGGTGGCATGTCTTTTCAATAACGGCACGACTGGGCATTTGGAATACCGAGGGGCTGTCTCCCTTTAAATAGCAAACCTAGCCCCCCCACGCCTGCATTTCTTCATTCTGCATTTCTGTTGCTAGTGTTTTCGTTTCGGCTCTCTGCGTATTCTCGGATGTGAGTGAAGATCTAGGGCTCTTGCTAGCGACATTCGTGTCGTGAGGGTGACTACATTGCGACCTTCATCCCCGTTTTTCCAGTTTGCGCTAGGTACGCTCTCTATTTCTACCTTCTCCCCTTTGTGTTTCTTTTTTATTCTCCCTTGCTTGTTGGGTAAACTACTTGTGATTGGGGGTCGATACTGGTGTTAAGGGATTTTTCGGGGGGTTTTGCTTTCGTTTTGGGTGCGTTAGGGTTCCTGTTGCCCCCCTATACCTTTTGCGGGTGACCGATCCTGCTTTGGGGTAGAGCCAAGGGTTAGGGTGGGGATGTTGGATATTTTAGGTTTTCTGGACGTTTTTTGCTGCTAGGGCTGTGGGGTCGGGTCCTTATTTTTTACTGTTGGCATCCCGCCATGCAGGTTCCGTTTCGGCCCCACGCTTTAAAATGCCTGCGAAAAAGGACATAGCTCCATCCAGTGCGGCCGGGCAAAGCGGAAAGAACGAGTCCGGGTCGGTCTATACGGAGAAGCCTGTTGACAAGCTGAACGTGGGGTAGTTTTGTGAACGCTTCTACATTCTGAATGGCGTGTCTGTTCAGCTTGTGGACGGAAAGGTCATATCCACCAAGAAATCTGCGGACAACGCTATCTATTTCTCCAAGGAGCAATTCAACGCAGGGCTCCGGTTCCCTCTCCCGTCTCTGTTCAAAGAGTTTCTTCACTTAACCCAGATCCTTCCGGCCTACATCCATCCCAACATAGTCCCAGTGCATATGGGGTGCAGCATTCTGAACATGCTGTTTAACTTGGATCTTTCGTTGCTGGAGGTCTTTTTCATCTATTCCATCAAGAAGGGGAAGACTGACCTCTTCAGCCTATCTGCCTATATGTCGTCCCTCCAATTGGTGACTCATCTTCCAGATTCGATGAAGGGGGGAGCCAAGGGACATGTATTAGTCAAGGGTGTTTGGTCTGGACTATCGGAGCATTTGGAGATAGCGTTTTCCCCAAACCGTTCACTGGCGCTCCCGGGTAAGGTAGCTTTCGGAGCTTGTCCGGCGTTCGCTTGTTGTTATTTTAATTTAGTGTTATTAGATAGTTAACGTCTTTGGTTGTGGGCAACGCAGGTACGTCCAAGAGGGGTCGCTTGGTCGAGTGGGTGGAGAAAGCGTCTTCCGATCGCTTGAGCGAGCTGTTCGAGATTACTACAGCTAAGAGGCATTATCAGACGCTGCTTACTGCCTAGAACCTGTTAGCGGTTGTCCGGGAGCCTCAGCCGTACGTCACCAACATTCTTCCTAGGCGATTGCCAAAGCGGGTAGTGCTTGGGGAGCACTTTTTATTGAAAGACTTGCCTTTTTACGAGAGGGCTCGAGAGACTGACACAAAGGCGCGCCAAGAGCGCCTTGACCAGCGAGAGGAGAAGAGGCAGGAGGGGACATTAAGGAAAGCACCTGGTGAAAAGGGGCGCGATTCTTCTCCAGCGACCTGTCCCCCGGCCACAAAGGAAAAGAAGAAGACGAAGAAGACACTTGCACAGGTGCTCCGAATAGCGGCCCTCACTCCTGAGGCTTTGTCTTCGTCTTGCAGGTCCGGGCCCAGCCAGCCGGACCACACTATTTCGGAGTCTGAGGAGGCTAAGGAACCTGAGGCCACCTCCAATTCCCTACAGCTTGTAATCTTCCACCCGGGGCCTAGCTCACCCCAGCCTGAACCGGAGTATGTTGGCTTGCAAGTTGTGGATGAGCCAAAAGAAATGAGAGACACCAGTAACCTTAGGGCGGGGCTTTTGCGAAGACATGGCAAATGGCTGCGTGTCCCCATCAACCTTGGGCCCCCCCCGACTAAGAAAGTCTGCCTGGATCAGGGTGGGGAGGATCCGACGCCAGAGGTTCCGGCATTAGCTGTGACCTGTCCGGACAAGGGTGGTCCTAGCGTAAGTTCCGCGGCTCTGTCGGATGTCGCAGGGTCTAGCGCGACGGCGACGGTCCGGGGCCTAGCTCCCCTACTGTGGTGGAGACCCCTATATCAGAGGGGGTTCCGGATGTATCGAACGGTGAGGAGGCTCCGGACGAGAAGAGTAGTCATGCTGCAGTAGTTCCTCCAAGCTGGAAGGAATTGATGGAGATACTGAAGGGCCCATGCTTCACGGACGTAGAGGCGTGGCTCCCTTTTGGCCCTCCTGAGTCCGCTGTGTCCTACATTCAACACCTGCAGGAATGGACGATCCTAGAGACTGTAGAAGTGGTAAATACTTCTTTGCTGTTTTTCTCTTGTTTCTTAGTAGTTACTACTTTTCCATGTAACATTGTTTGTTGTTTTGTTGTCGCTTTGCCCAGGTTGTAGCCAGCATCCGCCACATGATGCGCACACGCGAACAACTTTTCAAGCGGCTGAAAGTGGCGGAGGCCATGCGTGCCTTTATCTCCCAATATCCGGGTGGCGTCGAGAAGCTGCGCGCCTAGTTGGAGAAGGTGGAGGCCGAGTTGGCCACTGCCTAGAAAGCTGTGGCGGATGGGACGGAGCAGCTGGGTCGAGTCGAGGGGGAGAAAGAGGCTATCCGGGCTGAGGCTGACACTCTGAAGAAAGAAAAGGAAGCCTTGGAAGGCCAAGTTAATGAAGTTGGGCAGGAGAACCTCCAGTTGAAGAGAGAGACGGAAGAACTTCGGGCTAGCCTTGCCGCCTAGAAGAAGGAGTCAGAGGATTTGTGGGCGGGTCTGGCGGCTCAAAAGGAGGAGATGGATGCTAGGTTCGCCGCTCAGAAGAAGAAGATGGAGGAGGAATACCAGCGGCAGGCGGACGAGATGTACTTCTTTGGCTATCGCTGCTGTATGAAAAAACATGGAATTATGCATGATATTCCTTCTATCCCTTCTGATGAGGAGGATGTGGCACTTGTGGGTTCGTCCAGCTAAGACTTTCTTCTGTGTAGACTTTATCATTTTTTCCTTTGTTTTGCTGCATTTGGGGCAGCTATTTTTGTAAAGACATTTTTTCCTTATTTTATAAATACATTACATTTCTTCTGTCTTTTTTACTTACTCCTCGTTTCCTTTCATTGATAATACTGCTTAAGATTGGCCACATTCCATGGACGAAGCAGCGGGGTTCCTTCTAGTTGCTGTAGATGATAGGCTCCGCTTTTACTTATCTTGGACACTATGTAAGGGCCTTCCCAATTCGCTTGGAATTTTCCTGCTCCCCTTTCAGCAGTGTTTTCGAAAACCTTTCTGAGGACCAGCGTTTCATTTTTGAAGCTCTTGGGTCATGCCTTGCGATTATAGTGAGCGGCCGCCCTTTGTTAATAGTCGGCCATCCGGATGGATGCACTCTCTCTCACTTCGTCCGCCCAGTCCAAATTTCTTCATAGTTCCACATTTGCATCACCCTGCTGTCTTGCCTCGGTCCGGGTAGTGGGTAGGCCTATTTCTGTAGGGATGACTGCATCCATACCATATGTGAGGGCGAAGGGGGTGTTTCCTATTGGCCGCCCAGGTGTGGTTCGATAGGCCCATAGGACGTCGGGTAGCTTCTCTACCCACTTCCCTTTGGCTTGCTCAAGCCTCTTCTTTAAGGCAGTTACTAGGGTTTTATTTGTTGCCTTTGCTTGTCCATTGCTTTGAGGATAACGAGGTGTGGAGTATAAATTCTGGATGTTCAATTCCGAACAGAAATTCCGGAAAGTGATGCTATCAAACTGTGGGCCGTTATCAACTATAATGGTCTGAGGGATTCCAAAGTGGCAGATGATGTTCTTCCATACGAACTTAGTGACGTCTTTGTCCTTGATGCTAGCGTATGCTTCAGCTTCCACCCATTTACTGAAGTAATCTGTGGTGACGAGCAGAAATTTCTTTTGGGTAGTTGCGATTGGTAGGGGTCTTACTATGTCCATCCCCCATTGCGCGAAGGGCCAGGGACCAAAAATTGGTTTTAATGTCTTCGACGGCGCATGCGGTATGTGGGCATGCCTCTAGCATTTGTCACACTTTTTGACATAAGCTGCCGCATCTTTCTTCATCGTGGGCCAATAATATCCTTGCGAGTGGGCCCGATGCGCTAGAGATCGACCTCCGGAATGATTGTCGCACACACCCTCATGTAACTCAACTAATACATATAGGGCTTCTAAGTGGTTTAGGCACCTAAGGTAGGGGACTGTAAAGGACCGCTTGTACAGGTGCCCCCCGATTAGGGTGAAACGGGCGGCTTGTACCCGGGTCTTGTGTGCCTGCTTAGGCTCTTCGAGCAAAGTGCCTATCCGGAGATACCTTATTATGGCTTCCGTCCACTCTTGGTCGTTTGCTTGGCTCGCCTCAATAGTATTGCAAGTGGGGGCTTCTGTGACGGAGGGGTTGGTTTGTACGTGTACGGGCAATAATATGGCTTCTTTGATGGGGAGGGAAACAACTATCCCTGCCAGGGCGTCGGCACATCCATTATCAATTCGTTTAATTTTTCAATTGTCCATTCGGCAAATCGTTGTAGGGTGTCTCTTACTTTAGTCAGATATCGCGCCATGCGCTCATCCTTAGTTTCGTATTCTTTCTGGACGTGTCTTACCACGAGTTGCGAATCACTGTAGACTCGGAGCCTGGAGACAAACAGGGCCAGGGTAAGATCCAATCCGGATAGGATGGCCTCATATTCTACTTCATTGTTAGACACGGGGAATCCAAGTCGGATAGCTTGCTCCAGCTGTTCTCCTGTTGGGGATTGCAGTAGGAGCCCTACTCCGAACCCTGATGACCGAGAGGCTCCATCAACCAATAAAGTCCACCACTCTTCTTCGCGTGGTTCTTTGTGTTGAGTAGGTCTTTAGGAGTATTCCAGCACAAAGTCAGGCATCACCTGCCTTTTCATGGACAATCTCGGTTGGTATTCAATTCTATACTTGCTTAACTCTATGGCCCATTGAAGCATTCTTCTGGTCAGGTCCGGCTTGTGTAGGATGTTGCGAAGGGGCTGGTCGGTGAGCACGACCACCGAGTGGGCTTGGAAGTAAGGGCGGAGCTTTTGGGCGGCACTTCGAAGGGCCAAAGCCGTTTGCTCCATCTTTGAGTACCTTGTTTCTACGTCAGCCAACGCTCTGCTGATATAATAAATAGGTTTTTGCTCCTTGTGCGAGGGGCAGCGGAATAGAACAGCGCTAATTGCCCACTCCGATACAGCCAGATACATATACAATTTTTCTCTAGGGAGGGGGCTGCTTAGAATGGGTGGTTGCATGAGGTAGTGTTTGATTTTTTCGAAAGCGCTCTGACAGCTATCTGTCCACCCGTTCACACCGACTTTTCGTAATGCCAAGAAAAAGGGTCGCAATTCATCAGTGAAGCGGGTTATGAAGCACCCTAGTGCGACGAGCTTGCCTGTGAGGCGTTGTAACTCATTTTTGCTACTGGGGGGTGGTGTTTCCAAGACTGCCTTAACTTGATCCGGGCTAACCTCTATCCCTCTTTGGCTGACCATGAACCCTAGGAATTTTCCAGCACTTACGCCAAAAGCGCATTTAGATGGATTCAGTTTCATGTCATACTCCCTTAAGAGGTGGAAGACTTCTTGCAAGTGGAGGGCGTGTTCCCCTCGGGTTTTGCTCTTAACAACGATATCATCGATGTATACCTCCACTGTGCGGCCAACTAGAGGTTTGAAGATTTTCGTCATCAGTCTCTGATAGGTGGCGCCATCGTTTTTGAGTCCGAATGACATGACTTTGTAGTAATAAAGCCCATGCGGCGTTATGAAGGCTGTCTTTTCTTCGTCGGTCGGGGCCATGGGGATTTGGTGGTATCCGGAGAAGGCATCCAAAAAAGAGAGCATTCCTTGTCCGGCGATGGAGTCTATAATTTGGTCTATCCGCGGCAGAGGGAAACTGTCTTTTGGGCATGCATTGTTGAGGTTAGTGTAATCGACGCACACCCGCCATTTGCCTTCCTTTTTGGGGACCACTACTACATTTGCCAACCAATCCGGATACTATACTTTTCTAATAAATCCGGCTTCTAGCAATTTGTCAATCTCATCCCTGATAATTTTTTGCATGTCTGGGTGAAAACCTCTGACCCTCTGTCGGACAGGTCTTGCTGTTGGCAAGACACTAAGCCTATGAGAGACGATGGAGGGGTGAATTCCCTTCATATCAGAATGCGCCCATGCAAAGACGTCATGGCTTTGTTGAAGGGTGTCTTGGATGTTCTAGGCCTCTTCAGGTGCCAAGAGGGAACTGATATGTGTGAGGTGAGTACTTTCTTCCGAAACCTGGATCGTCCGCAAAGGATCCGCTACCGGGGGATCTTTGTCCATCGGATTTAGTAATTGCTATTGGTCAAGTGCGTTGGTGGGCTCAAGGAGGGGCTTACCTTCTTGGCTGGTCCCTACTTCTCGCGCTATCTGATAGCATTGGCAAGTGGCCAACTGACTGCTGTATAGGTCGATTTGCCCATCTTCAGTGAGAAAGCTTACCATTTGATGGTACGTAGAGAGGATGACTTTCATATAGTGCAGCCATGTGGCCCCAAGATAACATTGAAGGGTGATAAATCTTGTACCATCGAAAATTGTACGTTGAGAGTGACTGGGCCTGCTTGGACCGGTAGCACAATGTCTCCCAAGGAGGTAGTCGCTGCTCCTTTGAATCCGGACAAGATGGCTTTCAAGGCCGGATAGATTGCGTCCCATATGACTAATTACCGATGCTTGTAAAAGATCGGTCGAGCTGCTTAGGTCGACTAGGATGCATCTTATGTCAAAGTCTCCCATCCCCAGGGATAAGATGAGGGCGTCGTGGTGTGGTTGTAATATTCGTGTGGGGTCTACCGGGGGGAAAATGATTGTCCCATCTATGGGTCGGGGGCCTCCACTAGTTATCCCAGGCCGTATGGAGTTAACGCGCTCACGCACTGATGGTGCACGCAACAGCCTCTGTCTCTTTCGTTTGGAATCGTACTCATCATCCAGTGGTCCTCCGTGGATATAGTTTATAATGCCTTTGGGGGCGGCTGGGATCCTGGGGGTCCCGGAGTTGCGATTTCGGGAGGTGTCTCTAACTCTGGTATCTGAGCGGAGATATTGCTTCAGATGTCCCGCCTTTGTGAGCTTTTCCACCAAATAATGGAGGCTCCTGCACGTCTCCGTAGTGTGACCATGCTCCTTATGGTAGGCACACTTCTTGCTGTGATCCCTTTTGGAGGGGTCCGCTCTGGGGGGTTCGAGCCACCTGAAGTCGGACAGGTCTTGGATTCGAGGGAGGAGTTTCTCGTAGGATATGGAAAGGGGTGTGAGGGGTGGCAGCTCTGGGCGGCTTTGCTCTTCCTGCCTTCGATTAGACGGCCTTGGCCTGTCCAGAAGTTTGGAACTTCTTTCCACACCGCTTCTAGATGTCTGTTCGGCAACCAAAATTTGCTGGGTGGCCGCACACACGTCGTCTTCCAGCATTGAGTATTTGCTTGCGCGTCGGAACAAGTCGTCCATTGTCGTAGGAGGCTTCTTAGCGAGTGATTGGAAGAATGGGGTGCCTGGACAAATGTTTCGTTTGAAGATCTGAAAGACAACATCCATGCTGTAAGCTTCTATTTGTAACACAGCCTGACCAAACCGTTTCACGAACTCTCTTAAAGACTCATTCTCCTGCATCTTTATGTTTTGCAGAGTGCTGATGTTTTGTTTATGCCAAGCGGAGCACAAGTTTTGTCCCACAAAAGCTTCCGACAAGTCCCTGAAGTTATCAACAGAGTTCAGGGGTAGGCGGTGAAACCATGAGAGAGTCTGACCTTGTAGGCTAGCGAGGAATACTTTGCATAGCAACGCGTCGTTTCCTATATCGAGAGTCATGAGCTGTTGATAATGCATGGTATGGTCGAAGGGGTCGCTAGACCCATCATACGTGGAGAATTTTGGCCCGAGAAATCCCTTTGGGGGGTCGTAATGAATAATATGCGAGCAAAAAGGCATGGAGAGCATGTCGTCCAGCCTTTTGCTGATGGAGCCAATGGGTGGCTCGTTTGGAGAGTTTCTTTCGGCTTGTCGTACCGCTTGGTGCGGGAGGGTGTTCTGCACCACGGGTATGACCAGGGGGTCAGGGTGCGTTTCCCAGGTTGTGGGTGCTGGCGGTCTTGTTTTCCCTGGCCCCTGTGGGCGTAGCCTTGCGCGCATCGTGTCCGACAACTAGGGTCTTTTGTCGCATTGTCTCTTTGATGAGAGACGAGTAGAGTCTGAGCTTTCATCTTGGAGAGCTTGGTACATGGGCGTGGGCCGTTCTTGTGGTCAAATATTGCACATCTCGGGGATGACCCTCGCAGTCCTAGGGTATATTGATTATGGGACAGGCCCTGAGTTTGCTCCCTGGCCTCTTGAGCGTTGACCACGAGAAGGCCCCGTCGATGAAGCTTGGATGCGTAACACAACGTTTTCTTCTCTCAACCTCGTTGTTTCCTAGAGGAGAGCCTGCATTTGTCGCTCGCTCTCCAACTGTCTCCTTTCTATGGCCTCGCGCCATTCGAAATAGTCTTCGTCTCCCCTAGTCGACGAGCGACTTTTGGAAGGTGTGGACATCTTTGCCGTCGACTGAATTAGACGGTTCCCACAGACGGCGCCAATGTTGATGCCTCGCGTCCCAGGGATCCACGTTGCTGCCAAGTGGACGCGCGCTTTCAACCAAGAAAGAGTTCTAGCTCAGTTGATCCTGCAAAAGATGTTCGGATATGATGTCCGGACACACCCTCTGATGGTTTTGTTAGTCATTGCCTAAAAGATCAGGTTGTTGCCCTTTTTCTAGGTTAGCTGGCTTACCTTCTTCTTTGTGTGAGGGACCTTTTATATAGTGTCATAAACCCTGCTCACCTCTTTAATGGTGGGAAGACTTTTTGGCTTGTCATGATGTCCCTGAGGTGATGGCAAAATCATCATCACCTTGCAGGCGGCTGTCAGAAATCGTGGGAAGTGACTTGCCATCGCTCCTGTCTTTTCGCTCTACAGGCGGCGGAACGTGGGCTGTGACAGGTTGTCTGGGGTGACTCAACAAGACTTGCTTCTTACAGTCAATGATTCGGACAATGAATCTAGATAAGATAGAGCATCGCCCGGGTATGATATTTGAGAGTGTCGTGTGCTCTCCCTGGGGGATCCGGATAGAGGTACACGCCACGTGTCCTCTTGGGGGGTACGGATAGAGTTGATCCGGATAGAGGTGCGCGCCACGTGTCATAAGGGGGGGGGGGGGGGGGTCTCTACAGATCCAACTCAGGATCATTCGATCCAAATGCCTTCACGAAATGAAGTCTAGATTTATCTCATCATAATTTATTTCTTTCGATGAGCATGTCTTTAAACCATCAATGTGGTCTTCAAAACCATTGCAAATACTACATTTTCCATTGTGTATGCCATAAAATATAGTTGTTCCTCTCTATTTTAATGGAGAGTGTATGATTGAGTACCTGCATTTGAGGAATATTGCTACTGTTTGAAGATGATACAAGTCTTACTCTAGGTTGTTGTTCATATGACTATGTTAAAGATTGCTACATTTTCATGACCTAATATCTTTCCGCAGATGACGATATTCTTGGATCTCAAGAAATTTTCAAGAACGCCAAGATGGGCTCTGATCATTCCATGAATTAAAGAAGGCTAAGCTAGTCAAAATATCCAGCATGTACACCTTCAAAGAAAGAAAAATGAATCACTAGTTTTCTGTATTCACTATGCTTGAAGTAACTGTATTACATGACTTTTATACACTTCTTTCTAACCTACTGTTGTTAGTAACTACCCTTAATTGTTTAGCAACTTGCTATACTGATTTGTTTGAGAGATCACTTGACTGTTTGTTTGTTTGGCTATCAATATGGAGTGAATTTGGAAATGGTGCATAAATTCTAGATATATGCATTTGCAGTAATTGGCAAAGGAAAACCTATTGATTATCAACCTCTTCAATGTTTTTGTGATGAGGATAATGTTCTGCAACAATATGTACGGATATTTTACTTGTGTTTTTCAACTAGGAAATAAAATTACTTTGATAAGATGGTAAAATGTTACAAGAAAACTAATCTAAAAGCTAAAAGCTAAAAGCTTCAAATCTTGGTTCATATAAAGAAGTTTAATTGACCGTTTTGCCCATAAGTTAAAAGTCAAACTACAATAGGGCCGATGTAGTCCTACTCTAATTATTTTATGTTCCCACCATCTGAAGCTTAATTCATTTTGTTTTTGAATGATCATTGGTTCATGCACTTAATTAGAAATGAAGCTTAATTATTTAACAAGTTGTATTTTAAATAATGCTACTAGTGCATTTCTGTCTGGTTGAGGTTGGATTGTTGATATTATAACTGCATTAGGTTTTGTGCCATCCAAGGTTTAACACCTGTATATTTTATATAGTACCTCAAAATTTTAATACTAGGAATCAAGTTCGATTGCATATTCATGTTACCAAGAAAGAATGTCTAATATTTTCTAATAAAGAATGTGCAATGGTTGCAGTTAAGATTGTCCTTAAATTTTGCATTATAAAAAGTTCTTCAACTTGGTTATAATATATATTAAATGACAATCTAGTTTAAGAAACACTTGTTCTTCTCTCCAACTACTAGGAGTGAAGTAAAATCACATGGTAGAATGTTAAGGTAGAAATAAAAAAATTATAACAACGGTAAATAGGGATTACAATGTGGTAGGTTTGGGACGGCTCGCCCCAATCCTAACCCAATTCCCTTTTATTCAAAATAATTCACATTTTCATCCTATTTAAAAAATCAAACAGGATAGGGTAGGTATGAGAACCGTTTAACTTTTTTTTTTTTTTAATTTTTAATTTTTTTAAAAAAAATTATTTAATTTTTTTAATTATATTAAAATAAATATATTTTGTAAATAATTAAAATGTTGTAATTTTTAATAATTTATCTTATTAAAAAGTATTTATTATTATTATTATTATTATCATTATTATTATATATTAAAAATAGAAAAATAAAAATTAAATTAAATTAAGTTTGAAAATTGATTTTATATATAATCGGGATAAGATGAGACAAGACAACACCCAAAATTGTCTTAGGTTTTAAAACTATCTTAAATTCGTCTTTAATTTGTTATTTAAATTTCAAACTCGTCTTATCATGGTCGAGTAGAACACCTACCCAAAAAAACTTACCCTATTTCCATGTCTAAGGGTAAAGGCTATAAGTATGACAAAAATGATATACTGAATCCGAGTTGCAAGAGAAGGTAATCAAGCTTAAACATTCAAGTGAAGATCCTTAAATGAACCCAAGGTTACGTACCCAAGCACTACAGAGGTCAATGCTTAAATCATTGGCCAGTTGCATGCTCTACATACCTTGAAACAGCTTTGGAAAACTCAAAAAATGTAACACATGATCTTAATTACATTGCTAATAAATAAATAACATGGTATATAAACTTAAGTAGGATCGAAAATACGCGTTCCATCTATCTTTATAGAAATAATATGCCTCATATAGGGATGAATGATGCCAGTCATTTATGTTGAAATTTTAGGCATGCGTACAAATTTTGTTTGGTTAATTTTTTGTTAGGTTATAAGAAATTTCAGAAGTCCTCATGAAATCCCTGAGCACCCACGCCTTCCAGTTTTGAAGGAAATGAAGCGAAGGTTTGGCTCGTTCAACTCCACCACTTGAACCGTACTAAGTACCATAAAGGTCAGTGCTTAAATCATTGACTAGTTGCATGCTATACCTTAAAACAACTCTAGAGAAAATTTGTAAAATGCAACAAATAATCTTAATTACATTGATAAGTAATAATATGAGTTCCATCTATATTTATGGAAATAATATTCCTAAATTTTTTTCCATATAAGAAATTTCATATATATATGTTGTGCTTTTCAACAAAGAAATAAAATTACTTTGATAAGATGGTAAAACATGAAAACTAATCTAAAAGCTAAAAGCATCAAATCTAGGTTCATATAAAGAAGCTTAATTGACCGTTTTGCCCATAAGTCAAAAGTCAACTACAATAGAGCTGACGTTGTCCTACTCTAATTATTTTATGTTTCCACCGTCTGAATCTTAATTCACTTCGTTTTTAAATGATCATTGGTTCATGCAATTAGGAATGAGGTTGGACTCATATCATAATTGTATTAGGTTTTGTGCTGTCCTAGGTTTAACACCTGTATATCTTTTATACTTAAAAAATTTTAATACTAGGAATCAAGTTGGAATGCTTACTCATGTTACTAAGAAAGAATATTAATTGTTTTCTAATAAAGAATGTGACCGTGGTTGGAATTAAGAATGTCCGTACATTTGGCATTATAAAAATTACAAAGCCAGATGTATTGCTCTTCATTTTATGCTTTTTATTTTTATTTTTTTAATTAATATTTTTATCGTTTCCGCCACATGATATGATGTTTGTGTAACGTGTACGTACCTTATCATAGCTACTTAAACAAAAAGGGGGACGCATGGTAGGCTAGATTTGAATAAGACCACTATTATTTGTGTGGTCTGATTAACTTGGTTATAATGTATATTAGGTGATAATCTAATTTACTAGAGGAGAGAAGTAAAAATTACACGGAACAACGTTAAAGTAAAAATAAATAAATTAGAACAATAGTAAGTGGGGATGACACCGAGGTGGCTTTGGGATAGGTTCTCTCCATCTTAACTTTGATCCTTTTATTCAAAATAATTTTTATCATCCTCCCATTACACAAATTAAATTGGCTCCTGTTCCACCTTATTTAACTTTTTTTTTGAAAATTTTTTAATTACATTAAAATAAATATATTTTATAAATAATTAAAATATTATAAAATTTTGCAACTTATTTTATTAAAAAATATTATGATTATTATTATTATATATATTCAAAATAAGAAAATAAAAATTAAATTAAATTAATTTTATATATAATTGGAGTATAGTAAAATGGGATGGGACAAGACAATACTTAAATTTGCCCTAGGTTTTTTTTTAAAAAAAAATCTTAAACTCACTCAACCCGTTTATTTAAATTTTAAACTCATCCTATTAGGGGTGGGGCAAGTATCCAAAAAACTCAGCCCTATTGTCCAAAGGTAAAGGCTATAAGTATGGAAAAGATGATCTATTGAATCCAAGTTGCCCGAGTTGCAACAAAAGGTAATCGAACTTTAAAGTTCCAAATGAAGATCCTCAAAATGAACCCAAGGTTATCCAAGCACTATGGAGGTCAATGCTTGAATCATTGGCCAGTTGCATACGTACTCTACCTTAAAACAGCTTTGGAAAACTCAAAAAATGTAACACATGTTCTTAATTACATTGTTAATAAATAAATAGCATGGTATATGAACTTAAGTAGGATCAGAAAATATGCCTATAGTGATGAATAATGCAAGTTTAACCTCATTTATGTTAAAATTTAAGGCATGTGTGTAAATTGTTTGGTTAATTTTTGTTAGGTTATAAGAAATTAGATTTGATATTTTTTAATTGGATTAAGCCTTTGTTTTCAAAGATTTATAATAATGATCATTTATTAGTTCTTCTCTCCAACTACTAGGGGGAGAGAAGTAAAAACCAGGACAAAGGCTAGAAGTATGCAAAAATGATCTACTAATTTTATTAGTACGACTTGCAGCAAAAGGCAATCAAACTTAAACTTGGAAACAAAGAAGAACCACTTAAGCACTAACATAAAGACATGGAGAACATAGAACATATTCAACTTTTGCAAGCTTGTTGGCCACATGTTTAGAACTTATTCTAGTGAATCTAAGACCCTAACAACTAATGACTGACTAAGGGCTTCATTTCACCATTAGTCTTAAGGTTTACATGAATTTTAGCACAAAGTTTAAAAAGATTAGGATTTTTTTTTTTAATTTGAATTTAAAATTCATTGAAAAATTCTTCTTTTTAGATTATTAGTAGAAAATTCTTTCCAAATTAATTTATTCCAAATTTTCATAAGTTCACTTTATATTTTTACATCATTATTCTCACTTATCTCAATCATATTTATATGTTTAATTCCAAATTGATTCTGAAATAAACTTGCATCTTCAAAACGGTGCAAAACCATAGAAAATTACAGAGGTCCTAAATCAAGATGAAAAGAACAAAGTTATCAATTTAATCTAAATAACCTAATGTACTAAAAATATTATTCCTAATGTAACATTTTTTTAATGAATATAAGAGTAATAGAGTTCAACTTCATGAAAATATCTCACTCAATAATCCTATTATACTTTTAACTTCTTTCTGGCTAATTCTATAACTTGGGCGTTAGTACTCTACTCCTAAGAGGCCATTCTCAGAAACAAGTTTTTTTTTAGCTTTGTACCTTGAGGACGATATTTCTAAAGGTTCACAGGTATATATAGGGAAATACTTGTTGTTAAGATATTTGTAAAGGTTCTATAAGCATGTTTAATTAATTTCATTGAAGTAATGGAGATTCTCTTATTGATAGTGGCGCTAGAGGTGGTGGGAGGGGTGCTTTTGTGTTGAAGGACATAGTAGTGGTGGCAGTGGTGAAAAGGAATTGGATAGTACTGGGGATAGCTTTAATATCGGATGATTTTCTAATTTTAAAAACAGAAAATGTAACATATACGCAATCGGACGTTAAATTAGTAGACTATTGATAACTGAATTGAATGCTTGCATGGTGGTAGAATGAACCTACCATCTTTGAGTGTATACATCTTACAAATGCAAAGGAAATTAAAACAAAATCAGAAAGGGTTTTATTGATAAACTGCATCCACGCCATACGGTAGCTAGCTAGGCCTGGGTTTTGGTCTCAACGATTTGAGGTCAAACCGCATACGCACTCTGGTGGAGCCTTGGTGTCACCATAGCCGAAAGAGAAACTGCCTTCTGCAGTGCAAGCCCGAAAGCTTCGTCCATGTTGATCTCAACTCCATCCGGCATTTTCCAGTCAAATGAGTGTACCAACGTCCCTAAAATGTACTCAACCAGCACTATTCCCATTCTAGCGCCAGCGCAAATCCTTCGTCCAGCCCCAAACGGGATCAACTCAAAATCATTTCCACGAGGATCAATTTTTGCATTTCTTCCACTTAGAAATCTTTCTGGCCTGAATTCTTCGGGGTTTTCCCAGACATCAGGGTCTCGCCCAATTGCCCATATGTTCACGCTGAGTCTAGTGTTCTCCGGGATGTAGTAGCCGTTCACTTCACATGCCTGGGTTGAGACACGAGGAAGGTTCAATGGGGTTGATGGGTGCTTCCGGAGGCTTTCCTTGCATATGGCTTGTAGGTATGGAAGTTTTGGCAAGTCAGACTCCACGAGCCGGCGGTTCCTTCCAATCACATGATCCATTTCTTCCTGAGCACGCTTGAGGATGCTCGGGTTTTTCAACATCTCAGCCAGAGACCACTCGATTATGCTCGCTGAAGTATCTGTCCCCGCGGCAAATAAATTCTAGCAAAGGTAGCAAAAATATCGTTACATGCTGTCAAATGAAGAGAGAACAAAATGCTAAATACAAGCCAAATTAACCTAAGAAAATCTCCTATAAATTAAAATTTTATATTATCAGGACATCTTTGAAATTTTAAAAGTTTTATATAATATTTTATGGAAATAAAAATATAATGTTTAGACGAAGTGATTGAATCTTTATTTAATAATGAGTGTTAAAATTATTAAAAAAAATATTGTCATTTTTTATTTTATAAAAATGTAATAATTATTTTTTAACCATCAATTATTTTAAATAGTAAATAATAAGGAAAAAATTTTAAATTCTTTAATCAGTTTTCTTCATAACCATTTTTATTTTTATTTATCAATGTCATTTCAAAAAATATAATCTTGATTTTTCAGTTTTTTCATTAACTCTTTATTAAAAAAAATTAGCACTTATAAATAAATTAGATAGAGTTTATTTCAAATTCTAATTTTATTGTATTAATTAAATAAATATAAAAAGATTTTATTTTAAAGGAAATTTAATTTTAACATAAATAAAGTAAAAATAGAATTTAATTTAACATAACTTCCAAACATCAACTAATTTTTAGAATTTTAATTTCTTAACATGAAGGAACTAATAATAAAAAATATTGATTCCAAAAAAAAAAAAGGAAACATTATAGTATAAATTTATTTAAAAATAAAAATCTTTATTTTACAAAAAGATAAATATGGAATAAAAAATCATAACTTACAAAAGTTATTTTTAAATAAAATTAGGGATGAGTTCTAACTATAAGTACCTGGAGGAGCGCCTTAATGTTGGTAAGGGTGAGCTTCTCCCCTGTAGAATTTCCTTGATGGTCCATGACTACGTCCAGAAAATCTGGGTTTCCCTTGCGCTCATGGGCTGATGCCGTGTGCTCCTCTATCATCCTTGTCAATAACTTGTCGAACTTCTTATGTAAATGCTTCATCCCGCGCTCGATCCCTTGGATGTCCATCCATGCAATGGACGGAATAAAATCGCCAATATTGAAGTACCCAGCACAGGTCATGAGCTCCACCACCATGTCCTTGAACTCATTTGACTCCGACCCTTTTGTTTCAAACACCCGGCGGCTTAGTATCACTTGCCCTATCATGTTGGCGATGGAAAAAGATAACATCTCCGGCACCACCACCGGCTCCTCTCGCTGGCTCAACTCAAGCATGGCTCGAAGCATGTGACCTAGCTCAACAGTTCGAACCTGAGACGAGTCCTCAAGAGCCTTCCCACCAAGCATGTGTAAGTTGCTTAGCTTTCTCAGTAGCTTCCACCTTGGCCCATAATCCGCAAAAACCATGTCTTGGGCACCATAGGCCAAGTGTGTTGCACCGGCATTAGGCGGGCGGTTCGAGAAATTAATGTCTAGGGTTTTAAGGAAAGCCCGAGCTGCCTCCGGAGTTGAGGCCACCACCATGCTGCTAGTGCCCATTTTCAAGAACATGACAGGTCCGTATCTTTTGGCCATCTTTGCTAGTGCAACATGAGGCATGTTACCTAGAAGAGGAAGAGCGCCGAGGAGCGGCCACCCTCTGGGGCCAGGAGGGAGCTTCCGGGAAGGTTTGGGAAAGAGAGAACAAATGAAGAAGCGGGTGATGAAGAAGAGAAGAGTTGCTGCAGCAAGCTCAGGCAAGAGGCTTGTATCTATGGCCATGGCTTGTGAGTATAGGACAGTGAAGGTGGATATGAAAATTGAGCTAGGTTTGTGGAAATATATAAGGCATGAGGCTATGGGAATGGTAGGCGATCAGCGAAGTTGTTATTCACGCGTCCAGATATTAAAGATCACTGACCCTTGCATATTACTTGCCCATCGTAACCTTGTTAACGCAACTTAGTCATATTCAATTAATATTAAATATTAAAGACCATTGACCAACAACAATGCTTACTTTTTCACAAGTTTTTACATTCACGAAAGCTTAAAATCAAACAAGATTTTATAAGTTTACTTTTTTAAAATACTATTTTTACTTTTCTTAATCAAAGATATTTTAAAGAAAACAAAAAACATAAATGAAAATGGAAAATGAAAACTAAAAAATGGTTTTTAAACCAAACACAACTTAGTAATTAAAATTAATTTTTAAACATTATAATATTATTGATATCAAACATATCTAAATTTACCATAAAAACTTCAATTTATCTATTAATGTAATAAAAATTGGATAATTTATTTGATATGATATATCCATTATAAATATTATGATTAATATCATATTCTTAATTGGTATATTATGTCATTTTATATATTATTTTAATTAGTCTAAATTATTTATAAATGTTTCAAAGGAAATAACTTGTCACAAATCACGTTTTTAAATGATAAACATACATAAAAAAAAACTCTTAAATCTAATTTAAATTAATTTAATATGATAAAAAAATAATTAATAAAAGTTTGATTTATTTAAAATAATAAAATGAAATCTTCATAATTATTTATTTTAAGCCACTCTACCTCATCATCAGTTAAATTATTTATTTATGTTTTCATGCAGTTGTCATCACAGTTGCTCTCACAGACCATGTCAACCCTCCTCCAGTTATTATTATTATGTACGTACTTCTTTCTTCCATCTACCGGCTCCCCCCAAATGACCTAATCCGCCCCCAAATCTGTATTCTATTCATTCAAAATAGTATTCTATTCTTTACAATTTGGCTCTTTGCATAAAAATTGCTTATATTTTGTTATATGTACTTTAGATTTGAATGTTTGACATAAACAGATTGAATAAGTCTAAATTGCAACTCATCGTATTATTTAAATGAAACTTAATATTAATATATTTCATTTGAAAAAGATTGAATGAGAATTTTAAGGTTTAAAGTTACTCCCATAACCATTATACAAAGATTTGTTTTCATCTTTTTTTAATGTTAGAGCTTGATCACCTGAATTGTTTTTTGGTTTTGACTTGAAAAAAGCTCGTACAGTTTTGTACCTGCAAAGTATTTCAAGAAGAAAAACTAAAAACACTCCTCCAAGGGATAAAAAGGGTATCTTCTATATATCCCCTACTCTAACTCGGATGACTCTTCCTCAAATTCCCCTTCTCTATTTCTAAAATACTACTGGTTGCCAGCCTAAAATTAGTCAACCTTTGATCCTTTCAGAGATGGTAGCAGAACAAATTCTCCGCCAAATATCTTGTAAGGCCCCATTCCTTTTTCTAAATTGCTTCCCTTGTTTTCATGATTGGTTCACATCCTGATGAATAAGGTTGCAGTAGAAGGTATGGTGGTAGCCATCTGTGGGTACCCCTCACAGATTTGGAGCAATGGGCCTGGGCCCAAGCATTTAAAATTGAGAGCTGAATTTGGAGGACTAGACAGAGTCTCTGGCCCAGAAAGAAATATGGTAAGTTATGTGAAAGGTGTTGAGGGGGTTAGACGCCAAAAATGGTGGGAGCGGTTAGCCCAAAAGGTTGCTGCCATGAGAAGGTGGCAAAGTGGGTAGTGATGTGGTGAAAATGCCCCCATTATCTCCGGTCCCGGCGGTAAGTGAAGAGATGTATAAGAACACAGCTAAGAAGAAAAATTAAAAAGAAGTTGGCTTATCACACTCCAACAGACTTAACTATCGGAGGGGTCTGCCCAGGGCTTCACCGGGTAAACCTTGCATTGCAGGTGAACGTGAGACAAGAAGAAGCTGGAAGTTTGGAGAGAACAGCTCCAACACCATCCAAACTTCGAGAACACTTAGGTTGGGTGTGCCCCACCCATGCAAGATTGTTGGATGCATGAGGAAGCATCTCATACGTTGACCAAGTGTGCCACAGCTTTTGAATTGCACCATCGGATAGGCAGCCCAATGCTTACAGTGTATGTATAATTAAATGCACCATTTATTCATGGAGGGAGATAAGAGATGTGCTAACACATTTAATCTTTAGTGGGCAGAGAATGCCTATCAATCCTTGATGGGGTTGAGCCACAACTCTTTCTTTTCCTTGGCGCACTTAAAAGGTGCGCCAGTTAAGTCTGGGAGAGGGTTCTCCATCTCTCATGTCAAAGGCCGGCTTGTTGCTTTATTTTCCTTCCTAGCGTACTTATACAGATGCGTCAAGTCCTTTTGGCATAGTAGAAGGGTGCGCCCACTTCTTCTGGTGCAATAGAAGGCTGCTCTAACTAGCACTTTTCATCTTCCCTAAGTTTTTTCCTTCATATATTCTTCTAAATCCCCCTAGAATCTCTAAAAGTAATCCAAATTGATCTCAATCAAGCTCACAGACATTTTAATCAAAAAATTAAGGGCCTTAGCAATTATTTCTAGGTAGGGATCTCAAAACAATTTTGAGACTTCAAACTCATCAAGATAAGTTCAATTGACTGTGATAAGATATGAAGTTTGAGATCTCAGTTAAGTTTTGTATAAAGTTAATTTAATTCATTTTCCATGATGTTTCAGCTAAATACACTTTCGCTCATTGATTTGAAATTTCATCAAATACATCTCTTACCTTTTCATTTATTAATTTTACTCACCGCCCTTTTCACTTAAAATAAGGGAGATAATTGATGAAATTTTAAATCGGTTGAAGTAAGGTGTATCTAAGCCAAAACTTGAGGGAATGTAATTGAAATTAACTCTTATAATTTGAATTTAGCCCTTGTGTGATTTTAATGAACACCTTGAATGAAAATAAAAATGGACTACGAGAAAGAATTGAGATCGAGGATTACTAACAACTTAGAGAGTAAGCTAGGGAGGGAAATGCAATTAGCTTCATAAGACATGACTAAACTAAAGATGAAATTATGGGGTAAGAGAGAGATTAAGTGAAAGATGAAGTTATAATGAGACTTCATAGACGAGAAAAAGTAAGTAGAAGAAATAAATGAAAAATTAGAAAAAATATGATAAAGTAAATAAAATAACATAAATAAAGGAAATATTATAATTTTGAAGGCAAACAAAAAAAAAAGGATAAGAGTATTCAAAAAGGTTATCTTAATGAAAGAGTTCATTTTTATAACTTGGGATCATTTTGAACAATCTTTCGTAGCAATATATCTTTCACTGTTTTTGGGTTGTTTTTGTTTATTTTCTTAATCACCTTTTTAATTAGGTGTGAATATGGGAAGTCAACATCTATGCCCTCAATAATATTTCCCGGGTGTGGTCTCTCTTCATTCTTAACTGAACAACTTCCTCACCTACTGCCATGTAAATTTCAAATTTTTGTTATTTGATTGATTAATTTGTCTTTTAATTTCATTATATTTATGATATGGCTTTACAAAAAGAGGCATTGAATTATTACAAAAGGTGATATGATCGTCATCTTTCTTGGCAATGGATGCACTAAGTGTGGAAATCATGTGATTGTAGGTCATAGGATGCGTTTCGATTTTGCCATTCTTTTCAAGTAATTTCTTTCCTTTGTCAGACTACAAGAAAGCTATTTAATCACGTGAGCTTTCAAATGGTTTATAATATGTTAGCTTGATTTTAAATTCAGTATATTTTAGTTCATTCTCCTCTAATTTTTGTTAACATTTTAAAACTAAAGTAGAACGTTACTACTTTTAATAAGTCTTTTCTTAATTTATATACCATATGTTGTGTGAAGTTGGAGTTTTAAGTCAAGGTTCAAGAAGTAAGGATGATAATGAGATTGATTTTATCGAGTACATGACAATTAAGAAATGTAAAGGATAAGAAAGATATTTAATGAAATTTCAAATAAATGATAATTAAGTGTATCTAACAAAAACCTTAAAGGCAAGTAAATAAAATTAACCTTTTAAAATATATTTTATATTTGAAATAAAGGAAAATTTATAGAGAGAAAATAAAAAAATATATTCAAGGAAATATGAATTTAGGGCCCGTTTGGCAATGCTTTTTAGATGTGTTTTTAGCCCTAAAAATACTTAAATGCTTTTATAAGATAAAAAAAAATGTGTTTGACAATATTTTGAAAAACACTTATAAAAATTTTAAAAAACACTTGAAGTGTTTTTTAGAGAAACGCTTGAGAGGTGTTTCTTTAAAAAAAATACTTCAATTTTTTTTATATATTCCTAAAATACATTTTCTCGCTATCCTCCGTTTCCCTTTAACTCTCGTTTTTCTTCTTTCTCTCCTCTTCATCTTTCACTTCATTTTCATAAAAATAATTTTTGAGCTTTTTTAACAATTAAATATTTATATATATTTTAATAAAAGTTTTGGGTTTATTATAATATTTTCTTTTTATAATAAATATCTTTTTTTAGTAATTTATTATTATTAAAAGTGTTTTTGTACTTATACAATATATTATTAAAAACACTATTAGAATCACTTTTTTAAATTCTCGTAAAAGTGCTTTTTACAAAAATATTGTAAAAGAAAACACTTTTATTAGAAATAATCTCCTACATACTCTTAATATATCTTCCTTTATTTACTTCTCTTTTTCAACATTTTATTTTATTAATAAATAAAAAATAAAAAAAAATCAAACTCACTTTGTTTCATTGTATTTTCCAAAACCACTGTATTTTACATGGTATAATAGCTGCAATGGTCAACCATGCCCTTTGTTGAAACTTTTACCTCTTCAACAATGGTGGCAATGGTTTCGTCCTCCTCAATCTCGATCGGAACCTCGTCTTCAATTTCTCAAAATTACCATGCACTACCACTTCCATCACTGAACCAAGTCCTAACTATACGATGAGATAGATCAAACTATCTTTTGTGAAAAATGCAACTACTCAATGTTATTATTGTAAATGGCCTTGAGTTCTTCATTGAGGGTCTTCATCCATGTCCATCACTGATGTGTGAAGATGGCATTATAATAAATTCTGAACTTATTCTCTAGAGGTGCCAAAACAATCTGCTTATGAGTTGGATATATTATTTTCCCGTTGAGAGTGTAATGACTCAAATTATTGAGATAAATATTGTTTATGATATTACAATAATTTAGTATTTTCTTTCATAAAACACTAGCATAACTACGGGGTCCACAAAATGGCGACTCCGTTGGGGATCATAAGAGGGTCAAGCTTGAACTTAAGATGAAGCAAATGTGGCGTTTGATTGGTCGATCAGTGGGTACCCACCTCTCTTTGTGTGTGTGTTTGCTTGACTATTGATTGCACATTGAGAGCTCTTGATATCATTATCCTTGATGCATGCTTAGTTATGGTATTCGTTTGTGGCATGGACATACTGATTATATTGATTGATCCTCTTGTTTATCCTCACATATTGACTCTTCCGGTTGTATGATCACTCTCTTCACCTTGGCATGTACATTATTCCTGTTGCTTATCTCATTCACTTTGACATGATTGATTCTCTTGGTTGTATACTATCTTGGTTGTTATGGAGTATGTTGTCATCGCTAAATATTCTTCTCAATTAGCTTGTGTGTAGATTTGGATGATATATACCTGTTTTGCATGACTGTTTGTTGCATGACTTCTCTCATTCCATGTGATTGCATGAGTTGCTTGTCTATGTGGGACACACGCTTATCCCCTTATTTCCAAGTCCCTAGTCTCGGTCGACATTGTTTTCCTTGCTCTCGTATTTGATATGAAACTTGTTACTTTGTTTGCTCTTCGACCGAGTTAGTGATTAGGAATAGGGTCTAGTGATGGGCTATATCTATGTTTGGGAGTGTTCTAGAGGTGGTCGACATATTGATGCTGATTGGAGTCGGAACTTTGAAGACTTGTATAGCCCAAAGCTAGATTTCAAGATATTTGTGTGACCAATGTGTTTTCTTTTAGTTTCATAGGATTTTTGGATGCACCCACACCATTCACTGTGCACTCTAGTCGACTCTTGAACGTTGAGAGTTTCAAGAGATTTCACCATAGGAAACCCCCTAGGATGTCGAGGTAGTGCATGTGTGGAAGTGATGACCACCTTGCATGGAAGCGCCCCGTCTCTTGGGAGGCATGCAGAGGGTTGCGTACCGCCGGAGGATACGATCGCTTTTGCTAGGGAAATTTTAAAGTCTACCCATATCCATTTAGAGCCACATTGACCTCGTAGGTTGAGCCGTAGATCCTTCGATTAGGACTCCCTTCCTCACACGTGGGTGCATCTAAGGGCTTTCAGAGCCTTTGAGGTCATGGTTTGGATTCAACACTCCCTCTTTTTAGTCTCCAGTTGAGAGTGCTCGGAGATCGGTTTGAGTTTGAGTATCAGTTGGATCACCTTGGTCATGTCGCCTTAGTTTGTTCTTTTCACTCGATGAGTTTATCATGCTTTCTCCCTAGGGCTTTCGTCTTTCTTTCTTGGTTCGACACATCCATTGGCTTTGTTGACACTCACTCGATGCTTTGGGATATGTTCATCGATCATGATCATCTTTTCACACTGTACACCTATCACGAGCCCGATACCTCATTCTTTGTTTGATCCTTGATTTAATTTTTGACTCGATGCTCATATGTTCATTACAGAAAGGTGAAAGACGCATTTTCATATTCACACTTTTTTTTAGAGAGTTGCCTTGATCACCTTACCATTTTTTCCTCTTATGGAGCTCGAATCGAAAGTTGAGTTAAAGATATATGTTTATTGATGGAGTATTGATCTCGTGATAGCGTGTTTTTCACACCTCTCTTTATCTCGGATTATTGATGGAGATTCTCTGGTCACATTTACAACCATCTCACAGTGGACACCTTTATGACCTTAGAGTTTCTGTCATATTTCCAGTTTTAGATGGCCATCACAGGACCATATATCAAATGATGTGTTGTACTTTTGACTTGGGACATCTATTCATCTACGCATCATGATCACTCTGGCCTGACCTATCATGGAGGATATTGAGCCTATTGACCTAGGATTAGGAGATCGACCTAGGGAGTTCGAGACTGTGACCCATTTCACCTTCCGTTCAAAGCAGTACCATATCCATATCCATACCCTGACTCTGTAGACTCTTCGACCTACCCATTTTGAGCCTGACATGACACCACCCCTTGGTACCATTACACGACTTTACTACCCTTGTTCGCCTTATCATGCTACAGTACCATTGCCTTTCCTTTCCATTATTTCCTTGATCTGACTAGGTAGAGTCCGAGATGGCTAGACCCGAGGTGAGCTTTACACGATGATAGATGGATCATGATGAGAGAGTGGTTTGACTGTTTGGCGATATTGTTGAGATAGAGGGGTTATCATGGAGCATCCAGATTTGAGTCAT